>NC_087343.1:110158939-110461969 GCF_030014295.1 Loxodonta africana | reverse complement strand
TTCAGCTGTATGGATTATAACAAATTATGGATAACATTACAAAGAATGGGAATTCCAGAACACTTAACTGTATTCATGAAGAACTGTACATAGATCAAGAGGCAGTCATTCGAACAGAACAAGGGGATACTGCATTGTTTAAAGCGAAGAAAGGTGTTCATTAAGGTTGTATCCTGTTACCATATTTACTCAATCTGTACGCTGAGCAAATAATCAGAGAAGCTGGACTATGTGAAGTAGAACGTGTTGTCAGGATTGGAGGTAGACTCATTAACAACCTGCAATATGCAGATAACACAAGCTTGCTTGCTGAAAGTGAAGAGGACTTGAAGCATTTATTGATGAAGATCAAAGACCACAGCCTTCAGTATGGACTTCACCTCAACATAAAGAAAACAAATACCCTCACAACTAGACCAATAAGCAATATCATGATAAATGGAGAAAAGATTGGAGTTGTCAAGGATTTCATTTTACTTGGATCCACAATCAACAGCCATGGAAGCAGCAGTCAGGAAATCAAACGACGCTTTGCACTGGGCAAATCTGGTGCAAAAGACTTCGTTAAAGTGTTAAAAAGCAAAGATATCACCTTGAAGACTAAGGTGCACCAGACCCAAGTCATGGTGTTTTCACCTGCCTCGTATGCCTGCTAATGCTAGACAATGAATAAGAAGACGGAAGAAGAATTGATGCCTTTGAGTATGGCATTGGCAAAGAATATTGAATATACCACAGACTGCCAAAAGAATGAACAAATCTGTCTTGGAAGAAGTACAGCCAAAATGCTCCTTAGAGAGAAGGATGGCAAGACTATGTCTCACATACTTCGGACATGTTATCAGGAGGGATCAGTCCTTGGAGAAGGACATCATGCTTGGTAAAGTAGAGGGTAAGCGAAAAAAGAGGAAGAGCTTCAGCGAGATGGATTGACACAGTGGCCACAACAATGGGCTTAAGCATAATTAAGATTGTGAGGATGTTGCAGACTGGGCAGTGTTTTGTTCTGTTGTACATAGTGCTGCTCTAAGTCAGAACCGACTCAAGGGCACCTATCAACAACAACATGCACATAGAGGAGCTATGGTGGAGCAGTGGTTAAGAGCTAAGTTGCTAATCAAAAGGTCAGCAGTTCAAATCCACCAGGTGCTCCTTGGAAACCCTATGGGACAGTTCTACTCTGTTCTATAGAGTTTCTACAAGTTGGAATTGATTCGATGGCAAGGTTTTTTTTTTTTGTTGTTGTTGTTATGAATACAGAAGGTCTCTTGGTGGTACAAACAGTTTGCTCTAGCCTACTAACTTAAAGTTTGGTGTTTTGAACCCATTCAGTAGCACCATGAAAGAAAGCCCTGATGATCTACTTCCCTGTAAAGATTACAGCCAAGAAAACTCTATGGAGCAGTTCTACTCTGTAACACATGGGGTCAGCGTGAGTCTAAATTGACTGGATGGCAACAAGATATATATAGAAACATTTTTAAAATTAAAATTTTTACTAAAAGATTTCCAAATAATATTAAGGAAACCCTGGTGGCATAATGGTTAAGAGCTACAGCTGCTAAACAAAAGGTTGGCAGAATCCACCAGGTGGTCCTTGGAAACTCTATGGGGCAGTTCTCCTCTGTCCTATAGGGTTGCTATACTAAAATATGTACAAAGTACTGCACAGGTTTTAGACTAATGAGTTGCAGGGAGTGGGTAAAGACTGGGAATTCTTTGGAGAGAGTAGTGCTCCCAGTTGCTCAAAGGATGGATATCCAGTGGATTCAGAATCTTGTCAATGATAAACCAAACTTGAGAAATAGTATGCAGCATATCTTAGTTACCTAGTGCTGCCTTAACAGAAATAGCACAAGTGGATGACTTTAACAAAGAGAAATTCATTTGCTCACAATTTAGGGAGCTAGAAGTCCAAATTCAGGGTATACTGGCTCTAAGGAAAGCCTTTCTCTCTCAGCTCTGGAAGAAGGTCCCTTTGAGCTTCTGCTCCCTGGTGATTTTCATGTGGTTTGGAATCTCTCTTCTCCCATCTCTGCTTCTTTAGCTTGCTTCTTTAATCTCTTTTGCATCTCAAAAGAGGTTTATTTAAGACACACCCCACACTAACCCTGTTCATTAACATAACGAAGACAACCCATTCCCAAATGGGATTATAACCACTGACGGAAAGGTTAGAATTTACAATGTATATTTTGGGGGGACACAATTCAATCCACAACACAGAATAAATGTGAAAATAAAGTGAGGCGCTTAGTAATCGTCAGCCTACTACAGTGGATGAAAAAAATACTACATATTTGCTATTTTGCATGTGAACTATGCTTGGTGAATTTACAGTGCTGAAATAAATTGAAGCGATAGGTCACCTACTACACATTCTGCTTCCAATACTGCTTTGAATCAAGAAATCTGCTAAGACAACACCAGACTCTGAGTGCATTAATGTTAAATTGACGCATCTATCATTCATCATGTGACTTGACCCAAAGGAATTGCAGGTAGAATGTTGATTCAGAGAAGGAGATCTAGGCACTGATCTCCAAGGCTTCAGAATCCTTTGATACGCTCCTGGCATTTACTGGTGGCTCTCTTGCCTTTTATGATAAGGCTTTTGTCTTCTTTGAGGGTTTTTTCTAAGGAGCAGACACAGGGAAACATTTCCGTATATCTGGCTATGCCAATTGCTCCATCATATTTGGGGTACCACTAACTCTGGGAATCCACCCACCTAATTATTGCACAAAGAACAATCAGCTCAATTCTTCCCTTCTCATTCTGCAGACTGCAGCAACATGTCTTCTGTGGGGAAAAGCATAAAATCTCCCTGTCTCATCCTGAGGGAATAGGCTTCACTTTCCCTTCCATATATAAACCTGACAAAGGCATGCTTCAGCAGCACAACTTTGACCTAATGGGTGGCACAACTGGAATAAATAACTCCAAATACCTTGTGAAAGTCCTCTGAGAGATGTCTCTTCCAAGACAATATTGTGTTCTCTGAAAATCTATAAAGGAAAAACTTTACACATTCATACAAAAGACATGGCTTTGCATTCAGCCCTACAACTTACTACAAAAACTAGCTGTGTGAAATTAGGCAAGTGGTTTAATCTTTCTGAGTTTCCTCCTATGATGAGAATAATAAGATTTGTCCATCCCCTGCCCCCGCCCCCCCCGCCAGGCTGCCATTGAGAAATAATGAGATGGTATACGAGCAATCATCTGGCAAGCTTCCTGGTCTAATAAAAAGCTGCTCAGTAAATACTCATTGTTATGGATCAAATTGTGCCCTTCAAAAAGATATTTTAAAATCTTAACCCTTGGTACCCATGAATGTGATCTTGTTTGGAAAAGGGTTTTTGAATATGTTATCAGTTAAGTTAAATGGTGTGTCCTAATTCCATTTTAGTGGTGTCCTTATAAAAGAGAAACAACACAGAGAGACAGCCATATAAAGATGCAACTGCAGGCCAAGAAATGCCTGAGTCTACCAGAACCCAGGAGAGACAAGACAGACTTCCCCTAAACACTTAGGAGAGCTGCTGACATCCTGAATTTGGAGTCCTAGGCTTCAGAACTGTAAAACAGTACATTTCTCTTGTTTAAAGCTATTCACAGTTTGTGGTATTTAGTAAACTAATACAGAATACTGTCATGTCCTTCATGGGCACATAATAAAGAGCAGATATTATGCTAAATGCTTTCCAGATACCATCTCATTTCACCTTCCCAGTCATCTGGTGAGTGAACCATTGGAAATGAAAGCTGAGAGAATTAGATAACTTTCCCAAGTCACCTAACAGTAAGTATAAATCCTGAGATTCAAACTCATCTGACTACATAACCGTTTTTTTTAGCATGTGTTGTCTCTAAATTTGAGGTAGAACGTTTAAGAGCCATAACTAGAAATGGGCTGGGACTCTAATGGGCTCCTGTACACATACCCAGGTTAACTGATACATTTCTTACTTGATATTTGTTACTTAATATTTTCCCCAAAGTCATTAGAATATAAGCTCCTTGAGAATCAAATTTTTATTCTTTGTTATTTTTATGCATCAAGAGCAATGCCTGCAACAGTAGAATTTCAGTAACAGGTTTTCTGAATAATTAATGATTTCATGTGGTGGCTGTGGGTAAAGACTGGAGATTCAATGGAGGGACTAGTGCCTTCCCAACTGCATAAGGGATGAAGAGTGAGGAATGACTGGGTTCCCAGAATTTGTAAGAATTTGCGGGAGATTTCTGGACTGCTGGGCCATTCCAAACATTCATTAGAGTCAGCCTGGGAACTAGCTCAAATCTGGAACAGACCTTCTTGGGATGATTTGAATCTTTTTGATTTTCCTTGTCCAAGCAGCACTGATTTACGACCAGAGATGCTAGTCTTTCTTCAGGTTTCCAAGGTACAAGTCATTCACGGGCCAATAATATCATGAACAAGCTGTGAAGGTGCACTCAGAATTGCAGCTATTTCAGAGTTAAAGGAGACTAATATATAAAGTGACTTACATGGGAATGTTGGCTTCTCTTGAAACTCCATCACAGGAGGGGAATCTGTAGAACTAAACAAAGCATTATTATCCTTCAAAATACTGACAGAACTTATGGCAACTGGTAGTAATTTCATCAAGGAATCTGCCTAAGGGAAGAGAACAATATTGCTTGGACATCGGTTCTGAAAAATTTTAACTTCATTTCTTTAGGGGCTTTCTATGATCTCTATCCAATAAAGGAGGAAAAACCCAATGAGTAATTGATGGCTGCCCACATTAGCTGGAGACGTGCTGATTGGCGGGTTTGTGAGAAGGAGGAGGAGTCAAAGCTAGAGTTAAAAGTTGGAAGCAATCTCCTAGATAATGGGAGAGAAGGAGATTAGAAATAAAGGGATCAACCCAAAACTAAAAAAATATATAAATAAATAAAATGTTCAGATCTGATCCATAGTTCTCTGATAGACCTTTACCACTCATAGATTCTGCTTTGAGAGACTGTTCTAGTATATATATATATAGAGAGAGATAGATAAAAATATGTATATATTAGATCTATCTATCTATATATATAGGGAGCACAAGTTTTATGCTAATTTCTTCTTAAGTATTTACATTTTTTCATTTATCCTTTAAAAAATTATTACTTCTTAAGCTGGCATACTCTCATCAGATTGCAATTTCTCAGTAAATAGGTTTTAAAATATTAAACCTCTCCTTAAATTAACATGTAAATAAATTATGTTTTCAACTTCCAAAGTGTCTTAGAAAATAACGGCGTTTTAGGTCTCTTTAATTTTCACAAGATTCATGATTCTGGAAAGAAGGTGGTATATTATCAATGGGGAAAAAAAAACAAAAATAGCAATCGGATACCTTGTATTCTAATTCGAATCCTATATGAATAACTCGTTTCAATCACAATCCACACTTAAAAAACTATTGGACACAAAAGTACACTTGGGTCTGCACTTGTCTTAAAAAAAATTTCCAAATTTCCATGTCTCTTTTTCCAGTAGCTGAAGCAATTTTGCATATTTGTGGTATTAAAGTTTTTGCTCCTTATTTGGAAAGAACCTGCTGGGCGTTTACACATGTCTTGGTTGTAACCACTAATGCAGGTCTATTTTGTGGAGAAGTATTATTGCTGTTTGTAAGTCAAAAAAAAGGTATGTCCATTCCATTCTTGATGTCATGGCTAGATGTTGTGGGGGATAAATGAGATAATGAAAGAAACTCTTTGAGCTCTGAGGAGGACAGCTGCTTGGTGTAGTCAAGACATCATTATTATTAATTACCTTTATTCATTTTCAAACCATCTGTTTCCAAAAATGGGCACTTGTGGCCCTATTCTCCTCTCTCAGTGCCCCCCCCAGTGTGTACCTTATGCATATTTAATCTTCAACTGATTTCAAAAGAAACAGCATCTTGGACAGATGGATGCTGCTGGAACAAAAGAAAGACATTAATCCATTTCTTTGATGCTGCTTTTGTTTGAGACGAGATTATTCACTGTTATATTAAACTCTTCTGATTACATTGCTGCTGGTGTTATGCTGATAGTTTTCTTTTTTAGCGTTTAAAAACTAAATAATGCCATCTGGTGGTGAAAATACATTAATTTCTGGAAGTCTTTTTCCAGAATTTTTTAAAATTTCATTTTTAATGAGTTGACTGAGATAACTGGGAAGTAAAGACTTTATGCATCAGAGAGCAATAAATAGTTTGGAATATATCTAACCAGTGACAAAATTCCCAACTCAAAAAGTTCAACCATATTGGATGGTGAGAAATTGAGACGATTGCGCAAAGCCGTGGAGGTGTTTCTCATCTTAAATAACTGGTATCTAATCCTATTATTTCTTCTGTGCTCACAAATAAATAAAATGAGATGCAAGGATGAAACTCAGGGCTGCTTTTATGGAACAACTGCCTAAAGAGATATAACATATTTTCTGCCTCACTAAACTTTGCTCACCAATGGAATTCAGTCATGTCCAGAGACCTAGGGGAGTAGATTTATTTGAAGTTTTTTTTTTTTTTTTTTAGCATGAGAGCCTGAGGAGCCAGCTGGGATGAATCCGATAAGCCTGAAAATGGAGATCAATATAAATGAAAGAGCCTATATTTCACGCAGGATTTGTTCTCCCCCACCTTTCCTATTGTCTAAAGACTAAGTTACGTTCCAGGAGAGAACGCGTCAAAAGGGAAAATGTCACCAGGCAACAAGCTTGACTCCCCTGTCTTCTTGATTTTGCTGAAAACTGACCTGACACACAAAAAGTGTTCAATAAATATTTGTTGAAATAAATCAAAATGAAGATAGCCACTTCTTCCTTGTAAGAAGAAGCTGCAACCCAAATGAAATTCATAAAATATCAATTGGCCACATCACTCACCTGCTTAAAGTCCTTCAGTGGCTTCACAATCAAGCCCAAACTCCTTACAAGGTCATTTACAAGCTGGCCCCTGTGTGCCTTTCTTGACTTTCACCTTTCACACTCACTCCTCACTCCAGATCTTTGCACTAACGCAAACATACATGTGTACATGCTCTCCTGTGCGCATAAACACACGCACACATTGGAGACAATTGGAGCAGTTTCCTTGGACTCAGAAGCGGAAACTGCATGTTAAAATTGGTCAAGTTTCCCTGACATCTTGGAAATCTCCATAACCTTGGTGACTAGAGCTGCCAAACCACCTACTCTGGGTTGTCATGTTGTTGTTGTTAGGCACTGTTCAGTCGGTTCCCACTCACAGTGACCCTGTGTAATACAGAACAAAACATTGCACAGTCCTGCACTATCCTCACAGTCGTTGCTATGTTTGAGACCATTGTTGCAGTCACTGTGCCAATCCATCACATTTTCAGTCTTCTTCTTTTTCCCGGACCCTCCACTTTACCAAGCATGATGTTCTCTAGGGACTGGTCTTTCCTGATAACATGTTCAAACTACATGAGACAAAGTCTCACTGCCCTTGCCTCTGAAGTGCATTCTGGCTATACTTTTTCCAAGACAGATTTGTTCGTTCTTCTGGCAGTCCATGGTATATTCAATATTCTTTGCAAATACCATACTTCAACACCGTAATTCTTCTTCGGTCTTCCTTATTCACTGTCCAGCTTTTGCATGGCTTGTGTCAGGCACACCTTAGTCCTCAAAGTGACATCTTAGTTTTTTAACACTTTAAAGAGGTCTTTTGCGGCAAATTTGCACAATGCAATACGTCATTTGATTTCTTGACTGCTGCTTCCATGGGCGTTGATTTTTGATCCAAGAACAAAGGAAATCCTTGAAAACTTCAATCTTTTCTCCATTTATCATGATGTTCCTTATTAGTCCAGTTGTAAGGATTTTTGTTTTCATTATATTGAAGTATAATCTATACTAAAGGCTGTGGTCTTTGATCTTCATCAGTAAGTGCTTCAAGTCCTCTTCACTTTCAACAAGTAAGGTTGTGTCATCTTTATATTGTAGGTTATTGATGAGTCTTCCTCCGATCCTGATGTCGGCTTCTTCTTCATATAGTACAGCTACTGGGATTATTTGCTCAGCATACAGATTGAATAAGTATGGTGAAAAGATGCAACCCTGATGCACACCTTTCCTGACTTTAAACTATACAGTATTCCCTTGCTCTCTTTGAACAACTGCACCTTGGCCTATGTACAGGTTCTGCATGAACACAATTAAGAGTTCTGGAATTCCCATTCTTCAAAATTTTATCCATATTTGTTATGATCCACACAGTCGAATGCCTTTGCATATTCAATAGATATCAGCAATGATATTCCTTGTTCTGTATCCTCTTCTGAATCTGGTTTGGATTTTTGGCATTTCCCTGTCTATGTACTGCTGCAACTGTTTTTGAATGATCTTCAGCAAAATTTTACTTGTGTGTGATGTTAATGATATTGTTTGATAATTTCTACATTCTGTTGGATCACCTTTCTTTGGAATAGGCATAAATATGGATCTCTCCCAGTTGGTTGGCCGGCTAGCTGTCTTTCAAATTTCTTGGCATAGACTACTGAGCACCTACAGTGCTGCATCCGTTTGTTGAAACATCTGGATTGGCACCCCGTCAATTCCTGGAGGCTTGTTTTTCTTTTTTTTTTTTTTTTATTGTGCTTTAGATAAAGGTTTACAGAGCAAATTAGTTTCTTATTAAACAGTTAATACACATACTGTTTTGTGACATTTGTTGCCAACCCTGTGATATGTCAAAACTCTCCCTTCTCGACCTTGGGTTCCCCATTTCCGTTTGCCTAGCTTTCCTGTCCTCTCCTGCCTTCTCCTTCTTGCTCCTGGGCTGGTGTGCCCATTTAGTCTTGTATACGTACTTGAGCTACGTGTGTAATTGTTTGTTTTATCAGCCTGTCTAATCTTTGGCTAGGGGGTGAACCTCAGGAATGACTTCAGTACTGGGGTAAAAGTGTGTCTGGGGTCATGTTCTCAGAGTTTCTCCAGTCTGTGTCAGACCAGTAAGTCTAGTCTTTTTTTGTGAGTTAGAATTTTGTTCTACGTTCTTCTCCAGCTCTGTCCTGGACCCTTTATTGTGATCCCTGTCAGGGGAGTCAGTGTTGGTAGCTGGGTACCACCTAGCTGTGCTGGATTCAGTCTGATGGAGGCTGTGGTAGTTGTAGTCCATTGGTCCGTTGGACCAATTTTTCCCTGTGCCTTTGGTTTTCTTCATTCTCCCTTGGTCCAAAGGGGTTGGGACCAGTGGAATATCTTAGATGGCTACTCATGAGCTTTTAAGACACCAGATGCTACTCACCAAATTAGGACGTAGAGCATTTTCTTTATAAACTATGTCATGCCAATTGAGCTAGGTGTCCCCGAGACCATGATCCCCAGCCCTCATACCAGTAATTTGGTCCCTCAGGGAATTTGGGTGTGTCTATGAAGCTTGCTTTGGTCAAATTGTGCTGACTTCCCCAGTATTGTGTACTGTCTTACCCTTCACCAAAGTTACCACTTATCTATTGTCTATTTAGTGTTTTTCCCTCCCCACCGCTTCCCTCCCTATTGACTATCAAAGATTGTTTCTTTCTCTGTGTAAAGTCTTAACTGGCCTTTCTTCTGGCGTATGGACATTATCCTATCACTGACGGGATTATAGTTCAGAATAGATCTTGAAATGTTCTTTTTGACAATGAATGCAACGCCATTCCTCTTCAAGTTGTCATTCCCGTCATAGTAGACCATATGATTATCTGATTCAAAATGACCAATACCAGTCCATTTCACCTCACTAATGCCTAGAATATGGACCTTTATGTGTTCTATTTCATTTTTGACAATTTCCAATTTTCCTAGATTTGTACTTCATAATTTCAGGTTCCGATTATTAATGGATGTTTGCAGCTATTTCTTCTCATTTGGAGTCATGCCACATCAGCAAATGAAGGTCCTGAAATCTTGACTCCATCCATGTCATTAAGGTCGACTTTACTTTGAGGAGGCAGCTCTTCCCCAGTCATCTTTTGAGTGCCTTCCAACCTGAGGGGTTCATCTTCTGGAACTATATCCAACAATGTTCTACTGCTATTCATAAACTCTTCACTGGCTAATTCTTTCAGAAATAGACTACTGGGTCCTCCTTCCTAGTCTGTCTCTTAGTCTGGAAACTCAGCTGAAACCTGTCTGCCATGGGTGACCCTCCTGGTATTTGAATGCCAGTGGCATAGCTTTCAGCATCATAGCAACACAAAAGCCCCCACAGTAAGACAAACTGACAGACACGTGGGGATGGTTCTTCTTACTGTACCTTTTTTCACTGGTGTTAATGGGTCAGCAGTGACAATGTCTTGAAATATGATCCTGTTGGTGAATGGCTTCAATTTGCATTAATATATCATTAATATATTTATTTATTAAAATCTTACATTTCAAACCATTAGGTTTTTGAGCACCATTGCCTTTGACAATTGCCTTCAATCTAAGACTGGGTGGACAAAGCCACTGTAGTGAACAACTGTGATTTGTCCCTGGCCAGCCTTTCTTTCCCCTCTTTCTCAAAAATTACTTTTTTTTTTTCCTGTTGTTAAGTGTCTCTCTCTCAAATGGTGAGGTTAACAATCAAATGTCTCTCCTCTTATTTCTTCCACCTTTAAAAGAGTGAGCATGTGAACTGGACTGACCAGTAAGAGGCCTCCTTCTCTTGGGAACATTGATTGACTCAGGGATGGGAAAACAACTTAAGCAAGACACCAGTCTCTTTTTGGAGATCAATATAGTTGCTGAAGGAGAGAAAGTTTTTCTGTCTCCTGAGATCATGAGTAGTCAGGTCATTTAAACTTGGAAATGCTAGTGGTAAGAAGTGGAGAGAAAATAGGTACCTAATAACATCTTTTGAGTACTGACTGAACTCAGATTTTTTTTTCCTGTTGCTGCCAATGAATTTCTAACAAGTTTGAGCTGAGTTTCTTTTACTTGCAAGCAAAGTAATTTAGATTGAAGATGGCAAACTATGGCTCCAATGTCTGTTTTTGTAAGTCAAGTTTTACTGGAACCCATTTGTTTATATATTGTCTATGCTGCTTTCCCATTATCATGGCAGAGTTGAGTAGTTGTGTCAGAGATCGTACAGCCTCTAGAGTAAAAATATTTACTATATCGCCCTTTACAGAAAAAAATTTCTGACCCCTGCTTTGATGAATATAACCAGACTTATGGAAGCTAATTATTTTCTTTAGGCAGGTATTTTACACTTGAGAGTAGGTTACATGTTGAGTTTTTACGCACCAATAAAGGGAAATCAGAAATACAGTACATAATGCAATTGTGTATACTTTTCCATTAAAAAATATAATGCCCAAGTCCAGCCCTCCCAAAGTATAATTGTTATTTCCTAACTTGTTTAGCTTCTATATCCTGCATCATCCCCAAGCAGGACCAGCCGCATAATTTGCAGGAGCCAGTGAAAACTGAAAATGCACAGCCCCTTGTTAAAATATTCAGAATTTTAAGACAGCAACAGTAGAACTTTAAACCAAGTGTGGGGCCCTCTAAGTGTGGGGCCCTGTGTGACGGCACTGATCATAGGCCATGAAACTGGCCTTATTCCTGACTTGTGGTTGGCAACAAGATAGAAAGGCCTACAGTTTGTGGTACACATCCATGCTGCATTACTTTCTGAATATCTTTTTGAAGCCAGGAATTTTGGTAGCAGTTTGCTGTACTTTTCTCTTCCAACATGTAAATGATACTAGCACCCAATATGTTCCTGATTACATTGGTATTTTGTTCTTTCATTTGCTTTTGAAACAGACTTTCCTAAAAGAACTTTTCTTTCTGAAGAATTGGAAGCATTTTCAAATAGAACTGCAGTTTTTCTTTTTTTGGTAATTTTATAAGCACTGTGTCCTTTCTAAAGTAGACTAAAAAAAAAAAAAGAAACGACTGAGGAGTGATTATAACAGTGGCACCAAGTGGTGACCACATCTGTATTTCTTATTTCTGTTTTGTTGGTTTTATATTTCTGTTTTGTTGGTTTTATGCTTGAACATTCTTTGTTGGCTTCTAAGTTGTCTTGTTCCAAACTGTCCTAGGTGCAATCAACTTAGAAATGCCTTTGTAATTCTATACCATATACCTAGGTAATGTTCTGGGTGTGTAGTTTATTTTTGAGGTGATATTGGAAACTTCTGCATCTTACAATTTGTAGAATCTGCACACTCTTTATTCATAACCTGCATAATGCACGATCACCTGGTTCATTTAGAAATTTCCATATGGCAGCCGCTAGCCACATGAGAGTATTGGCTCTTGAAGTGTGGCTAGACTGAATTATGATATGCTTAAAAAGTAAAAAACATACCAGGTTTTGAAGAGTTAGGGAAAAAAAAAAAAAAGACAGTAAAAAATGTAAAATATCTCACTGATAATTTTTTTTTTTTAGTATTTACTGAATGTCAAAATGATAATACTTTGGGTATCACGAATTAAAATATATTATTGGAATTATTTTCACTTTTTTAAAAACTGTTTTAAGGTAGATACTAAAAAATTTAAACTTGCATTTGTGGCTCACATATTTCTATTGAGCAATGTTAATCCAGAGGTTAAAGAAAATTTTAGGATGAGTGAGGATTAAAATAAATTCTCTTAATTTTTAAATGTATTAAATATTTTATTTTTTTAACAGAGGAGAAACCATCTTTATATTATTATTTTTATTCTCTTGAGGACGAGGCCTATATGTATATGCACACATTGTTGAACAAATACATAATTTACTTTTTTGTTGATAAAATTTGGGTCCATGAAAAGATCATTACGTGTGAAGGATTAATTATCAGATACTTAGGATCCCTGGTGGTGTAGTGGTCAAGTGCTAATCAAAAGTTTGGCAGTTCAAATCCACCAGCTGCTCCTTGGAAACCATACGGGGCAGTTCTACTCCGCCTTATAGGATCACTAGAATCCCCGGTTGGTGTAAATGGTTAAGTACTTGACTACTAGCCAAAAGGTTGATGATTTGAACCCACACAGAGGGGCCTCTGTGACCCGCTTCAGAAAGATCACAGCCTTGAAAACCTTATGGAGCAGTTCTACTCTGCGCACATGGGGTCACCATGAGTAGGAATCAACTTGATGGCAATTAACAACTACAACAACAATTGCTTCTTATTCTGTACACTTAATTAGAAAAAAATCTATGCAGAAAGCATGGTGGATCATGCAGACAACTGGTTAGGCCCTTAAAAAAAAAGTTACAATGTCATTTTGCCCATAGAAAAAGAAGAAAAAAAAAATTACCATCGTGTCAATTCCGACTCATAGCGACCCTGGAGGACAGAGTAGAACTGCCCCATAGGGTTTCCAATGCTGGAAATCTTTATGGAAACAGACTGGAACATCTTTCTCCTGTGGAACAGCTGGTGGGTTTGAACGGTAGGCCTTTTGGTTAGCAGCTGAACTAAGCACTGCACCACCGGAGCTCTATATCATTTACTTGAGTAAATCTGTTTTTAGGTGTCAATGAGTCGGTTATTACTCATAAAAAACCAAAACCAGACTCATTGCCATCGAGTCAATTCTGACTCATAACAACCCTATATAAAACAGAATGAAATGTTGCTGGATCCTGTGCCATTGTCATAATAGTAAGCATGTTTGAGCCCATTGTTGCAGCCACTGTGTCAGTCCATCTTGTTGAGGGTCCACCTCTTTTTACTGACCCTCTAAGTTACCAAGCATGATGTCTTTCTGCAGGGATTGGTCCCGCCTGATAACATGTCCAAAGTAAATGAAACAAAGTCTCAATCCCCTTGCTTTTAAGGATCATCCAGACTCTGCTTCTTCCAAGACAGATTTGTTTGTTCTTCTGGAAGTCCATGGTATATTCAGTATTCTTTGCCAATACCACAACTCATCAATTCTTCTTCTGTCTTCTTTTTTCATTGTCCAGCTTTCACATGCATATGAGGCGATTGAAAATTGAGATGCTTCAACAAATGGATTCAATGCTGGAAGCACTCACTTGTCTACACCAAGAAATTTGGGAGAGCTACCTGGCCAACTGACTGGAAGAGGTCCATATTTGTGCCCATTCCAAAGAAAGGTTATCCAACAGAATGTGGAAATCATTGAACGATATCATTAATATCACATGCTAGCAAAATTTTCCTAAGGATAATTCAAAAACGCCTGCAGCCATACATTGACAGGGAACCGCCAGAAATTCAATGCAGATTCAGAAAACATGTGGAACAAGGTGTATCATTGCTTGGCTGAAAGCAGAGAATACCAGAAAGATGTTTTATTGACTCCTCAAAGGCATTCAACTTTATAGCTCATAACAAATTATTGATAGCATTGCAAAGAATGGGAATTTCAGAACACTTAACTGTGCACATGAGGAACTTGTACATAGATCAGCAGTCATTTGAACAGAACAAGAGGATACTGCACGATTTAAAGTGAGAAAAGATGTGCTCTAGAGCTATATCGTTTCATCATATTTATTCAATGTATGCTGAACAAATAATCTGAGAAACTGGGCTATATGAAGAAGAACCTGGCATCAGGATTGGAGGAAGACTCATTAACAACCTGCATTATGCAGATGACACAATCTTGCTTGCTGAAAGCAAAGAGGACTTGAAGCACTTACTAATGAAATCAAAGACTACCACCTTCCATGTGGATTAGACCTCAATATAGAGAAAATAAAAGATCCTCACAACTAGACCAATTAGCCACATCATGATGTAGGGAGAAAAGATTCAAGTTGTCAAGGATTTTATTTGGTTTAACAAACAATGCCTTGAAAACAGCAGTCAAAAAATCAAACAATGTATTGCATTGTACAAATCTGCTACAAAAGATCTCTTTAAAATCTTAGAAAGCAAAGATGTCGCTTTGATGACTAAGGTGCACCTGATCCAAGCCATGGTACTTTCAGTTGTCTCCTATGTATGTGAAAGCTGGACAAGTAAATCCAAATATATACAAATGTCTGGACACTTTAAGTATAACTGAAATGAACTTTTTCTTCCATCCACTTCTAAAGACTTTGTCCTGTGAAATTTGTTATGGTGAAAAATACAAACAGAGAGTTCCTTCTTATTCATTTTGTATGTTCTCATATCAAAATTGGTATCTTCAAAATGGGGATGATGGTTGACATGGAAGTTGTTCAAAGCTTCCAACCAAATGGCACTCTTCTAGATTTGTTTGCTTAATGTATGTTAATTTCTACTTTTAATTTAAATGCTACCAGTAAGCACCTGAAATGAATAATATTCCACTTTTCCTTCTAAATGAAAGCATAAGCCTGGAGAACATTAGGAATTCAGTTCACATAATATGTTCCATTCACATCCCAGTGAATTTAGTGTGCATGTTGTTAGTGTGTTGTCATTTTTGAGAAAGAAAGGGAGCTGTCAAGATATAGAAAGCATAGTTTCAAACTCCATATACCTCAGCTTATCAAGTCAATACGAAAGGAGTATCTTTAGCTTCCTATTAAGCCTTCATGGTTACATAAGGTATTTGCCTGTTAGAGACAAACAGAAAACTAACAGCTGTTAGACAGTTTTCCAACCATTTCTGTGCACCATGAACTTTTGGTGACTACATAACATATGTATCCTGCAGTGCATTTTATTTAAGAATTTATAAATAGACACAAAATGTAGTCTATATACTTCAGACACTAGCAGGTCCCTAGCTAACTGTCAAGTTATTTGTTTTGCATTTGTCACTTCATATAAAGAGGGTGGAAACCCTAGTGGCGTAGTGATTAAGTGCTATGGCTGCTACCCAAGAGGTCGGCAGTTCGAATCCGCCAGGCGCTCCTTGGACACTCTATCCCGCAGTTCTACTCTGTCCTATAGGGTCGCTATAAGTCAGAATCGACTCGAAGGCAGTGGGTTTTTTTTTTTTTTTTATAAAGAGGGTGTGATTTATGCAAGATTTTTCGCTATTTCAATTCATATCTTTTAGAATTTGAAATTATTAGTAAATGATCCTATGGAATGTATCATATAAATTTAATAATACATTCTTCAAATTTATTTTAAGTCATAAGAATATATATCTATACACTGATAAAGAATTACAACAAAATAGAATTTGCAAAGGTGTAGTTAAACTGCACTCAATTTATTTTTAGAATTTTAGATTACAGAGTTAAAAGAGAGAATATTCTTGAGATTGGATTAAGATAGGATTAAATATATAGCCTATATTTATAGTCTTCATCTCTTGCTCTTAATCTCTAGAATTAAAACAAAACATCTTTAAAAATCCACAACCCCAACATAGAATAAGAGTGTTCTTGATGGATTAACAACTAACAGAAATTATTGAAAGATGGAAAGCAGATAGGATTTTACAGAAAAAAAAAAAAAAAAAACACTTCCCAAGCAGACAATTTCAAAAGAGAATAGTATATCCAAGGATGTTCTAAACACAGTACTTATTAACCCTCAATGAGAACATAGGCGTTTCACATGTGTGAAATAAATATGTGCACTTGGTTCAGGGAAGCAAGGCAGCATTCAAATAGAGGTTGAGAACAGTCAAGGAAAACATTCTTAACATCCAGAAGCCTAGCTACTGGCTAAGCACACTTGGATACTCATTCTGTCCCTTCCCAATATTCAATGAAAGCAAATAGATAAAGAATTAAACCTCTTCAATAAGGAAATAAAGAATTCAAAGACTTCTTGAAAAAAAAAATCATCTATATGAGACCAAGCAGTCAACATTTGAAGCATAGATAAGAAGGTTGGGGGGCGAGGAGGGGGCAGGTAAACTGGATTAATGGAAGCAGAACAACCAGAATGGAAATATGGACAATGTTGACACAATGTGGAAAATGTAACCAGTCACTGAACAATATGTATAGATATTATAAATGGGAACCTAATTTGCTGTGTGGACTTTTGCCAAAACTCAAGAAAATTGCAGAAAAGAAGGAAACTATGAAAAACAATAAGAAAATATAAGTAGAAACAAATGCAGTTATAAGAAGAAATTGAACATATTAGTTAATGTTTAAATTTGTATATTTATGAACAAACAGAGACTGTCAAAATAAGAAAGTAAACACAATCAAAGTGTATTCTGATTTCAAGAGATGTAACTGGAACCCAGAGACACTGAAAGCTTAAGAAAAATAGATGGAAAAAGCATTATATATGGCAGCTGCTAAAAATAATAAAGAATATGTTGTAACAGCAAAACTAAATAAAATGGGGTGTAAAAGTATTAAGAAGGAAAAAGCTCTGTCTTTCAGACTAATAAACTATTTACCAAGAATATATGATACATGTAAACCTTTATTTACTTAACAACATAACATTAAATATATACTTTAAGACTTTAATTGAGACCTCAGAAAAAGTGAAATAGGGGCCAACATTCAAAAGCAAGGGCTATACCACGTAAGACAAGATGTAAAAGAGAGGGCCAAGAATGGGTTTTGTGACCCTTAACTAGCCATCCCCTCTAGCCTAAAAGAGAGATTGAACAAACCTCAATGAATATGAAATAAATAACTCGAATAGCACTGTAATCTTTAACAACATTGACCTTGTAATTAAAAAGCCCCCCCCAAAAGAAATCCCAAAGCCCAGTGCACATTTAAACATTCAAAGAATAACTAACACCAAGTTTATACAATCTCTTTCAGAAAATAGAAAAATAGAAGAGGGAATACTTCCCAACTCATTTTATGAAGCCATTATTACTGTGATACTAAAACAAGACAAAGGCATTACAAAAAACAAAACCAAAAACAACCCTAAAAACCAGTATCTCTTTTAAACTTAGATGCAAAAATCCTAAACAGATTATTAGCAAGTCGAATCTACCAATGTATAAAATGAATTATACACATGGTCATGAGGGATTTATTCCGGGTATGCAAAGTTGGTTCAACATTCAAAAATCAAGCAATATAACCCACCATATCAACAGTATAAAGGAGAAAAATCATAGGATCGTATCAATGGGAACAGAAAAAGAATTTGACCAAATAGACGCCCACTCATGATAAAAACTCTTTGTAAATTAAGAATAGACAGGAACTACCTCAAACTGATAAAGAACATCTACAAAAACCTATGCTAACATTATACTTACAGGTGAGAGAATAACTACATTGAACCTTGAAATCACTATGCTAAGGGAAAGAAGCCAGACATAAAAGGCCACATATCATATGATTGCATTTATATGACATCTTTAGAATAGACTTGTCCATAGAGACAGAAAGTAGATTACGCAGTGATTGCCACGGGCTAGAGGAAAGGAAGAATGAGTTATTATTGCTAATGGGTACAGGGTTTCTTTCTGAGCTGACGAAATGTCCCAGACTTAGATAATGATAATGGTTGCACAACCTTGTGACTACACTAAAAAACACTTTGAAAGTGTGAATGGTATGTGAATTATGCCTAAAAAAGTCATATATATATATATATCCATGAGTTCATAATAGTACTAAAAAAAAATCCTCATTGGTTACCTTTGGAGGATGCTGAGGGACTGATGAACTATTTTGCAAACTGGTACAAAAGGAAAAATATTAAGAAAAAAAAAATTGAAGGTGGTTTTGCAAGAAATTCAACAAGTTACATCTATCATACGTCTTGAAGCAATATTGCACGAAAACAGAGCAGAATATTCTGAAAAGAAGAAAGGAGGTGGGGGAATATTTGCACTGTCAAAATTCTACATTTTAACAGAAAAACTCCACATTTTAATTACAAACCAAAAAACCAAAACTATTGCCTTCAAGTCGATTCCAACTCATAGAGACCCTATAGGACAGAATAGAACTGCCCCATAGGGTTTCCAAAGAGAGGCTGGTAGAGCTATTTTAATTGAAACAGTGGTATCGATAAGACACTGGAGAAATAAATCAATGGACTAGATTATAGAGTTAATAAGTAGATTGATTGATAATAATTTTATGTAAGTTTAATTTGCCATTTCAATTCAGTGAAGAAATTATTCAATAATTGGTGTAAGGATAATTAAACACGGATTTTTATAAAGGAAAGCAGATTTTTACTTCAAACCACATACAATAAATTTAAAGTGCTAAATTTAAAAACAAATGAAATTACAAACTATAGCCATATTATGATAAAAACACAGGAAAATATTATCATAATCTTGTGATGAGAAAGGCCTTTTTCACCAAGACAAAAATTCTGAAGCCATAAAGGAAAAGACTTATAAATGTAACCTTATTAAAATAAAAAATATTTATTAAATATTGTGAATATTGGTAAAGTATTTGCAACATGGCGCTAAAAAGGGATTAAAATATGGCTGCATATCATTGGGAAAACGTGGTCAGAAGTTGATACAATGACTGAATAACATAGTACCAACCTGACAGCACCTAACGACAAAAACAACAAATAGTAGGGGTTATTCAAGGCACATAATTGGGTTACTAAGGGGATTTCGGAACCATGTTTTTGATTGATGCACCATTCTTTGCCTGTATTAAAAATATCCATTCCTAGAACAAACAAGATAATTTTAAATAAGAAACATGAATTATATATCTGAAGAATGTTTTGGGTAAGGCTTTATTCCTCATCTCTGTGAATGGTCAAAGGAGGGAATTAATAAAATCCATAATTTAAAGCAAAGGAACCCTGGGGGCACAAATGATTAAGCTAGTAACCAAGAGGTTGGTTTGAACTCACCTGGTAGCTCTATGGGAGAAAGACCTGGAGATTTGTTTATGTAAAGATTATGGCCTAAAAAAAAGCCTATGAAACAGTTCTACTCTGTCATATGGGGTCACTATGAGTGGAAACATGAACCCATGGCAGCTAACAACAACATATTTAAAACAATCCCAATTTGATATGAAAAATAAATGTGTACACCATTTAGAAGCAGCTTCTAAGGGAAATTGTAGTATTCCCATCCCTATAAATTTTTAAGAGGAAAATTTCTAAACCATTTATTTTCTATAATGGATCTTTAAGAGTAAAGCAGGATTTTTTTTCCTTAGGTGTATGACCTATTTAGAAATAAGGAAGTATATAGGTAATGTCTCAAATTCCCTCCCATGATTCCTTACTACAAGAATCTTTTAATAAAGATTCTTGTTTATACAATTAAGAATTAATTATTCAACCAAACAGAAGGCAACGTATATGCAGAAAAAAATACAGTAGTTTTACTATTCTACTTATATTTTATTTGTGTTATTAACATTGGTTTGAATCCCTGTAATCAATTTCTGAAAATAAACATACCTTAAACTATATCCATAGCATAGTTATGCCTTTCAAAGCATTATCTAATTCGAATAAAAAAAAAGAAATGAACTAGCTGCAGCCTGGAGGACCAATGAGACATCTGCATGGAATTGAAAATTTTTTGGTAGAAAATCCAGAGTAGATATATTTGATTTGGCATAGTTTAGCAATGAGGTTCAATATACCCAAGTTTTATTTACAGTTTAATTCATTCTACTCTTTTATGAAAGAGAAATATTTATTTCACAATGTGGAGAAAGGGAATCTTTTAAAAAAATAGTTGTATTTTAATATGTACTGAAATGTACTTGAGTCTTCAAAAACATTTTATCCTTTTTAAATGTTGGAAAGGAGATTTCGAAGTAAACCAAGAAAGTCTGTTAAAGCTTTATTTAAAAAAAAAATACTTGGAAGAAGCTGGAAATGATAGAACACTTCTCAAGGGAAAGTGCAGAAATGGAATCTGCAGAAGAGCATGTGGCATTGTCATAATTATAGACTTTTCCTTGGCATCACCTTTGAAAGTCTTGAATACAGCTTTGCTCATGGCAGTGTGCTAGGCACTGAATAAATCAATCTCAACAGCTCTTGTTTATATCTTTTTTCTTGGAATCAGAGCCAAACCATACTGTATACAATGGAGAAAAAAGTACATTAATTGGAACATACCTATAGCAAAGTAGTAAATATCATATTTATATTCTGTCCAGGTAAAATATTCAACTCATTATTTTCAACATGAGCATACTTGTTCTTAATGCATTCCTTGCCTTCCTTTCCAGATTTTTCAGCAGAAATGAGACACTTTGATTTCAGACAGTTCCTAACTGAGAATTAAAAGAGCCATATCGCTATCCTTCCATGTCTATGAAGTACTAGGAAACTCTGGAATGTTTTTCTGAGGAAGTCTATTATTTCTACAATGACTTTTGGTTGAACAACCATGTTTGGTTTAACTGAGGATGATATGCAACGGCTGGTATTGAAAAATATGTGATCACTTAATTATAATACCAATGACTTCACTCCTCTAAAAATGTATACAATAAGCTTACTGTGATGATTAAGATTGAGTGTCAACTTGCAGGCCCATGATTCTCAGTGTTTTGGAAGTCGTATAATGTTGTGATCACTTCCCTATTGAAATTTGATATGTGATCATCCCCATGATGGAATCTGCTGTGAGTAGCCAGTCAACTGAAAAGAAGTTTCTGCGGGTGTGTGGCCTGCATCTGAATATAAGCAAACGTTCTGGCAAGGCTCATGGGCTTTTGCTCACTCTGGATCCTGCAGCTAGCTCCTGTTCGTCTGACTTCTGGTTCTTGGGACTTGAGCCAGCAGCTTACCTGCAGTCATGCTTGCTGATCTTGAGATTCCTTGGTCTTCACAGCCTGTGAGCAAGAGCCCTGCTCTCCAACCTGTTGATCTTGGGCTTACCAGCCCCTGAGGCTACGTGGATCAGGAGAAACCTCTATCCTGATTCATGAACTTGGGACATTTCGGCCTGTACAACCATGTGACCCATTTCCTTGATATAAATCTCTCTCTCTTTACTGGTTTTGCTTTCCTAGAGAACCCAGTCTAAGACACTAATTTGAATTCTACTACCATGAAATATATATTGGACTAGGGTGAAGTTTGACTTAGGACAATAAAGAAAAACTTCCAGTACCTGGAAATAAACTAAAAGAACTAGATGTGTGTGAGGAGTTTAGTTCATTGCTTGTTTATTTGAAAATGAAGACTGACTACTTTAGGCCTCTAATGGTTGCCAAAGTATAAACGTGCTTAGGTAGAGCCATGTCTATTCCTGTCCTTTGGGAAGCTCTTCTTCATTTTAAGTAACAAGAATTCCTTTCATGGTAGTTTCTTTCATAAACTCTCTGTACTGAATCTGAGCAATAACTCAAAGAGCAATACATTACTTACAGTGATAATTTTCTAGCCAGTTAGAAAATGCTTCTCAGTTTATTCCTTGGTGCTTCTGTATCTTAAACATCACTTAAATTCTCCTCCTAATTTTAATTTAGAGTTATCTCATCCTTTTTAGTGAAAGCAAAATATTTCATAGTTTCTTTAAGTAATCAATAACCTGCAATTCACCTTCAGGCAGAATCAAACTGCTTCTCATATAAGGTCTTGCTATCTTTATCTTTCTATAGAATTCATGAATTTTTTCTTTTTCAATGTAATTCTGCAGAACAGTGTAAACACCAGTACACGGAAATTTCACTGCATCACTTATGAATAAATAAGTTATGTAATAATCTGCCTTAGTGAAATACCCAAACAACTCAGCTCCCTCCAGGTGGTGCTAAAGCATTTTTCATGCTGCTATGGATTTTTATTTTTTTTATGGATTAGCAGCCTATTTGGGGTCTCAAAACTACAGTAAAATGCTAGATACACAGATATTTACCTGAGCTCTTTAACTCAGGGATATAAGATTACTTAAGAAGTTAATTTCAGCTTCTAATAACCTTAAGAAGATTGCTAAAAGACTGGCTAAATCCTGTAACACCTTAGAATTTATGGAGTTCTGAGTTACTTTGGAAAAGGAACCCAGAAGAATATAAACTGTAATCTGATCAAGATTTCCCTAATTTAGTAAATAACCAACATGTTGAATACCTTTCTGGGTCACTGAAAAGTCTGAGTATGTCTATCCTTTGAAACCCGTGATGTCTTAAAAATTAGGAGTTACTAAAACAAAGTAAGTAACAAAATTGTGGTATACTTTAAATGCTTATATTTGTCAAATGAAGACTTTTAGCACATGCACAATTCTCTATGTATAAAAATTTCCATGGTGGCAATGGCAAAAGGCTCCATGTGAGGCCCTTTGTGGGCTGTGAAGCCCTGTGGTGCATCCTTAGCGCATGCTTTACGAGGAGGCCGAGGACCTACATTCAGTTCTCCATTCTATAGCTTGCTTAGAATATGTCAGTGGGCAAGGGACCTAATCTCTCTTGCATTCAACAATGAATGTAATAGGAATAAAATATTTGCCATGCTTGAGAGGAACTGAAGCACAGTATCTCTTCCACTTGAAAGATATATGATATACAATCATTCATACCCAAGGGCATTGGTTCTGTTCCTCTGAAGAACTCCTAACTCTGGGAGCAGATTTTTACCATCTAAGCATTTGTTATTCCCTCTTTGTTATCTTTGATGAAGCAAGCTGGCCTAAAAAACAAAAAGCCAGGCCCATTGCCTTTGAGTTGATTCTGACTCATAGAGACGCCATGCGTGACAGAGTAGAACTGCTCCATAGGGTTTTCTTGGCTGTAATCTTTGTGGAAGCAGGTCACCAGACCTTTCTCCTGCATCTCCACCGGGTGAGTGAGTTCAAGCTGCCAACCTTTAGGTTAGCAGCTGGTTGCAAATGTCTTGCACCACCCAGTGACCTTCTTAGTGGAGTACAAAGCATTTGCATCACCCAAGTCTCACGAAACTGTGGAAATTTGAGGAGAGAGGCTTGGTCCCTCACAGTCAAATGGTTCTTCCCAACAATCTTTAGGAAAATCTGACTCTTCAGTACACTGAATCTGAAGGAAGGGCCCTGAGCACTTATTTCTCTCCTGGTCCCCATCCAAATGACTGGTTGAAAAAAAAAAAAAGAAGTACAGCCATTCCAACTAGGATATAATATATCTTAAAACCTGTTTTCTCATAATGGATATTTTATGATTTAAAATAATAGTAGGAGAATATTATTTTGGCAATATTATTTGATTGATATATTTTTTAAAACGATTAAAATTACTCCTGCACACACAGGACATTGATGCTGTATTTTTTTTTTTCCTAACTAATGTCATTTATGAGCAATAGAGTTAAGCAATATAGTTAGGGAAGGAAATTTATCAGTACACTTAGAGTTGACATTAAATCATACCAGTTACAATAAAAGTAATTATAACCTAGAAATTAGTTAGAATAACTGATATTTTTTTAAAGGATTTTCAGCAGCCATGGCCGCCACCACTACCACCTTGAAAAATTTCCCACCATGTTTACAAAAGATTTAGAAATACACAACCAAAGAACCATAACAGTTAACCTCATTAGCTAAAGTCCCTTTGGCCAGATATTTCCTGAGGGGATAATAGAGTTTCTAAGGACACCATAAAAGCCTTTGTGTTACAAACAATACTAAGTACTGATTTAGAGTTGTTCTGCAGATAAGAAGTTAAGCCACACTAGAATACTTGATACCTGTTTCAGATAAATATGTTTAATAAATTGGATACATTCTACCATAGCACCTTTGTTCTAATCTAGAATAAATTTTGGGATATGTACTATGTAATAACCAGAATTTTGAAAAATCTGTATTTCTTCTACTTTTAATTTGCCAGGATGTTAAGATATAGCAGAAAGTATAACAGTTTTGTTTAAGAAACCCTAGGATGTCTATGCCTTGGCAAAATTCAAATTCTATCCCCAGCGAAGGGGATAGGTCTTATAGTGCTCTTGTATAGGTCTTATATACCTCCTACAGATGAAGAGCTTAGGTAGTTTTAGTTATTATTTTGCTCTGGGCTAGTCCTTTTTTAATGAAAAGAAGATTCATATACAATAAAAATAGAATTGCTGCAATGAATAAAGCTGAGGATAAATCTTTGGGCATACCCATACTCATTTCCTTAAAATAAATTTTAGATATAGAATTGCTGCATCAAAATATGCATGATTTTAGGGCATTGTGTATAAATGGATAATGCGTGCTCCTGAAAGTTTTAGTCATTTTATATTCCCTCCCGATTGTATGAGATAACCATTTCCCCGGACAAAGGGTGGGCATGATTTTGGACATATTTATTTGAATGTGCCAATATATAAGAAGATAAATAATAGTGCTTTCAAAGAGATAAAAGGTGCTTTCCTATTGTTAATAATACAGTGCACCTTGGGGAAAAGAGATGTGCTGAAGAGCACCCAGTGTATTCAGAGGATGTTCTAACGACTATAAGGAGTTTTATATGAAGCTAAAGGGGAAACAAATTCGCACATTTTAATGGCTTTACACTGTATTACATCTGCAGGCAAAGACATAGTACTACTCCTTACGTCAGCTTATGTAAATGCATGAGTACCCTTTAATGGATGACGTGGGGTCTGCTAAATATTGTCACCATAAAATATTGAAAAAAGAGATACTTTCTATTTGCTTCAGAGATATGAAAATGAAGAAATTTCATCAGTGATTATTATCTGGTTCTATACGAGAGAAGCAAACCAGATATGAGGTTATAAATACTGGGTTGTGTTAATGTCAAGAGAATAGCAAAATTAGACTGTTTAATTCTCAAATGCTCAGCGCTGTTATGGATTGTATTTTAGTTTTAGTTTGTTTTCCTCCCCTAGAACATACTTGCCTTAAATTATTCAGAGCTCAATGCAGATAAACTAGAAAATATTTCTTATTATCTTAATTTGTCATAAATCCATACTTTCTCCACTTTTCCCAGTCCATCTTCTCATCAAAATAAGTATGGGAATCATGTGATATAATGCAGTAAAAAGAACACAGGGCTTTGGAGTCAGAAAGACTGAGTTCAAATTTTGAGCCAAGCGTTTATGAACTGTGTAAACTTGTGTCTCTCATGGAAAATAGCACAGTAATACCAATTGTCTTACAGAGATTTAATTGTAAATGGGAGAAGGTAAAGGCATAAAATTCTTAACTGTTGGAAAAACTGACTATATTAGTCAAGATAAAATAATTTCTATAAAAAGGAAGTCCTAAAATTTCAGGTGTATAATATAATAAAAGCTTATTTCTTGCGTATGTCACAAACCAATGCAAGTCATGGGTTGGGGGTGTGGTGTTGGTACATCTAGTGGCTGTGCCATCCCCAGCATCTCAGAGCCCTCTGTTATGGGGAAGACCAGTGGACAGAGAGAACATGGAAAATCAAGGAGGAGTCTTTAGGCGGCCTTGTATGGATATTGCATAAATCACCTCCATTTTTTTGTTTGTAGATATCCTTTATCAGATTGAAGAAGTTCCTTTTATCCCTAGTGGGCTGAGAGTTTTTAATCGGGAATGGTTGTTGAATTTTATCAAATGCCTTTTCTGAATATATTGCGATGATCATATGCTTTTTCTTTCATTAATGTGGTGAATGACATTGATGTTTTTTCCTTATATTGAATCACTGTTGCATTTCTGGAATAATCCCTACTTGGCTATGGTGTATTATCCTCTTTTTATATCACTGGATTCCATTTACTAAAATTGTGTTAATGGGATCCTTGCATATGTTCATGAGGGATATTGCTCTATAGTTTTCTTGTAATGTCTTCATCTGGTTTTGGTATGAGGGTAATCCTAGCTTCAAAAAAATGAGTTAGGAAGTGTTTCTTCCTCCATTATTTTCTGAAAAAAATTATGTAGGATTGGTATTAGTTCTTAGATATTTGGAACTATTTACTAATGAACTGGGCCTGAAATTCTCTCTTCATGGGAAGCTTTTAAATTAGGAATTCAGTACATTTAGTTGTCTTCTGGTTTGCACAGTTTCTGACAAAAAAATCTGTGGTAATTCTTATCTTCGTTTCCCTTATGTAATATGTCTTTTATCTCTGGTAGTCTTAAAGTTTTTATAATTAGTTTTCACAAGTTTGCTTATGATGTGCCTTGGTGTTATTTTCTTTGTTTTATCCAACTCAGGACTTGCTGAGTTTCTTGGAAGAGCAGATTTATAGTTTTCATCAATTCAGGGACATTTGAATATTTCTTCAATTTCTGTTTTACCCTGTCCCCTCTACTTCTAGGACTATAATTACACATATGATCAATAGCTTGATTTTGTCCTACCGGTCACTGTTTTTTTTTTTTCCCCCCTCCTGGTCATTTTTCTTCTCTTTTCTTCATTTTGGATTTTCTATTGCTATGTATTGAAGTTCACTTATTTTACTGCTTCAGTGTCTAAGCTACTATTAATCTTTCCCAATGAGTTTTTAATTTTATATATTATATTTTTCACCTCTAGGATTCTATCTGGTTCTTTTTAGACACTTCTTTCTACATCATGTTTATGATTTCCTTTAAATACTTGAGAATAGTTATAATAGCTATTTTAACATTTAGGCCTTCAAATTTCATCATCTCTGTCATTTTTGTACCTGTTTCTATTGACAGATTTTTCTTGTAGTTATGTGTCATATTCTCCTGCCTCTTCGAATATCTAATAAGTTTTTATTGGATGCTGGACACTTTGAATTTTACATTGTTGAGTGTCTAGATTTTGTTTTCTTCCTTTAAAGAAATTTAATTTCGATAGACATTTTATTTAGTTACAGTTCAGTTTGATTCATTCTTGGCTTTTTTTTTCTTTCCTCCTTTTAACAGCTTTAGTGAGGTAATTGATAAACAAAAAACTACACATGATAGGTTTTGACATATCTCTATACCCA
The DNA here is from genome assembly GCF_030014295.1 of Loxodonta africana. Classification (NCBI taxonomy): domain Eukaryota; kingdom Metazoa; phylum Chordata; class Mammalia; order Proboscidea; family Elephantidae; genus Loxodonta; species Loxodonta africana. The sequence goes on along the minus strand of NC_087343.1, from coordinate 110,434,291 downwards.
TGAAACCATTACCACAATCGTTGTAGTGAATGTATCTAATATTCCCAAAAGTTCCATACTGCCCCTTTCTCATTCCATTTCCCAAGCCTCCCTTCCCACCTCCACTGTCCTCAGGCAACTACTGTTCTGCTTTCTGTCTAAAGAGATTAGTTTGTATTTTCTAGAGTTTTATATAAATGGAACCATGTAGTATATACTCTTTTTGTTTGGTTCTTTTCTCTCAGTATAGTTATTTTGAGATTCATTCATGTTGATATATGTATCAATATTTCATCCTCTTTTATTGAGGAGTAGTCTTCCATTGTATAAATATAACAGTTTGTTTCTCCATTGCCCCGTTTAGGACCATTTGAGTTGTTTTGAGTTTTAGGCTGTTATAAATGAAGGTGTTAGGAATATTCATGTATTAAATTTTGTTTCTGTATATGCTTTCTTTTCTTTTGGTAAATACCTAGTAATGGAATGGCTAGATTGTATGTAGGTATATGTTTAGCTTTTTCAAGAAACTACCAAATGTTTTTCCTTCCAAGTTAGTTGTAGTATTTTTCATTTCCACCAGCAGTAAATGAGAGTTCCAGTTCCTCCACAACTTTGCCAACCCTTGGAATCAACAGTCTTTTTAACTCTAGTCATTCTAATAAATGTACAGTGATATCTTATTGTGGTTTTAATTTACGTTTTCCTGAAGACTAACAATGCTAAGCATTTTCTTCATGTGCTTATTTGCCATCCATAAATCTTCTTTGGTTCAACGTCTGTTAAAATCTTTTGCTCAGTTAAAAAAAAAAAAAATGAGCCTTTTGTTTTGTTACTATTGAGTTTTGAGAATTATTTTATATTTCTGGACACAAACCCTTTATCAGGTATATGGCTTGCAAAGATTTTCTCTCTATCTATACCTTGTCTTTTTATTCTCCTAACAGCATATTTCAAGGAGCAGAGTTTTTAATTTTGACTAAGTTCAATTTATCAATTTTTTTCTTTTATGGATCATGGTTTGCTGTGATATCTAAGAAATCCTTGCCTAACTGAAGGTCAGAAAGATTTTCTTCTAGAAGTTTTCTGATGTTTAAGTTTACATTTATGTCTGTGATTTATCATTAGTTTTTTTTTTTTAAATGATTCCATTTTGTGTAAGGTGGGAATTATGACTCAAACTTCTTTTTTTTCTTCCACATATGGCTAAGGAATAGCTTCAGTGCTATTTGTTAAAAAGACTACACTTTCTTCACTGAATTGCCCTTGCAACTTTGTCAAGAATCAGTTGTCTATATATAAAATTACGTGGGTCTTATTTTGGAGTTTCTATTCCATTGATCCATTTGTCCATCTTTATGCCAATACTATACTCTTTATTACTGTAGTCTTAAATTCAGGTAGTGTTAATCCTCCAACTTTGTACTTTTTCAGAGTTGCTTTGCCTAATTTAGGCCCCTTAATTTTTATATGAATTTTAGGATCAGTTTGCCAATTTTTCACAAAAATAGCCAGTTGGACTCTAGACTTGTTTTTAAGCTTTGTTTTGCTGGACCTGGGGTTGCCTTTGTTCTAAATAATTTAGTTCCACCACTAAGGAATTGCCATTCTGAATCTTTACTGAATGACTCAAAGGGCCCCCAACTTGGCTGAATGGAAACCAAAACTCCTCCCAGAACTGAGGGTGCTTTGGAATCATCCAACTCACAGCTCACTAACTACTCTTTCCTGGCATTTGCAGATTTCTTGGGTTTTATGTGTAGCTCTTTCATCTCTGGAATTCTGACCTAGAATTTCCAGCTTCCTCACTCTCACTGAACTCATATTTGGCGTCTTAATTAAGCAAAAATGAATGCTCTGCTAGGGATCTCCCGTTTCACTCTGACTTTTAGAATGTACCTCCCAAAAGAAAGCTGGGCACTTATAAGACTAAAGTCATTTGTTTCCCGTTTTTCGGGGATCATGGTCCTATACTGCCTGTAGTACAGTTTCTGAAAAAAAATTAATATATTTTATCCTGTTTTCTAATTATTTGTGGTGGGAAAGTTACTTCCTCATGATGTTATTCCATCATGGCCAGAAGTGGACATCCCACCCCAGTCTTTTTTGTGCTCATTATCTGAAATAGACTTAGTACTTACCTTTTATTTTCTTCTTGAGAAAGATAAGATTTCTTTGTCTCTCAGGGCAGTTGACATATTATTCTTCAGCTCCTGGTCTGGTACCTACCAAATAAATATATTATACAGGAGAGATTTACCTTTTTAAATCATTCTTTCTTTCTTTTTTTTAAGTAAAATCCACCTCCATCATATTCTTACTTGTTATTCCTTTCTCCAGTTTAGCCTATAATCCTTTTTCTCCTTCTTATTTCCTGGCTAAGAGATGAAGTCATGAAGAATCAAGAATCAATAATTACCAATAAAAAATTTTCTATTTTTTTTCTCTCATTAGTGCTGTGGTTGCAAGCAAAGATAAATGCACACAATTTCAGCTTCTGGAAAAGGGGATTTGTTTTTATTTAGACACTAATCCCAATACAAATATCATAGCCAGTCTGTGTTGAAGCAATTCTAATCAGTCATTAAGGGGACTGATAGAACCAAATCATATCTGAAGATGATTTTTATGCCTACTTGGTGCTTTTAGACCATTGTCTACAATTTATTTCCCAATATATTCCCTCCTTGAAAATATTAGACTAAATTAACCAAGTTATTGGTATTTTTAGTCAGTTCATGCATTCAATATTTTAGCTTTGTTTCTATTTTTTTTTATTGCTACTATATGTATGTACAATAGAACAGGTAACTGTTTCCTAAGAAAAAAGAAAAGTGGATTATTAAATATGTTAGCCTTTAGTAGACTTGAAATCTACTCCACGGCAACGGGTTTGGGTTTCACTTCTTTAAAAGTATGAATTTCTATTTGTTTTGGTGGGCCTGATGAAAATAAAGATTAGCTAGGTTCTGTTTCTAAATGGAGGAAACAGCTAGTGCAAAGGCCCCAAAGTGGGCATGTTCCAGGAACAAAAACTATCTCCCTCCCCCAGGCAAAAAGGGAGAAAGCAAAAAAAGCTAATATGGCTGAGTAAAGAATGGTAGGAGAGAAAGGGAATGCAGGGGTCATATCTCATAAGGCTTTGTAATCTGTCTTCCAGATCACTCCTCTTGACAATTGTACAATTTTGCAAACACTTTCTTTTTAAGCTATGTTAGTTTGAACGCATTGACTTTTCCATATGTGATTTATGGATACTATTTTCTTCCTACAGCTGCATTTTCTTGGATTGTTAATCTACATTCAATTTTGATTGTCTAGAAACTCCATGACCCGATGAACACACTTATATATCTTTCCCAGCCACTTCTCGGCTCATTTGCCCCTGCCAAAAGCTGGTGTGCATTGGACAGCTGTGCATCTTGTTGATACTTATTATTCTAATCATCTCTCACACTGGGTTGGAAGGTTTGTGATGAGTGACGCCAGATCTTTAGCCCATGACCAGTAGAGTTTGCCTCTTGTGCTTAACTGGCAAGTTTCTATGCATATTACACGTGCTTAATTGAGTCTTATGCTTCCAAAGTATTGCGACACTTTAGCTCCAACTACCCTTAATATTGCTGCCATAATGGCAAGTGAGAAGATGCTTATTACACTGCAGCTGACGATGAAAAGCAGAGATGTTCAAATCCCAACAAGTGTAACATCAGCTATAAATGGGACTATATTAAGAAAGTGCTTCTCTTCCAGAACAACCATGAATGCAGAAAATGGAACATATTTTTGTGCCCATCTGTTTGTGGCACAGTTTAGAAAAATATTTTTAAGTTATTTGAGGACTAGTTTCCGGGTCTGTTCCACACTGTTTCATGTATTTTGTAATTTGGCAGCCTTTTGAGACAGTTTGAATACAATTAGCTTAAATAGCTAATTTATATTGGCTCTAGAATATTTAAATATCATCTCAAAGAGCAACATTCTATTCCTGCAGGCTGCTTCATAAACCGTGTTGTTAATGCAAAGAAACAAACCCCCACACAGGGACAGGCCCTTCCTAGCAATATGAATCATCAGGAAATGAAGACTGTAATAATTTTTCTTTCTCTCAGCAGGTAAAACAGAGAAATTTGTATTGATGAGGTGAGCAATCAAAGAGAAAAGTGAAATTAGAATACTCGAAAGGAATGCCACTTTCTAGATAACACCACTAGTCCTAAAATCCTTAGTCTATCAACATGCTATGTAATATTAGACAAAAGTGCTAAAAACTGAATCTCCCATTTTCAGCTGCCAAAATGTAAATATTACCTTGAGAAAAAGTATTTAAGTTTTACAAGAACAATGATGCTTCTAAGGGGAAGGAAATCAGTCTGCTGTTAAGTATTTCAATACAATTGTAAAAACTCACAGTCTTTAGCTCTGTCAAAATTCTTCATTTGTAAAATAGACTTTATTACTTTGACAGAGAAAACAAAGTGCTTTCAAAAGAATTATCTGTGAAGGGTCCAAAAATGACTTCATGAAGATTTTTATTTAACTTTTGAGATTACCACTTACAGACGTGATTTTGCAAGTGTTTCTTTTTTCCCAATTGTTCATCATCTTTCTCAGGTTATGAAAAGTAAGTTTGGAATGGATCCTATTCATGAACTTTGGTCACATTTTTTGTTAGTATTAAGAGCAACTTTATGTGAGAACAACTGGCTAAGCCTCTAAATATAGATTTTTCCAAGAAAGCTAAAAGCAGCCAAAGAACATTTATTGATGTCCTACTATGCGCTAGGCATGGTGAACAAGATAATATCCCTGCCCTCAAGTAGTTTATTCTGTATCAAGGGATGGGTGAACATTAAAGGAGAACTCATTACAATCTACATGGCCCTGATGGTGGCGTGATTAAGCATTTGGCTGTTAACTGAAAGGTCGGCAGTTCGAATCCACCAGCCACCCCTTGGAAACCCTATGGGGCAGTTCTACTCTGCAGTATTGGGTTGCTATGAGTCAGAATCGACTCTACAGCAACAGGTTTCATTACAATCTTGTGTGTATGTATGTGGGGTAGTCAGAGGGAAGGCTTTCTGAAGGACGTTAACATTTAAGCTGAGATCTAGAAGATAAATAGGGATTGGCCAGAAAAAGAGTGGGTAAGTTTACAGGAATGGTGTCCCAAGGAAGAGAGCCAGGATATGCAAAGGCCTCAGGTTGAGAGAACTGAAAGTAATTCAATATGACTACATCATCAACTTCATTCTGTTAGGAATGATATTTTTCTTGTAATTGTTAGGTGCCATTGACTTGGTTCTGATTCATAGCAATCCTATGCACAAAAGAATGAAACACTGCCTTGTCCCGTGCAATCGTTGTTATCCTTGAGCCCATTGTTGTAGCCACCGTATCAATCCACCTCCTTGAGGGTCTTCCTCTTCTTCACTGACCTTGTCCTTTACCAAGCATGATGTCCTTCTCCAGGGACTGATCCCTCCTGACAACACGTCCAAAGTATGTAAGACGCAGTCTTGCCATTCTTGCTTATAAGGAACATTCTGGTTGTACTTCTTCCAAGACAGATTTATTCGTTCTTTGAGCAGTCCATGGTATATTCAATATTCTTTGCCAACACCACAATTCAAAGACGTCAATTCTTTTTCAGTCTTCCTTATTAATTGTCCAAATTTCACATGCATATGATGTAACAGAAAATACCATGGTTTAGGTCAGGAGCACCTTAGCCTTCACGGTGACATCTTTGCTCTTCAAAACTTTAAAGAGGTCCTTTGCAGCAGATTTACCCAATGCGATGCGTCTTTTGGTTTCTTGACTGCTGCTTCCATGGGTGTTGATTGTGTATCCAGGTAAAACGAAATCCTTGACAACTTCAATCTTTTCTGTTTATGGTGTTGTTGCTTATTGGGCTAGTTGTGAGGATTTTTGTTTTCTTAGAGATATCAAAATGTATTTCACTTCTTAACATAAAAATAGATTAGAGGACTTTGCTTACCAAGTGCTCAATAAAAATATTTTAGATAATGAAGAAATCCTTAAAATGGTTTCTATTCCTGTTTTCCTCTCCAGAAATCTCGAAACCAGAATTTTAGATATTTTTCCCCCTAAAATAGTTTCCTAATGTTTTCCATAGTTTCATGGCCAATGAATTATATTCCAAGTTTGGCTGGAAAAGAATGTGCAGATTCTGGAGAGGAACATTTTATTGAGTGAGTGCTCTGGATGGTGGACCCAAACTAAGACCAGGACCATATCACCTTCAGTTGCTTAACTTTTTAATTGTTTAAATTAAGATAATTATCCTCAGCAGTCCTCTTTCATTCTTCCTAATAAGCCCGTTTCCTTATTAATGAAGGAAATCACATAGAAATTCTACTTTAGAGAGGCAAGAAGGCATAGTTAGATATGCTTGTTTAAAAAATGACAAGGTTAGAAATTACTGTCATTCCTCATTATTGGCAGATTCTGCAGTATTTCTGACTTTGCCTTTTCACTAAAAATACCTGTGGCCCTTCTGTGGTCATTTGCACTGTAAACATGTACACACGCAGAGTGGAGAAAAATCCCCAGCTGCAGTTGAACAAGGCTAGTTCAGTATTCACTAATTCAGTGTCTGCAGAGACTTTTTAGAACATTAAAACAAAAAACCCATTGCCATCCAGTCGATTAGGACTCCTAGCTACCCTATAGGACAGAATAGAACTGTCCCATAGGGCTTCCAAGGACTGGCTGGTGGATTTGAACTACCAATCTTTTGGTTATCAGCCTAGCTCTTAACCACTGTGTCACCAGGGCTTCTTTTAGAACATAACTACTGTGAACAATGAGAAGCAACTGTATACATCAGTCAGAATCCAAACAGGAGACAATCCACATAGCAATTTGAACAGGGAAAGTTTAATAAAAAAAATTGTTGATTATAACTGGGAACTCACTATAAAGGTGTAGAGAGAACTCTAAAGAATATCATAGGGCTAAGACAGAGTGCAAAGGATAGAAAAAACTTAGAAGAGGCTCGCCTCCCTGAGGCTAACGTTAGGAGAAGGTGTAGTTATAGCCCACCAGTTGGCGAAGAAGTTCACAGGGTTGCCACAGTCTACGGGCAAGTAAGAGGTGCAGGTTAACCAAGATTGGTGAGTGGGTATACAGAGAGAGTTGGGTTATTGGAACATGTTCGTCGAGAGGGTAGCACACTGAGGTATCTGGTTCTGCGTAGGAGTGTCACAGAGTGGTGGTCACTAGACTGGAGTGGAAGCTGTAAGCTTGCTGAGTGGTTGCATACTCTGGGCATGGTGGAGTAGAATGTCCACTGAATATCTCCACCCATGTGTTCTGACTGCCATGTAGTAGGGACAAAAAGAAACAAACAAGCATACAGGAATCAAGAAGAGAAGGCCACTCCTCCCGTAATGTCTTTTTAGCCCTCTCTATTGAAAATGTTTAACATTGCGCTCACTGAAAAGAATTGCTTAAAGAATGCAGCTCCATTATTACAGACCAGATAATAAAGCTGTACTTGGATCTGATAGGTGATAAATTGATAACTGGTACAGAAATAAATGGAAGATAAATTTGCAACAGCAAATTATAATCTGGTGGAAGGGAAATACGAAAATTGTACCTCTGATTGCTGTACTCTCTATTACAATATACCTAGAATTTGATACTGAGGCAGTATTGGTATAATGATAATTTCCATTGACCTTGACCCTTATTTTTCTTCATTCTGTCCCCAACTGTGTGCACACGTGTATACACACACACACACATTCAACTGATTTCTAATCCCTGCTCTGACAATTTTTAGTTACATAATCCTCTAAGACTTAATTTGCCTAGTTGTTAAGTGGAAATTAAAATAAATACAGTATTATTGTAAGGATTAAAAAACTATGTTTGTGAAAACTCAGCTCATCATAGACACTAAGTAAATATTTGCCAAATTCAAATCCTTCTTAATTTCTGATTTAAGGAATATTATTCAACACTAGTGTATAAATGAGAAAGATTAGAACTGGTTTTAGCTTCATATACTTGAATGGAAATTTCCAGAAAATCCTAATGGAGTTAGTGCCAAGAAAATATTAGGAAAATACCTGTGATTTGCAATTACATTTTTTTCAACTTCGTAAGCTTATTGAAATCATAAAGCTTATGAGAAAATAACAATTATTAACTGCTGCTGTATTTACAAAGATGTGTGGAAGTTCCGGTTTTAGGGTTAATCAATCATTCAATCAATCAATCAATAAGGTTATTTTTTAAAACATCTCTCCCTTCTGCTGAGTAATTACTTCTCTCACTCAATATGTACTCCTAGATAAACATACACATACATACACTTTCACACTTATTTGTTCCTGTTAGCAGAAAATATTCTTGACTGAAATGTGAATAAAGGTGTTTCCCTTCTGTTATGGACTGAATTGTGTCACCCCAAAATATGTGTTGTAAATTCTGCTACACCTGTGGTTATAACTCCATTTGGGAATAGCGTTTTCTTTGTTGCGTTAATGAGGCAATATTAGTGTATAAACCAAGAAAATCAAACCCATTGCCATGGAGTCGATTACAATTCATAGTGACAATATTTCTTAAATCAATCTCTTTTGAGATATAAAAAAGCAGAATAAGCAAGCGGCAATAAAAGCACAGATGGGAGAAGATAGAGGTCATGCCATATGAGATCTTCAAGGAACCAAAAAAAGAGGCTGAAAAGAGACAAGGACCTTCCCACAGAGTGGATAGATTCTGTTTGTTAAAGTCACCCACTTGTGGTATTTGTTATAGCAGCACTAGATAGCTAGATACAAACGCCAGCATTAGTCACGTGGGCAATTCTTCTGCGCATTACAGTTCTTGGTGTTTTCCAAGCATGTACCATCTTACTGACATGAAATCACAGCATTTCTCTTACCTGGAATGCCTTCGAAAACTATGCATCCCTCAAGGCTTCACTGATCGTCCAAGCCAGAAGTTTGTCTCAGTCCTTTGACCTCTCCCGCACACTCCATGATAAAACCAAACCAAACCCACTGCCGTTGAGTCGATTCTGACTCAAAGCGACTCTATACGACAGAGTAGAACTGCCCCACAGAGTTTCCAAGAAGCGCCTGGTGGATTCAAACTGCCGACCTCTTGGTTAGCAGCCATAGCACTTAACCACTACGCCACGAGGGTTTCCTGCACACTCCATTATATGGCCTGCAAACTCCTTTCATGATATACTTTTTCTGTGTTGTAGGTTTGTATATACTTTCTGTATCCAATTAAATATTCTTAGATGATGGGGTCAGTGTCACCTTTGTGTAATACACAGGGTATTATGATGGCACAATGGTTAAGGGCTTGGCTGCTAACCAAAATGTTGGTGGTTCCAACCCTCCCAGTAGTTACACAGGAGAAAGATGTGGTGATCTGATCCCAGAAAGATTACAGCCTAGAAAATCCTGTGGGACAGTTCTCCTCTGTCCTACAGGGTTGCTATAGGGTCTCTAGGAGTTGGAATTGACTTGATGGCACCCAAGAACAGCAAGATGATAATAATAGTAATAGCTATATGATAAATTATATTAAATTGATAATAATAACACTATTAGCTATATTTTAAAATTTAATTTCTAAATAGGTAATATACTCAGAGTGTTCAAAATTTAAAAAGTAATAAAGGCTATACGATGAAATCTCTTTCTCCTCTTTCCACTCAATCCCCTCCACACAGGTAACAAATGGTATTAGTTTCTTAACTACTCTTGCAGAGATATTTAATGCATACATGAGTAAAACATATATATAACCTCTCTCTTTGTTAAATATATTAAGCCTTTTACATTTTCACCTTAGTAATAAGTTTATCTTTTCTCATAAAATATAATTATAACTAACATTTCTTTAGTGTTTGCTATGTACCAGACTTTGTCTATGAGTTTTGTATGTTTTAACTTGTTTAATCTTTACAATAACCCTAACAGGTAAGTACTATTATTATCTCCCTTTCACTAAGGAAGAAACTGAGGATCCAAGAATTTAGGTAAATTGCTGAGGTCATATGGCTAGGAAAAAGCACAACTCAATGTTAAAACACTGACAATCTGGACCTAATATTCACGCTTTAGTCCATTTTGCTGGAATGACACGTGTAGAATTTCCTTAGTCTTGTTTACAACAGAGAATATTCCATTTAACAGTAGCCATTTTTAATGCCCACGATATGCTAGGCTCAGGGCCAGTCACATTGCATAACATATGGTATTCTCTATGAAAGGATCACACCTGGAGTTGTGTGATGTGAATACCCTGCAAGGCACTGCACTAAGTGAAAAAACATATATATATGTATATGTGTATAAGTATATATATATATATATATAAATAAAAATGCCTGTTGCTGTTGAATAGATTCTGACTCATAGTGACCCTATAGGACAGCATAGAACTACCCTATAGGGTTTCTAAAGAACGCTTGGTGGATTCGAACTGCTGACCTTTTGGTTAGCAGCCGTAGTTCTTAACAACTATGCCACCAGGGTTTCTATATATATTATACATATACATATTTTTATAATAAACATATATCTATTTTCATATATCTACATATGTATCTATATTCCTTTCAATAACCCATCAAGAAAAATGAGGCTTAGATTGATAGTTTGTCCAAGATTACCTCAACTGCTGGTAAGTGGAAGAGTTAGGGTATAAAAACTAGAGTATTTGACACCAAGGTTCACTCTCTTAACAATCACACAAAACTGCCTCAGTTGCTTTAATGCTTCAAAAAAAAAAAAAAGAATTAGCAAAGGGAAAATATATTTTGTAAGGCCTAGTTGGTATCATTGAAAAAACAGCAGTGCCATCTCTGGCAAGTTTCCTTTTTTAAGGTCCTATAGTTCTCTATAAGTATCTCTGTTCCCATTCTTTATTCCCTTCCCAAACTTGCTTCATCTATTCCATTCCTATATTTCAATTGTAAGAGGAGTTCATTAGGGTAAGAAAAATGTTCAGCTTAAAGGCTAGATCCTGATCGATTCAGTCAATTTGCTTTTCAGATCACCCTCACAAAGAAAGTGCAAGAGGAATATTGACAAGTTTTACTTAATTTCCCCCTCCTCCCCCAAGTTCAGCTCTGATGGCCTTTCCTCTGTTTGAGGTTAATCTTTCTTGGGTTTGCATTTGAGTCTCATGTTCCTGGAAATGAGAGAAATTTGTGAAGTGCCTGAATAGCCTTCTTAACTTCTCCTTCAACCTTTAAATAGGAATTAGTCTGCTGGGGGAACATGAACAGATGGTGCCTAAAGCTGTTGGCCAAATTTCTCTAACAATGCCATTACTTGTCTCTGTTGTATTGGCTGGAGCATCTGTCAGGAGGAAGAGTTATGCTGTGCTCCTCTCCTTTGATGATTAATCACACCTCTCCTCCATTTCTCAGTGTTCAGCATGTTGTCTTTTTCAGAACCTGGTGCCAGAAGATTATAGTGAGTCCCTGACATAATTCAAAAAAGATACCAAAACAATAGCATTATTGCGAGTCCTATGAGAGAGACAAAGAGGGACTTCACCACAAGAGAGGCTGACAGTTTTTCAGTTATTTCTGACAAGAAAACTATATAGAATCAGTAGCTTTAATCTCAAGGAAATTATGATCTATGATGACGTCTCAGTAAAGAAAGAAAAAAAAAAAAACTAACATGCTATGGAAACTTTACACCTTCATTCTCCTCCATCATTCTGACTTATTTCCGGTTAGCCTATATTCAAATGTGTACATGGTGAAGAAAACCTGTCATTTACCCTTGCCATGTGTCATTATTACCACATGAAATGCCTGTGCCATAGATTAAGAGTTTTCTGAATACAACAGTATTTATAATATTGTCTTTATCAATTAAGACAGTGATTGTAAATGCCCATGACTATGCTTGCCAAAAATTACAGAAGAACAGGAGACCTGCACCAAGTCTAAGCAACCATAGTAAGCCAAAACCCACTGCCGTCGAGTCGGTTCCAACTCATAGCAACCCTATACGACAGAGTAGAACTGCCCCATAGAGTTTCCAAGGAGCACCTGGTGGATTCGAACTGCAGACCTCTAGGTTAGCAGTCGTAGCACTTAACTACTACACCACCAGGGTTTCCATAGTCATACCAATAAAACCATTGGTGAGGGATATATGCATACATTGCTCAGATGACTACAAGTGTATAAGACCTTTCAAGGGTATAATGAATATATCGAATCTCCTATGTCTAAACTGGGTTAGGAGCCCTGGTGGCGCAGTGGTTAAGAGCTCGGCTCCCAACCAAAAGATTGACAGTTCGAACTCACCAGCATCTCTGCAGGAGAACGATGTGGCAACCTGCTTCCGTAAAGATTATAGCCTTGGAAATCCTGTGGGGCAGTTCTACCCTGTCTATAGGGTGGCTATGAGCTGGAATCGACTCAGTGACAGTGGGATTTTTGGAAACAATTCCCATGGCTCTCTAAGTACAATTTCGATGACCTCAAGATCTTTAGCCAAAGTCATGAAATTTTTTAAATGCTTCTGCTCAGCACGGGTGCAGGCCAACTGAGGCTGCTCATGGATTAAGCTAAACTAATGACCTCTTTCTCCTACATCAGAATTAGAAACTCATGTGCTTGCCTATGGGAAGGGGAGAGGTAATGCAAAGAGGGCTCAGTTATTACTATCCTTTTTCCCTTTGCCAAATCCTGGTCTTTGAATGGGTAATTAGAATTCCTTAAACTGATATAGTGGTTCTGGAACAGGGCTGACATGTATGGAAACGAGCAAACAAGAACAGAGACTCTCCATGGAAAACTAGCCTAGCAGTGCTAAGTCAGAAAGCAAATGGACCTGTCTTCTGTTCATTTGTTCCTCAAAGAGACTTTACCGTAATGACAGTGGAGCTGTATTCTCTCCTCATGAATAGTGGAGGCTCTAAATTTCTATATAAAAGGGGCCAAAACGAAAAACCAAACCCGTTGCCGTCGAGTCGATTCTGACTCACAGTGACCCTACAGGACAGAGTAGAACTGCCCCATAGTTTCCAAGAAGTGCCTGGTGGATTCGAACTGCTGACCTTTTGGTTAGCAGCCATAGCTCTTAACCACTACACCACCAGGGTTTCCATAAAAAGAGCAAACTCGTTAAAATTACTGGAAACAGGAAGCGAAAAGGCCTGACTTGAAATTGTATTTGTTCACTTTTATTTATACTTAGATAATAAATTACAGATAAATGAATATAGTAAACATTCTCAGATGCTTTTATTCAGTTTAATTAAGATAAAAAAGTCAATTGTTTATGTCAAATAGTACTTTTATTATTATAAATATAATTATTGTTTTCACTGAAAATGGATTCGGGGATAATGGATCTAGCAGGGCTAAACCTTCCTGGTTTGAACACTGTTGATGAGCTCTTCCATATTATTCCTACCTCCACCCTTAAAACTGCCACCTCTGTGCTTCCACTGCACTTTATATCATTTTCTGTTATAGTTGTCATCATTTTGAGTCTTCTGTAGACCATATGGGGTCACTGAGTTGAAATTGGCTTGCCAGCAATGGGTATGGTTGTTTTTTTATAGACCATTTGCTCTTTAATAGTGGGGATATTGTGCTATTCATTTTTATATCCTCATGGGCTAACCCAAGTCTTATCACATAGAATATGCTCAAGATAAATGTTAATTGGATCCCGTATATAGAAAGAGAATAAACAATTTAATCAAGGCTGGGTCTGTGGCATGTCTATACATCTATATCTATACCTATATTTATACCTACACATACGTCTATGTCTCTTGTGGATTGAATTGCGACCCCCCACAAAATATGTATTGTAAATCCTGACCTTATCTGGGAATAGGGTTTAATTTGTTATGTTAATAAGGTCATATCAATGTAGGGTGTGTCTTTAATTACTTTTGAGATGTGAGAGGAGCAGATTAGGCACAGAAGCACAAATTGAAAATGATTGATATCATGTGGGGAGCATCAAGGAACCTAGGAAGAGAAGGTGAAAGAGATAAGGATTTTACCCCATAGTAGACAGAGAGAGCCTTCCCCTAGTGCCAGCACCCTGAATTTGGATTTCTAACCTCGTCAATTGTGAGAAAATAAACTTCTGTTCATTAAAATCACCAGCTTGTGGTATTTCTGTTACAGCAGCACTAAGAAACTAAGTATGTATCTGTGTTTCCTTTACAGAACCACACTTGGATTCCTACACATGGCATGTGCTCGATAAATGTGTGTTCTTGTGTATAAGAAAAGAAACAATACGAATTGCCTAGATGCTGTGGTGTTGAGAATTACTGAAGAGTCCTATATATCAAACTTCTGTATAAGTAGTCTCAGAAAATCTCAATATCTGCAAACATGAAAATATTAATTTTTTTTTTTTGAGGTGGGTAGCAAGAGCTTTATTAGATATACTGGTATATGGAGACAGAGGGGAATGATCTCCTCCTAAAGTCGTCTGTCTCGCCAGACTACCGATCAGTTCGGGTTTTTAAGGGGAAAGGGGCCATAAGTTTTAGGGACTTGTGGAATGTGAGCTCTCTTTCTTCTGTTTGGTTTTGGTGGTCGTATCTCAAATATGTTGATCTTTTCCTGCCATTATCCCATCAGCTCAGGGGGTAGCTGGCACCATCCTTTGTCTTATTTGACAGGCTTAGACCAATATCACTTGTTTTCCACAGTCTTAGAGGAAACATTGGTTAACACTTAACCATTTGGGAAGCTAACATCAGGATCTTACTTAGAGACAGGGATAGGCTAGGGGAGGGACAGGAGAGAAAGAAGAAAGAAGAAGGAAAAAAAATTGGCTCAGGTACTGTTCAAGATATGGCTGAGCAGCCTGTTTCAATCCCCCCTTTTTGTTTTAGGTTTCTCAGTCTTGGGGAACAGGGCGCTGTGTTTCTCTACCTGCTTCCTGCTGTATGGGAGCGTAGAGGTCTAAGGGTTAGAGAAGTGGAACTCTTGTGTTGTCTGCGCTAAACCATTGTATCTCTCTTGTATCTATAAAGGTATCTATAGTGGCCCTCTATTAGGCTGTTGTCTCTCTTCTTGTTGGGGGATGGGTTGAAATTTCGGAGCACCCATCATTTGAAGTTGGAACTTTTGAATCACTTGAAATGACTCTACCCTTCCGGGGAGAAGGCACCAACTCATTAAGGCATACACCAAGACACATAAGCTTGTCTGGAGAGAGGAACAACACAAGCAAAGGTTAAAATAGAAATTGGAAAAACAGCTAGAGCAAAAACAATTCTTAATACTTCTATAAAAAATACTTCTATAGTACTTATTTTTATGGTACTTATTTACCGGTCTTTGTTTTGTCTCTTGAATAGCCACTTAAGTCTTTTTACTTGTTCATATTTTTTAAAAGGGCAAAAGTGGGAAGCAGACAAGCGTGTTGTTGGATTCTTGTCTTTTCAAATCTTAAGAAATATTACAGGGTATAAAATGAGCAAAACTATTGAAAGCTTTACCTTTTCACAAATTGGCTAGAAGCTGTGATCTCATATCTTGAATTGTCATTCTTACGATCATTGGTACAGGTTTCAGTAATGACAATCAGGAGGGCCTTCATTGGTCTAACAAATTTCTATTCATTAGATGTTAATAGAAAAAGAGTGGAAAGTCTTTTGTGTTTTGGCTTATGTGAAAGGTTCTCTAAAAGACATTTTCTAAGATTATCCTATTTATTGTCTTTATAATTCAGGGCCCAGTTGATGTGTCTTTGTGAGTCCTTGTAAGCCCAGCTCTAGCTGGGTCACATTCTCTATGCTCAAGGACAGGGAGTAATGACTCCAATATTATTTCTTAAATCATTCCCTCTTTTTGACTGGCGATTGGAGATACCACATCGATGATCAAAACCTGGACTTAGTCAAGTTCCTAGATGGCGACCATGGCAAGTTCTTTAAAGTCACGGTGCTGGTTTTCCAGCGGATACCATCTGATTCTTCACCAGGATCTTAAGAGCGATGTTCTCATCAATCTTATTGTTAAAGTGAGCAAACTCAATGTACATCAACATTTTGGCCTAAGGCCTTCTTTTGTCTTTTGGGTATGTAAGACAATAGAAGGTGAGTTTTATTATGCCTAATACTACTACCAGGCTTGGAAACCCTGTTGGCGTAGTGGTTAAATGCTACGGCTGCTAACCAAGAGGTCGGCAGTTCAAATCTGCCAGCTGCTCCTTGGAAACTCTATGGGGCAGTTCTACTCTGTCCTCTAGGGTAGTAAGGGTGGTAATACTATCAGGATGTAGACTAAGAATATTACTTGTAGTAGTGTAAATAAATCTGGTGTTTTTAAGGGTGTTGCCGTATGCAACCAAGTAACTTGTTGTCCAGTTCTATTTGTATATCTTGTTCTTCTTCATATAGTCCAGCTTCTTGGATTATTTGCTTGGCATACAGATTGAATAAATACGGTGACAGGATACAACCCTGATGGACACCTTTCCTGACTTTAAACCACACAGTATCCCCTTGTTCTGTTTGAATGACTGCCTCTTGATTTATGTATAGGTTCCTCATGAGCACAATTAAGTGTTCTGGAGTTCCCATTCTTTTCAAAGTTACCCCTAATTGTTTGTGAACCACACAGTCAAATGCCTTTGTATAGTCCATAAAACACAGGAAAACATCTTTCGGGTGTTCTCTGCTTTCAGCCAGGATCCGTCTCACATCAGCAATGATATCCCTAGTTTCACGTTGTCTTCTGAATCCAGTTTAAATTTCTGACAGTTCCCTGTTAATATACTGCTGCAGCTGCTTTTGAGTGATCTTCAGCAAAATTTAATTGGCATATGATATTAACGATATTGTTCAATAATTTTTGCATTTGGTTGGATCACCTTTTTTTGGAATAAGCATGAATATAGATCTCTTCATGGCAGTTGGCCAGGTAGCTGTCTTCCAAATTTCTTGGCATAGACGAGTGAGCACTTCCACCGCTGCACCCATTTGTTGAAATATCTCAGGTGGTCTTCTGTCAACTCATGGAGCCTTGTTTTTCATCAATGTCTTCAGTGAAGCTTGGGCCTCTTTCTTCAGTACCATCAGTTCCTGATCATATGCTACCTCCTGAAATAGTTGAACATCAACCAATTCTTTTTGTTACAGTGACTCTGTGTATTCCCTACATCTTCTTTTGATGCCTCCTGCGTCATCTAATATTTTCCCCATAGAGTCCTTCGATATTGTAACTTCAGTCTTGATTTTTTTCTTCACTTCTTTCAGCTTGGGAAATGCCAAATGTTTTCTTACATTTTGGTTTTCTACCGCCAGGTCTTTGCACATGTCATTATAATACTTGGTCTTCGGAGCTGCCCTTTGAAATCTTCTGTTCAGCTCTTTACTTCATTATTTCTTCCTTTTGCCTTAGCTACTTTAAGTTCAAGAGCAAGTTTTAGAGTCTCTCTGACATCCATTTTGGTCTTTTCTTTCTTTCCTGTCTTTTTTAACGACCTTTTGCTTTCTTCATGTATGATGCCCTTGATGTCATTCCACAATTTGTCCAGTTTTTGGTCATTAGTGGTCAAGAAATCAAATCTATTCTTGAGATGATCTCTAAATTCAGGTGGAATATACTCAAGGTTTACTTTGGCTCTCATGGTCTTTTTCTAATTTAGCTTCAACTTGAACTTGCATATGAGCAATTGATGGTTTCCCCACGGTTGGCCCCGGCCTTGTTCTGGCTGATAATATTGTTATAGAGCCTTTGATCAAAAATGCTCAATAAGTGGTAATTGGGCATCATCTGGTTTTTAAGATCCTAGAAACCATACAGCCAAACAGGAAGTAGAATAGAAACAAACTAGACCAATTGTCTGAAATAACCAATGAAACCATGACCCTAAGGTCTTTGAACCAAGGAAACAAATCTCATGAGGTATTTGTTTATGGATAAGCAACATCAGTAACTGTTTTTTATGTGTCTCTGTAGCAACCACATTCTGTAAAGCTTATGACTGTGTATTAATAAAAATACAGCAACATTTATCTGTTAAGGCATTAACTATTCCTTGAGAGAACTAATAGAAAATCTAATACTATTCTAATCTGTAGAATCAATCATAGCTCAAATTTCAGCCACTTTTCTAGTTATGATATTTATAACTTTCTTAAGTTTACCAATAGGAACTTCTAGTTCAAGAGTTAAAATAACTAAACCCATTAGAAAATTTAGGAGAAAAGAGGAAAATGACTTCTTATATCTAGAAAGTAGGACCTTAAAGCACTATTTCCAGAAAGAAAGGCCTTAAAACATCAGAAGTATTGTCACGTAAAACCCATAGTATCGTTTCATTTACTCAGTCTTATGTAGTTAACTTCTGTTGCAAGTGATCCTGGATCGACTGCAGTCTGTAAAATCATCAGCTTCTATGTAGAGGTTCCAGAAATCTTGATTGAGTCTAGTCACAGTCTTTTTCATAAGTCCAATATAGTCCATCTTTTTTGGTTGAGATATTCTGGTCAAATGTTTTCAGAAAATCAGTAACGTAAAAACTTATCTCAGGATCCTGGTTAGGTCTTGCCTTCACCCATCTCTTTGGCGCAGTGGGGGACTGGTGGTTCAGCAGGAGAGCCTGGGTCTGGGGACAGTCTTCAGGGACAAACAGAGTCCCCAGTGGCCGGTTGGTAGGGGAACTGTTGATCAGGCCAAAAATATTAATTTTTATCTAACAGAAAATTATGACTACTTTGGTGTTCTAGGTATTCTTCTCCAAATATAGAGCCAAGAGAAGAATAGAGTACTCTAATTAGAAGCTAATCAGAGGAACTCATAGGAGTGTTAATATCCTGTTAGTTTATATTTTGTTAGTTTATATATCAGCCTACTTCGTAGTCAGTTATATCCCTCTGAGTAGTTGAAGCCTACAACATTATTACAATTCCCAAGGCCAAATTCACTCAAAAACATTTTCATATTCCGTCACCTTGTTGAAGCTTTCCTGCCAACTTCTCTTCTTGGCGACTTCATAGGCTACAAAATTCTGAATTTTCTCACCACATGAATTAAATATAAGATTTTACTCTACGTGTTTTAAAAAGTGCCAACAAAGCATACCTTTTTTCCAGATATACTGGATGTCATCCCTCTAGGAAACCTAAGTTCAGATATCACAAATCCAAACCCATTGCTGTTGAGTTGATTCCAACTCATAGTGACCCTATAGTACAGACTAGAACTGCTCCATAGGGTTTCCAAGGAGTGACTGGTAGATTTGAACTGCCAACCTTTTGAATAGCAGCTGAACTCTTAACCACTGTGAAACCAGGGCTCCAAAATACAGATGAAGGTTTCTGTAAAATATATTTAAAAATGAAATTTATTTTATTCATAAATATTAGGCTGTGTTCATAGATTTAGAGCTAAATGTATTTTTTATGTAGATTCTAAGTAGATGATGATATTTTTATCTGGCTTAAGAAAAATATATAATTTATATACGTAATATACAATTTATATACAAAAACTAAAAAACCCGAACCCGTTGCCATGTAGTCAATTCTGACTTATAGCGACCCTATAGGTAAGAGTTGAACTACCCCATAGAGATTCCAAAGAGAACCTGGTGGATTTGAACTGCTAACTTTTTTTTTTTAAATAATTTTTATTGTGCTTTAAGTGAAAGTTTACAAATCAAGTCAGTCCCTCATACAAAAACCCATATACACCTTGCTACACACTCCCAATTACTCTCCCCCTAAATGAGACAGTCTGCTCTATCCCTCCACTCTCTCTTTTCGTATCCTTTTTGCCAGCTTCTAACCCACTCCACCCTCTCATCTCCCTTCCAGGCAGGAGATGTCAACATAGCCTCAAGTGTCCACCTGATTCAAGAAGCTCACTCCTCATCAGCATCCCTCTCTAACCCATTGTCCAGTCCAATCCATGTCTGAAGAGTTGGCTTCGGGAATGGTTCCTGTCCTGGGCCAACAGAAGGGCTGGGGGCCATGACCACTGGGGTCCTTCCAGACTCAGTCAGACCATTAAGTCTGGTCTTATGAGAATTTGGGGTCTGCATCCCACTGCTCACCTGCTCCATCAGGGGTTCTCTGTTGTGTTCCCTGGCAGGGCAGTCATCGGTTGTAGCCAGGCACCATCTAGTTCTTCTGGTCTCAGGATGATATAGTCGCTGGTTCATGTGGCCCTTTCTGTCTCTTGGGCTCATAATCACCTTGTGTCCTTGGTGTTCTTCATTCTCCTTTGATCCAGGTGGGTTGAGACCAATTGATGCATCTTAGATGGCTGCTTGCTAGCGTTTAAGACCCCAGACACCACTCTTCAAAGTGGGATGCAGAATGTTTTGTTAATAGATTTTATTATGCCAATTGACTTAGATGTCCCCTGAAACCATGGTCCCCAGACCTCTGCCCCTGCTACGCTGGCCTTCGAAGCACTCAGTTTATTCAGGAAACTTCTTTGCTTTTGGTTTAGTCCAATTGTGCTGACCTCCCCTGTGCTGTGTGCTGTCTTTCCCTTCACCTAAAGTAGTTCTTATCTATTATCTAATTCGTGAATACCCCTCTCCCACCCTCCCCCCCCTTGTAACCACAAAAGAATGTTTTCTTCTCAGTTTAAACTGTTTCTCAAGTTCTTATAATAATGGTCTTATACAATATTTGTCCTTTTGCAACTGACTAATTTCACTCAGCATAATGCCTTCCAGGTTCCTCCATGTTATGAAATATTTCACGGATTCCTCACTGCTCTTTAAAGATGCGTAGGGTTTTTCTAGAGTATTCCATTGTGTGAATATACCGTAATTTATTTATCCATTCATTTGTTGATGGGCACCTTGGTTGTTTCCATGTTTTTGCTGTTGTAAGCAGTGCTGCAATAAACATGGGTGTGCATATATCTGTTCGTGCAAAGGCTCTTACTTCTCTAGGATATATTCCAAGGAGTGGGACTGCTGGATTGTATGGTAGTTCTATTCCTAGTTTTTTAAGGAAGCGCCAAATCGATTTCCAAAGTGGTTGTACCATTTGACATTCCCACCAGCAGTGTAGAAGTGTTCCAATCTCTGCACAGCCTCTCCAACATTTATTATTTTGTGTTTTTTGGATTAATGCCAGCCTTGTTGGTGTTGAGATGAAATCTCATTGTAGTTTTGATCTGCATTTCTCTAATGGCTAATGATCGTGAACATTTCCTCATATATCTGTTAGCTACCTGAATGTCTTCTTTAGGGAAGTGTCTATTCATATCTTTTGCCCATTTTTTAATTGGGTTATTTGTCTTTTTGCAGTTGAGTTTTTGCAGTATCATGTAGATTGTAGAGATCAGGTGCTGATCAGAAATGTCATAGCTAAAAACATTTTCCCAGTCTGTAGGTAGGCTTTTTACTCTTTTGGTGAGGTCTTTGGATGAGCATAAGTGTTTGATTTTTAGGAGCTCCCAGTTTTCTAGTTTTTCTTCTACATTCTTTATAATGTTTTGTATACTGTTTATGCCATGTATTAGGGTTCCTAACGTTGTCCCTATTTTTTCTTCCACGATCTTTACTGTTTTAGATTTTATATTTAGGTCTTTGATCCATTTTGAGTTAGTTTTTGTGCATGGAGTGAGGTATGGGTCTTGTTTCATTTTTTTGCAGATAGATATCCAGTTATGCCAGCACCATTTGTTAAAAAGACTATCTTTTCCCCATTTAACTGATTTGGGGCCTTTGTCAAATATCAACTGCTCATATGTGGATGGATTTAGGTCTGGATTCTCAATTCTGTTCCATTGGTCCATGTATCTGTTGTTGTACCAGTATCAGGCAGTTTTGACTACTGTGGAGGTATAATAGGTTCTAAAACTTTGTTCTTCTTATTTTTTTTTTCTAATTGATGGAAAATTTTATTAAAAAAAATCTCACTAACAATGGCTTTCTTTCGTCGTTCGCTCCTTTATGAGAATGAAGGACAAAAGATTATGAAAATGACTCGCTCCTTGTGGTGATTCCATGAAAGGTTGTTTTAGGTGTCCAGGGCTTGTGGACCCCTACTTATTTACAATCAATAAATAACAATGGCTGAGTCCTAAGACACCTTTAAAGAAACATTCCAAAGAATCCTTTTAAAAGGCTTCTTAGAATCACAGTCTTCATGAAAACAACACAGCAACTTTCCTATATAACAATAAACACACTAACAAGCAACCATTCCCCACAGGATAATTTTACACATCCCACCCGCTAAGCAAACACAGCATCAGACTGGAGTTTGACAGCAGAATAAGGGGAGGAGTGGAGAAACAGCATTTTTCAAAGGCACCAACAAAGTGTTCTAAGCAGTCTGGCAGCTAGTTAAGAGAGAGTGACACGGGCCTCAGGACTAAGCAAGACAGTTGGATAAACATTTTAGTGGCAAAGACAAAGGCACAAAGAGGCTGGTCTTGAGGTATAATTTTACCAAGGACTAACTACCAGTACCAGTTGCTGTCATATTGATTCTGCCTCATGGTGACTTCATATGTTCAGAGTAGAATTGTACATAGGGTTTTCAAGGCTGTGACCTCTCTGAAGCAGATCACCAGGCCTTCTCAGGTATCTCTGGGTGGGTTTGAACCACCAACCTTTTGGCTAATAGTCGAGCACTTGACTGTTTGCCCAGGAGCAGATTATCCAAGAGGCAAAGTAAGCATGGTACTTAACTTGCTTATCAACTCATCTGTAGTGAACAATTTTACATTTTCTCACCAGATCAAAGATTCTTTTTCCAGGTATGGCTCGCATCTGTCTCTCTCCTAACCTACAGCACATTCCTACAGAATCAAAGCCCGGTATGAAAGGTAAGCATGGGTTTACTTGTGCTTACTTACTCATCTACAATGAACAATTTCACTATAGATGACCTGATAAGCAAGGTATGTACGGTGCCTACCTTGCCTATTGAATAACCCACCTCTGTGTCTGCCCCATTCAGGGGTTCCTAAGGACTAACTTTTTTTTTTAATAATTTTTATTGAGCTTTAAGTGAACGTTTACAAATCAAGTCAGTCTGTCACGTATAAGCTTATATACACCTTACTCCATACTCCCACTTTCTCTCCCCCTAATGAGTCAGCCCTTCCGGTCTCTCCTTTCGTAACAATTTTGCCAGTTTCTAACCCTCTCTACCCTCCCATCTCCCCTCCAGACAGGAGATGCCAACACAGTCTCAAGTGTCCACCTGATACAAGTAGCTCACTCTTCATCAACATCTCTCTCCAACCCATTGTCCAGTCGCTTCCGTGTCTGATCAGTTGTCTTCGGGAATGGTTCCTGTCCTGGGCCAATAGAAGGTTTGGGGACCATGACTGCCGGGATTCCTCTAGTCTCAGTCAGACCATTAAGTATGGTCTTTTTATGAGAATTTGGGGTCTGCATCCCACGGATCTCCTGCTCCCTCAGGGGTTCTCTGTTGTGCTCCCTGTCAGGGCAGTCATCAGTTGTGGCCGGACACCACCTAGTTCTTCTGGTCTCAGGATGATGTAAGTCTCTGGTTCATGTGGCCCTTTCTGTCTCTTGGGCTCGTAATCACCTTGCGTCCTTGGTGTTCTTCATTCTCCTTTGATCCAGGTGTGCTGAGACCAATTGATGCATCTTAGATGGCCGCTTGTTAGCATTTAAGACCCCAGATGCCACATTTCAAAGTGGGATGCAGAATGTTTTCATAATAGTATTATTTTGCCAATTGACTTAGAAGTCCCTTTAAACCATGGTTCCCAAACCCCCGCCCTTGCTTCGATGAGCTTTGAAGCATTCAGTTTATCCCGGAAACTTCTTCGCTTTTGGTCCAGTCCATTTGAGCTGACCTTCTGTGTATTGAGTATTGTCCTTCCCTTCACCTAAAGTAGTTCTTATCTACTAACTAATCAGTAAAAAACCCTCTCCCACCCTCCCTCCCTCCCCCCCTCGTAACCACAAAAGTGTGTGTTCTTCTCAGTTTATACTATTTCTCAAGATCTTATAATAGTGGTCTTATACAATATTTGTCCTTTTGCCTCTGACTAATTTCGCTCAGCATAATGCCTTCCAGGTTCCTTCATGTTATAAAATGTTGCACAGATTCAACACTGTTCTTTATTGATGCGTAGTATTCCATTGTGTGAATATACCACAATTTAGTTAACCATTCATCCATTGATGGACACCTTGGTTGCTTCCAGCTTTTTGCTATTGTAAACAGAGCTGCAATAAACATGGGTGTGCATATATCTGTTTGTGTGAAGGCTCTTATTTCTCTAGGGTATATTCCAAGGGGTGGGATTTCTGGGTTGTATGGTAGTTCTATTTCTAACTGTTTAAGATAACGCCAGATAGATTTCCAAAGTGGTTGTACCATTTTACATTCCCGCTAGCAGTGTATAAGAGTTCCAGTCTCTCCGCAGCCTCTCCAACATTTATTATTTTGTGTTTTTTGGATTAATGCCAGCCTTGTTGGAGTGAGATGGAATCTCATCGTAGTTTTAATTTGCATTTCTCTAATGGCTAATGATCGAGAGCATTTTCTCATGTATCTGTTGGCTACCTGAATATCTTCTTTAGTGAAGTGTGTGTTCATATCCTTTGCCCACTTCTTGATTGGGTTGTTTGTCTTTTTGTGGTTGAGTTTTGACAGAATCATATAGATTTTAGAGATCAGGCACTGGTCGGAGATGTCATAGCTGAAAATTCTTTCCCAGTCTGTAGGTGGTCTTTTTACTCTTTTGGTGAAGTCTTTAGATGAGCATAGGTGTTTGATTTTTAGGAGCTCCCAGTTATCGGGTTTCTCTTCATCATTTTTGGTAATATTTTGTATTCTGTTTATGCCTTGTATTAGGGCTCCTAGGGTTGTCCCTATTTTTTCTTCCATGATCTTTATCGTTTTAGTCTTTATGTTTAGGTCTTTGATCCACTTGTAGTTAGTTTTTGTGCATGGTGTGAGGTATGGGTCCTGTTTCATTTTTTGCAAATGGATATCCAGTTATGCCAGCACCATTTGTTAAAAAGACCATCTTTTCCCCAATTAATTGACACTGGGCCTTTGTCAAATATCAGCTGCTCATATGTGGATGGATTTATATCTGGGTTCTCATTTCTGTTCCACTGGTCTATGTGTCTGTTGTTGTACCAGTACCAGGCTGTTTTGACTACTGTGGCTGTATAATAGGTTCTGAAATTAGGTAAAGTGAGGCCTCCCACTTTCTTCTTCTTTTTCAGTAATGCTTTGCTTATCCGAGGCTTCTTTCCCTTCCATATGAAGTAGGTGATTTATTTGTCCATCTCATTAAAGAATGTCCTTGGGATTTGGATCAGAATTGCATTAAATGTGTAGATCGCTTTCGGTAGAACAGACATTTTTATAGTGTTAAGTCTTCCTATCCATGAGCAAAGTATGTTCTGCCACTTATGTAAGTCTTGTTTGGTTTCTTGCAGAAGTGTACTGTAGTTTTCTTTGTATAAGTCTTTTACATCTGTGGTAAGATTTATTCCTAAGTATTTTATGTTCTTGGGGGCTACTGTAAATAGCATTGACTTGGTGATTTCCTCTTTGATGTTCTTTTTGTTGGTGTAGAGGAATCCAACTGATTTTTGTGTGTTTATCTTGTATCCCGATACTCTGCTGAACTCTTCTATTACTTTCAGTAGTTTTCTGGAGGATTCCTTAGGGTTTTCTGTGTATAAGATCATGTCATCTGCCAATAGAGATACTTTTACTTCTTCCTTGCCAATCTGAATGCCCTTTATTTCTTTATGTAGCCTAATTGCTCTGGCTAGGACTTCCAGCACAATGTTGAATAAGAGTGGTGATAAAGGGCATCCTTGTCTGGTGCCCGATCTCAATGGGAATGTTTTCAGGCTCTCTCCCTTTACGGAGATGTTGGCTGTTGGCTTTGTATAAATGCCTTTTATTATGCTGAGAAATTTTCCTTCAATTCCTATTTTGCTGAGAGTTTTTATCATGAATGAGTGTTGAACTTTGTTAAATGCCTTTTCTGCATCAATTGAGAAAATCATGTGATTCTTGTCTTTTGTTTTATTTATGTGGTAGATTACATTAAATGTTTTTCTAATGTTGAACCATCCCTGCATATCTGGTATGAATCCCACTTGATCATGGTGAATTATTTTTTTGATATGTTGTTGAATTCTATTGGCTAGAATTTTGTTGAGGATTTTTACATCTACAATCATGAGGGATATAGGTCTATAATTTTCTTTTCTTGTGGTGTCTTTACCTGGTTTTGGTATCAGGGATATTGTGGTTTCATATAGTGAGTTTGGTAGTATTCCATCCTTTTCTATGCCCTGAAGTGCCTTTAGTAGTAGTGGTGTTAACTCTTCTCTGAATGTTTGGTAGAACTCTGCAGTGAAGCCATCACGACCAGGGCATTTTTTTGTTGTTGTTGGGAGTTTTTTGATTACATTTTCAATCTCTTCTTTTGTTATGTGCCTATTTAGTTTTTCTACCTCTGTTTGTGTTAGTTTAGGTAGGCAGTGTGTTTCTAGGAATTCATCCTTTTCTTCTAGGTTTTCAAATTTGTCTGAGTATAGTTTTTCATAGTAATCTGATGTGATTCTTTTAATTTCAGTTGGGTCTGTTGTAATATTGCCCATCTCATTTCTTATTTGGGTTATTTGCTTCCTCTCCTGTTTTTCTTTTGTCAGTTTGGCTAGTGTTTTATCAATATTGTTGAGTTTTTCAAAAACCCAGCTTTTGGTCTTGTTAATTCTTTCAATTGTTTTTCTGTTTTCTAATTTTTCTTTTTTTATTTCATTTAGTTCATCTCTAATTTTTATTATTTGTTTTCTTGTGGTGCCTGTGGGTTTCTTTTGTTGCTCTCTTTCTGTTTGTTCAAGTTGTAGGGATAGTTCTTTGACTTTGGCCCTTTCTTCTTTTTGGATGTGTGCATTTATTGATATAAATCGGCCTCTGAGCACCGCATTTGCTGTGTCCCGAAGGTTCTGATAGGAAGTGTTTTCATTCTCACTGGATTCTAGGAATTTCTTTATTCCATCCTTAATGTCTTCTATAACCCAGTCTTTTTTGAGCAGTGTATTGTTCAGTTTCCATGTATTTGATTTCTTTTCCCTGCTTTCCTGTTATTGATTTCCACTTTTATGGCCTTATGGTCAGAGAAGATGCTTTGTAATATTTCAATGTTTTGGATTCTGCAATGTTTTGGATTCTGCTAAGGCTTGCTTTATGACCTAATATGTGTTCTATTCTAGAGAATGTGCCATGTGCACTAGAAAGAAAGTTTAGTTGGTTGCTGTTGGGTGGCCTACGAGGTCAAGTTGGTTGATTGTGGCATTTAGATCTTCTGTGTCTTTATTGAGCTTCTTTCTGGATGTCCTGTCCTTCACGGAAAGTGGTGTGTTGAGGTATCCTACTATTATTGTGGAGCTGTCTACCTCACTTTTCAATGCTGATGGAGTTTGTTTTATGTATCTTGCAGCCCTGTCATTGGGTGCAAAAATATTTAATATGGTTATATCTTCTTGGTGTATTGTCCCTTTAATCATTATATAGTGTCCTTCCTTATCCTTTCAGATGGATTTAACTTTAAAGTCTATTTTGTCAGAAATTAATATTGCCACTCCTGCTCTTTTTTGATTGTTGTTTGCTTGATATGTTTTTTTTCTATTCTTTGAGTTTTAGTTTGTTCGTGTCTAAGTCTAAGGTGTGTCTCTTGTAGACAGCATATAGACGGATCTTGTTTTTTAATCCATTCTGCCACTTTCTGTCTCTTTATTGGTGCATTTATTCTATTTAAATTCAGGGTAATTATGGATAAGTATGCATTTAGTGCTATCATTTTGATGTCTTTTTTTTTGTGTGTTGACAACTTCTTTTTCCCACTTGATTTTATGTGCTGAGTAGATTTCCTTTATATATTGTCCTTTCCTCATATTTATCGTTGTTGATTTTGTTTCTGCTGAATCTGTATTTTTCCTTTGTATTTTATTTTGATGAGTAGGATAGTTTGTCTCCTTTGTGGTTACCTTATTATTTACCCTTATTTTTCTAAATTTATAACTAACTTTCATTTCTTTTTATTGCCATATCTTCCTCTCCATATGGAAGGTGCATGATTACATTTCTTAGTCCCTCTTTATTATTTTAATGTTGTCTTCTTTTATATAATAACATCACTGTTACTTTGGGTTGGGCCTTTTTTTTTTAATCTTGCTTTTTTTTTTTTTTTTTTTTTCGATTTCCCTGTCTGGGTTGACTTCTGGTTGCTCTGCCCAGTGTTCTAGTCTTGGGTCGATACCTGATATTATTGATTTTCTAACCAAAGAACTCCCTTTAGTATTTCTCGTAGTTTTGGCTTGGTTTTTACAAATTCCCTAAAACTTGTGTTTATCTGGAAATATCTTAATTTCACCTTCATATTTAGGAGTCAGTTTTGATGGATATATGATTCTTGGCAGGGAATTTTTTTTCCTTCAATTTTTAAAATATGTCATCCCATTGCCTTCTTGCCTGCATGGTTTCTGCAGAGTAGTCCGAGCTTATTCTTATTGGCTCTCCCTTGTAGGTGACTTTTCTTTTATCCCTTGCTGCTCTTATAATTGTCTCTTTATCTTTGGTTTTGGCAAGCTTGATTATAATATGTCTTGGTGACTTTCTTTTAAGATCTACCCTATGTGGAGTTTGATGAGCATCTTGGATAGATATCTTCTCATCTTTCGCAATATCAGGGAAGTTTTCTGCCAACAAATCCTCAACAATTTTCTCTGTATTTTCTGTTATCCTTCCTTGTTCTGGTACTCCAATCACTGGCAGGTTATTTCTCTTGATAGAGTCTCACATGATTCTTAAGGTTTCTTCATTTTTTAAAAATCTTTTATCTGATTTTTCTTCAAATGTATTAGTGCCAAGTGATTTATCTTCGAGTTCAGAAATTCTAGGTTCTACTTACTCAATTCTGCTCCTCTGACTTTCTATCGAGTTATCTAATTCTGTAATTTTATTGTTAATCTTCTGAATTTCTGATTGTTGTCTGTCTATGGATTTTTCCAGCTTATTAAACTTTTCATTATGTTCCTGAATAATCTTTCTGATTCCTTCAGTTGCTTTATCTGTGTGTTCCTTGGCTCGTTCTGCATATTGCCTCATTTCCTTCCTGATGTCTTGAAGGGTTCTGTATACTAAACTTTTGTATTCTGCATCTGGTAATTCCAGGAATGCACTTTCATCTACAAGATCCCTGGATTGTTTGTTTTGATAGCCTGTTGAGGTGATCATGGCCTGTTTCTTTATGTGACTTGATATCGACTGTTGTCTCTGAGCCATCTATAAGTTATTGTATTAGTTTATGCTTGCTTAGTGTGTCGTAGCTGCTTGCTTTGTTTTGTTTTGGTGTACCCCTATGGGTTACTTGAGTGAGCTAGTTTGATTATTTTTGCCTTTGGAGCTCTGGTGTCCTGTCCCCAGCTGGCTAGAGCTGTTATCAGGTATATCAGTCTAGGAGTCCATTCAGTTTTCTTGTATGAATTCAACTCAGGTTTCCAGGTAGCTGATATGAAGTGTGTGGTACAGGCTTTGTCCTACAGTCTTAGAGGGGCGGGGTAATTGGCGTATATACCCGTATCTGATTGCAGCAGGGGGTCATGCTCTGAACAAGGCAAGGGGCTGAGAACCGACCCTCACATGTCTCTGAGGAAAATGCGTCTCTGTTTCCTAAAGCATGCTGGTGGGTGGGCTCTGCATAGGGACCGTGGGCACCCAAAATTTTTGTTGTAAGGACTGGGAAGTACCAGTTATCCCTGGACCCCTGTCGTGGGTGGCTGGGCAACCCAAGTGGAGCCACCAGTCCTTAAGTCCCTGTTGTGGGTAGGTGAGGACCTTGTTTAATAGGCAAAGCAATGTGAAACACCCACCTCTCCACCGCACTGCTGAAATGACCTATTCTCCCAAAACAGGCCTACGCAGGTCCATGCAGAAGGGAAAGGTGCTCGAGGTCCACGGATGGTTTATGCCTGGACAGGAGCCACTTCTGTCCTGAGCTCACCAGTTAATGGAGCTAGAAAATTATCTTTTCCCCCCAGTTGCAATTTTTTTCCTTCCCCAAGACTGGGAGGATGGCTCCACGTGCTCACCAGGGTCTATCTCAGGCCTAGGGATTCAGCCACTGAAGCTGGTTTGGGGTTGGGGGGGCACTGTAAAATATACGCAAATACTTAGTTTTTGCCTAGAACACCCTTCTCCTCAGGTTCCAGAGGTGTGAGCGGGCTGTGTGGCTGGCTGCGTCTCCCTGAGGACACTGTGGCCCAACGCTAATCCCAGCCAGCTGCTGCCGCTGTTCCAGGAATGGTGCCTGAGGGCTCCCCCTGATTCAGGTCCAGTAACTCCTCTCCACTTCTGACAGGTCTCTTCCTCCCCCTTCCCCTCAGTTCATTGTCTAAGCTTGCCTTTGATGCTCAGGCTCCCACCTTTTCACAAATATACTTGTTTCACTTGTTTTTTCAGGTCTTTGTTGTAAAGAGGGCTCCACCGAAGCATCTGTCTATTCCACCATCTTGGCTCTGCTTCTGAACTGCTGACTTTTTGATTAGCAGCCATAGCACTTAGCCACTATGCCACCAGGGTTTCTGCACCACCAAGTCCTTGAGTGGTGCAAATGGTTGAGTGCTCAGCTCCTAATCAAAAGGTTGACAGTTTAAATCCACCCAGAATCACCTTGTAAGATAGGTCTTGTGCTCTGCTTCTGAAATGTCACATTCATTAAAAATTC
Organism: Loxodonta africana; assembly: GCF_030014295.1. NCBI lineage: Eukaryota > Metazoa > Chordata > Mammalia > Proboscidea > Elephantidae > Loxodonta > Loxodonta africana. The sequence continues at coordinate 110,403,582 of NC_087343.1, read as the reverse complement.
TATGTGCCGTTCTTCTCTAAAACACATGGGGTCACCATGAGTCAGAATCTACTTGGCAACTGGCTTTATATATATATATTCCCCCATGTCTCTGGCACTTTGTTGTACTGTAGGGGCTTGTGTGTTGCTGTGATGCTGAAAGCTATGCCACTGGTATTCAAATATCAGCAGGGTCACTCATGGCAGACAGGTTTCAGCTGAGCTTCCAGACTAAGACAGACTAGGAAGAAGGACCCAGTAGTCTACTTCTAAAAAGAATTAGCCGGTGAGGACCTTATGAATAGCAGCAGAATTGCCTGATATAGTGTCAGAAGATGAGCCGCTTAAGTTGGAAGGTACTCAAAATACGACTGGGTAAGAGCTGCCTCCTCAAAGTAGAGTTGACATTAACGACTTCACTGAAGTCAAGATTTTGAGACCTTCATTGCTGATGTGGCATGACTGAAAATGAGAAGAAACAGCGCAAACATCCGTTAATAATAGGAACCTGGAATGTATGAAGTATGAATCTAGGAAAATTGTAAATTGTCAAAAATGAAATGCATAAAGATCAATATCCTAGGCATTAGTGAGCTGAAATGGACTGGTAATGGCCATTTTGAATTGGATTATCACATGGTCTACTATGCTGGGAATGACAACTTGAAGACGAATGGTGTTGCATTCGTCATCAAAAAGAACATTTCAAGATCTATCCTGAAGTACAACACTGTCAGTGATAGGATAATATCAACATGCCTACAAGGAAGACCAGTTAATATGACTGTTATTCAAATTTATGCACCAACCACTAAGGCCACAGATGAAGAAATTGAAGATTTTTATCAACTTCTGCAGTCTGAAATTGATCAAACATGGAATCAAGATGCACTGATAATTACTGGAGATTGGAATGTGAAAGTTGGAAACAAAGAAAAGGGACCAGTAGTTGGAAAATATGGCCTTGGTGATAGAAACAATGCTGGAGATCACATGATAGAATTTTGCAAGACCAATGACTTCTTCATTGCAGATGCCTTTTTTCACCAACATAAATGGTGACTATACAAATAGACCTTCCCAGATGGAATACAAAGGAATCAAATCAACTACATCTGTGGAAAGAGACAATGGAAAAGCTGAATATCATCAGTCAAAATAAGGCCAGGGGCTGACTGTGAGTCAGACCATCAATTACTCATATGCAAGTTCAAGTTGAAACTGAATAAATTAGAACAAGTCCATAGAGCCAAAGTATGACCTTTAGTATAACCCACTTGAATTTAGAGACCATCTCAAGAATAGATTTGATGCATTGAACACTAATGACTGAAGACAAGAAGAGTTTTGGAATGACATCAAGGACATCATACATGAAGAAAGCAAGAGGTCATTAAAATGACAGGAGAGAGAGAAAAAAAAAAGACCTACATGGATGTCAGAAGAGACTCTGAAACTTGCTCTTCAATGTCAAGTAGCTAAAGGAAAAGGAAAAAATGATGACGTTAAAGAGTTGAACAGAAGATTTCAAAGGGTAGCTCGAGAAGACAAAGTAACAAATTATGATGATATGTGCGAAGACCTGGAGAGAGAAAGCCAAAAGGGAATAACACGCTCAGCATTTCTCAAGCTGAAAGAACTGAAGAAAAAATTCAAGCCTCGAGTTGCAAAACTGAATGATTCTACAGGGAAAATGTTAAATGATGCAGGGAGCACCAAAAGAAGATGGAAGGAGTACACAATCACTATACCAAAAACAATTGGTTGACATTCACCCATTTCAAGAGGTAGAGTATGATCAGGAACTGATGGTGCTGAAGGAAGAAGTCCAAGCTGCACTGAAGGCATTGGTGAAAAACGAGGCTCCGGGAATTGACTGAATACCAATCGAGATGTTTCATCAAAGGGATGCAGTGCTATAAGTACTCACTCATCTATGCCAAGAAATTTGGAAGACAGCTACCTGGCCAACTGATTGGGAGAGATCCATATTTATGCATATTCCCAAGAAAGATGATCCAACCGAATGTCAAAATTATGAAACAATATCATTAATATCACATGCAAGCAAAATTTTGCTGAAGATCATTCAAAAATGGCTGCAGCAGTATATCGAGAGGGAACTGCCAGAAAAGCAAGCCAGATATAGAAGAGGATGTGGTACCAGGGATATCATTGCCAATGCCAGATGGATTCTGGCTGAAAGCAGAGAATACCAGAAAGATGTTTACCTGTGTTTTATTGACTATGCAAAGGCATTTGGCTGTGTGGATCATTACAAATTATGGATAACATTGCAGAGCATGGGAATTCTGGAACCCTTAATTGTGCTCATGAGGAATCTGTTCATGGATTAAGAAGCAGCCGTTCGAACAGAACAAGGGGATGCCTCGTGGTGTAAAGTCGGGAAAGGCGTTCGTCAGGGTTGTACCCTTTCACTATACCTATACAATCTATAAGCTGAGCAAATAATCGAAGAAGCTGGACTATATGAAGAAGAACAGGGCTTAAGGATTGGAGGAAGACTCAATAACAACTTGTGTTGGGCACACACAACCTTGCTTGCTGAAAGTGAAGAGGACTTGAAGCACTTACTAATGAAGGTCAGAGACCACAGCCTTCAGTATGGATTACGTGTCAACATAAAGAAAACAAAAATCCTCACAACTGGACCAATAAGCAACTCATGATAAATGGAGGAAAATTGAGGTTGTCAAGGATTTCATTTAACTTGAATACACAATCAACACCCATGGAAGCAGCAGTCAAGAAATAAAAGATGCATTGCATTGGGAAAATTGGCTGCCAAAGATCTTTTTTTAAAGTGTTGACTAGCACCTTGAGAATGAAGGTGGGCCTGATCCAAGCCATGGTGTTTTCATTTGTCTCATATGCATGTGAAATCTGGACAATGAATAAGGGAGACCGAAGATTTGACGTCTTTGAATTGTGGTGTTGGTGAAGAATATTGAGTATACCATGGACTGCCAAAAGAACGTATAAATCTGTCTTGAAGAAGTGCAGGCAGAATGCTCCTTAGAAGCAAGGATGGCGAGACTATGTCTCACATGCTTAGGACATATTATCAGGAGAGATCAGTCCCTGGAGAAGGACATCATGCTTGGCAAAATAGAAGGTCCGTGAAAAGAGGAAGTCCCTCAAGGAGATAGATTGATACACTGGCTACAACAATGCGCTCAAGCATAGCAACGATTGTGAGCATGGCGCAGAACTGGCCAGTGTTTCCTTCTGTTGTGCATAGGGTTGCTATGAGTCAGAAATGACTAGACGGCACCTAACAACAACATATATATACATATACGTACGTTGCCATCGAGTTGATTTTGACTCATAGTGACCCTGCAGGACGGAGTAGAACTGCCTCATAGAGTTTCCAAGGAGTGCCTGGTGGATTCAAACTTCTGACCTTTTGGTTAGCAACTGTAGCACTCAACCACTATGCCACCAGGGTTTCCAATACGTACATACGTATACACACATATGATGGTAAGTCGAAAAGTATTGCTACTAAGGTTCCAGTTCATACATGCATGGGTTTATTCCAAACAAAATGTGTTTAAACACATCTCTGTGATTAGTGGATGGCTGCAGACAAGTTTAGGGTGCCTTCAAAAAAAAAAAAAGGATACTTTTTGTGCCAAGGGGGAAAAAATTTTTTTTGAGGTCAGGGCTAATATCAATTTTTTAACAAAACTCAAGTGGATGTCTTCCCAAATCATCGAAGTGTTGCAACAAGTTTATGGGAATGCCGTCCCACATAAAACCACGGTTTTTAGGGATCAAGCATTTTAAGGAAGGTCAGGAAGAACTCAAAGATGAGCCAAGGGAGAGAAGTCTGCTCAAAAGGTTATGGCTACTGTTTTTGGGGATTCCAGAGGGGTGATCTTGATAGTCTTGATCTTGCCCCTTTAAACTTCTTTTTTGTTCCCAAAACTCAAGGAACATTTAAAAAGAACACGATTTGAGTCCCTTGAGGATGCCAAAACAGCCATTTTGACTTGGTGAAAATTGAAGAGCACAAAACTCTTTGGGGAAAGGTTAGAGAGATGGAAACACTGCCTTCAGAAGTGTTTAGGCCTAGATGGAGGATATGTTGAGAAATAATACTTTCACATTTTGATTTTTTTTAAATAAAGGTTTCTGCGATTTTGTAGCAATACTTTTTGACTTACCTCGTATATATAAACCTGTTGCCATCAAGTTGATTCTGATTCATAGCAACCCTATAGGACAGAGTCGAACTGCCCAATTGAGTTTCCAAGGAGCAGCTGGTAGATTTGAACTGCTGACCTTTTGGTTAGCAGCCACGCTCTTAACCGCTACACCACCAGTGCTGTGATACATATATAGCAGGAGAAAGATGTGGCAGTCTGCTTCCATAAAGATTACAGCCTTGGAGACTCTGCGGGGGCAGTTTTACTCTGTCCTGTAGAGTTGCTGAGTCAGAATTGACTCAATAGCAGTGGGATGCATATACAGGAGCCTGAGTGGTGCAAGTGGTTTTTGATCAGCTGCTAACTGAAAGGCTGGTGGTTTGAACCCACCTAGTGGCTCCTGGCAGAAATGGTGAACTGCTTCTGTAAAGATTACAGCCAAGAAAACCCTAGGAGCTCAATTCTGCCCTGTAACATGTGGAGATGTGGAGTCACCATGAGTCAGAATCGATCTGATGTCAATGGTTTATATATATGTATATATATAATTCAGGATGCTCTTCTGGCTAATAAAACAATACTTATTTCAGTTCTTATATTTAATAATAAAACAACTTTACATATATTCGAAAGGGAGGGATCATCAAATCATGAAAGAATAATATGAGTTGATAACTTGATTTTTATGCATTACCAGGGTGTCCTATTATTTCCCAGTTTATATTTGGACTGTTTGTTATAAAACAAACATTATCTCTATTAAATTACAATGTCAATGATAGAATGAGTTGTGATGTTGTTAGAGGGCCTGTGAAGGCAGCCTCTAGGAGATAAGAGTGATCCCCAGCTGGCAGCCAGCAAGAAGACAGGACCTCATAGTTTAAAAAAAAAAAAAACAACTAAATTCTACTAACAGCCACATGAGCTTGGAAGACCACTCCAGGTTCCTGAAAGGAATGTAGCTTGTGTGTACATCTTGACTGCAGCTTTCTGAGAACCTGAGCAGAGGATTCAGCTAAGCTGAGCTTAGACTCCTGAGCCAATGTAGCTGTGACATAATAATTGGATGTGGTTTTAAGCTTCTAAATATATTGTAAGTTGTTATGCAGCAATAGATAACTAATGCAATCAAAAATGTCTCGTGCTAAGGACTCAAAAATACTTAATGAAACTACCTAGGTGCCTCTGTGCCCATTATTAGAATTCAGAGTTCATTTGAAGCAGGGATACCCTGAATTGGGACAATTTAACTTTTACATTAAAAAAAAAATATATATATATGATCTATCTATGATGTTGCATGTATCAGTTCATTCCTTTTTATTGTTCCATTGTATGGGTGTACCTCAGTTTATTCATGCATTACCAGGTGATGTTGTTTTCCATTTTGGTGATCATGAATAAAGCTGCTATGAACATTTTCATGCTGGCCTTTGTGTGGACATACGTTTTCATTTACCTTGCATAAATGTACAGGAGTGAGATTGCTGGGTAGTATTTTTTGACAGTAATACAAAGAATTCTCACAAATTATTAAGAAAACAAACAACCTATTAAACATTGGACAAAAGACTTAAGCAGATATCGCACTAAAAAGATAAAAAGAAGGCAAATAAACATATGAAAAGAGGCTCAAAATTATTACTGTATTTTTACACAAATAATGCAGATCTTTTTTATGTTGTTTGCCAACTGCCCCTCCCCCCCCCAGGTATTTTCCTAAGTGCCGATATGCCTTTTTTTTTTTTTTTACATGTTGCTGTAAAAAATTAGCAAAGGGAATTTACAAAAATACCTGTTGGGGGAGGGGGGAGAAGTTGACAAACAAACGTGGAAGGTTCGCATTATTTATGGAAAATATGGTAGTCATCAGGGAAAAGCAAATTAAAACTACAATGAGATACCAGTATGCAGCTTTTAAAGTGCCTGAAATAAAAGAGTGGCCAAGTGCTGATGAGGCTATGGAACAACTGAAACTTTCATGTGTTGCTGGTAGGAATGGACTGTAAAATAGTATAGCTACATTGGAAAGCAAGTTCTTAGAAAATTAAGCATATACTGTCCCAATTTTGGAAACCCTGGTGGCATAGTGGTTAAGTGCTACGGGTTCTAACCAAAGGGTTGGTAGTTTGAATCCACCAGGCGCTCCTTGGAGACTCTATGGGGCAGTTCTACTCTGTCCTATGGGGTCACTATGAGTCGGAATTGACTCCATGGTACTGGGTTTGGTTTTCTCCCAATTTTACTACATCTTAAGCAAATGGCTCCACCTAGTGTATGTATAGAAAGAAATGCTTATACAATCTAAATTTTCATTTGAATTAGACAACTTTCAGCATGTTGATCTTTATTCTTTTTTTATTTGGACATGCTGAATATTTTATTTTGAACCTTTTCCTAAATAGTTGTTTATGAGCTCGAGGTAAGAAAATTCCAAAGAATAATAACATATATAAAACAAAATCTTTCTACATACTATTATCTTAACAGAAGATAGAATGGGGGTGGGAGGAATGCTGTATAATCTCAGGTAAATCTCAGACACTGAATAAATAAAAATGTTGTTTTCTCCAAGGTAAAATGATAAATTGGAATAGATGACGGCAAGTACTGAGGAAGTAAGAAGCCCCTATGCTTCTAAATTAAAAATTGCTTTTCATTTTGCGTGTTAGTAGTACTTGCATAAAAGATGAATATATTTACAGATGATTATGTATTTCTTTGAATTTACTGGGTCATTCATTCATTTATCCTTCAAACTTTAATTCAGCATTTAACATATCCCAGACACAATACTAGGCTTAGTGAATACAAAGATGAATAAGGCATAGTTCCTACCTTCTAGGAGTTCACACATATCCTACAACTGACAATAACAATGTACACAAATAAAAACAAGAAACAGAAACACAAAATGTGAAATCTCATTCTACAAACAGTGGTGTAATTGTAGATAAACTAGTTCTCAAAACTTAATTTCCTGTTGAAATTTCATTCATTTTACATGAAATTTAAATCTGATCTTTAAACCATGCAATTACAGAAAAGTCTGTATTTAGAACAAGGTAAAGTTTTCCTTTGCCCTGTTACAAGAGAATTCTTAAATTGCTAAAGAACCCATTGTTTTCAAGTAATTTAGTAGAACCAGTTTCAATACCAACCATTTACTACAGTGTGCAAAGCACTAAGTATTTTCAGTGTGCCTCTTGGTTTACTCTAAGAAGCTAAATAAAATTTGAAGGTATCAACGCTGTATTTTTTATTTTTTAATTCTAAAACAAGACTTTAAGTTATTCTCAACTAGTAATATTAAAATCTAAAAATACAGGCTATTTCAGTGTACTTCTTTGCTTCATTTAATGACACCTGTTGTACCTAATGAACAAAGGATATTTTCTTAAATGGACAGATAAGCTAAGTTACACACATAAGAAAGAAGCATTTGGCAAGTAGGAAATGTCAGGGAGTGTTGTTAGTTTGGGAGTATGCCATTATTTTTGTTTCATGTTTGTGCTATGAACAGTACAAATATATTGAAAAATCAATATATTTATTATTCTATATTTTGCAACAGAGAATTTTTAAAAATATTCAATGGATTTCATTAGCTGGATTAAACACTTCCCAAGAGGAACAGGATGTAAAAATTCTTTCATATAAAATCTGGACTTCAGAGAGAAAATCATTACTATGAGTCTTTAGAAAACTATTTTTGGATCTGGGCATGTGGTTATCAGTGGCCAATTATTATATTGTTTTTCTAAAACCTTCTGCAATCAGGAACTGTTTTTATTCCCAATTTAGAATGGTCATCCCAAATGGTTGGAAAGCTTTGTGTTTCTCATGTTTCCTAGCAGCATGGGTCCCTGAAGGGCAGTACTGGCCAAGACCGTGATGTCATTCCCACTGTGGCCGTAGGTGTTCAGGGCGAAACTCTCTCTCATCTTGTGTTGTTTAAACTATTCAATACATTGCCTGTATTTAATTTTACGGAATTATACAAAGTATGCATAACCACATTGAGCTGTTATTAATTTATAGAATGCTTCCTTTTTATAGCATCTCAATTTATGTAATAAACAACTTAAGTGTAGTTTTGACTCAACTCTTATTTTAAAACAGCCAAATAAAAAGATGCATCTGTATGCATTTTGAAGAGTAATTTCTATAAATAACCTACTAATGGAAGACAATTTGCCTGTTCATTAAGATTGGTTAGCTATACATTATAGGAAATTTTAGCCAAAAACCTTTATCATATATACTGTATTTTTATGCAAGCAATGCCAACCTTCTATATTTATTTGCCAACCATGCCCTCCCTCCTCGAGATATTTTCATAAGCACCACTATGTCAATTTTTTACATGTTGCTGTTAAAAAAAATTCACATAGTGCCCTTATGAAAATACTTCTGGGGGAGGGATGCAGATGGCAAAAAACCATAGAAAGTGTGCATTACTTTGTAAAATATGGCAATTCTTTGCCCATATTGTGGTAAAAATTCTGTATAAAAACAATAGATGACATCTAATGAGCTATAGACCAATGTTTACTGTATGGTTGTGCTGGTACTTTTTGCTCTTTGAAACTGTGTGCTTTTGTTAGGACTATAAAAAAAAAAAAAAACAATCCCACTGCCATCGAGTCAATTCTGACTCATAGCAATGCTATAGGGCAGAGTAGGACCGCCCTATAGAGTTTCCAAGGAGCACCTGGCAGATTCGAACTGTGGGCCTCTTGGTTAGCAGCCATAGCACTTAACCACTACGCCACCAGGGTTTCCCATCTTCAAATCTTCTAATGGACAGGAATTTGTCACATAATGAATTTATATTTTACAAATTTTTTCCCTCAGAGAAAGTCAAAGCACATTTCATTACAACACGTTTACAACATTCAGTGATATAAGAGGAAAAAGTTGCTCTCCACAACTTAAAAATGAGAAAACTGATGTTATGTTATAGTTAAGTGGTTTAAAGGAAGTCATTCAGAGGTACAGATGCAACTTTCTTACTTCTATTCCCTTTGCATACACAATACACTTATGCTTTTCTTTATATTTGTGTATATTTGATCATCAAAACTATCATTTGTCTTTTCCTCCCAGTAACAGAGGAAGGATATCATGTTAGATGAGATGTTGTTGTTGTTAGGTGCCATCGAGTCAGTTCCAACTCATAGGGACCCTCCACACAACAGAAGGAAACACTGCCCAGTCCTGTGCCATCCTACATACTTATGCGTAAGCCCATTCTTTCGGCCACTGTGTCAGTTCATCTCATTGAGGGCCTTTCTCTTTTTAGCCGACCTTCTACTTTACCAAGCATGATGTCCTTCTCCAGGAACTGATCCCTCCTGACAACATGTCGAAAGTATGTGAGACGTGGTCTCACCATCCTTGCTTCTAAGAAGCATTTTAGTTGTACTTCTTCCAAGACAGATTTATTTGTTCTTTGGTGGGTTTGGCAGGCCATGGTATATTCTTCTTCAACACCACAAAGAAAAATTCTTAATTGCACAGATTTGTGCAGTAGTCATAAGAGCAGATAAAGAAGTCCGTGGACATTTGATAAACTCTTTGTGGTTGAAGCGAATAACCTAAACTCTCATTGGTAGCTGATAGACAGGAAGTTTTCTGTACTGATTGAAGAAAATGACTCAGCTGGCATGATCTAGTTATAGCTCTCCAGAAGAGGGATGCTATGTTTCAGTAATAGAAAATAAAAGAGGCCCTAACGTGTGGCAAATGGTTCTGGTTTAGAAATCTGTGCCAGGCCAAAATCAATTCCCTAGCCTTTCATGACTGAGGCTGTCCTCAAAGAAAGAGAGTTGGAAAGTAATGCCAAACTGTAGATTATACTTCAATAATTTGCTTCTGGTTTATTAAAGCAAATATGTTGTGAAATTAAAAGCATTTAAGAGTTCTTGTTAAACATACCAGTCCTTCGTTATTATTTCCAAAAGCCCCACATTAAAGTACTAAAAACCATTTAGATAGTCAAAACTACTTCGTCCCAAGAATCAGCAATATTTTTGATGGCATCATAGATGTTTAAGCTCATCACATCATCTTCGGTAGCCCTGAATGCTTGTGAAAACGTCCCACGTAAATAATCAGCCTTAAAGGAGGCTATGACTCCCTGATCCTTTGGCTGAAGTAGTGATGTGGTATTGGAGGGTAAAAAAAATACAATTTTTTTTTTTATTGTGCTTTAAGAGAAAGTTTACAGCTCCAGTTAGTTTCTCATACAAAAATTTTATACACACGTTGTTATGTGACCCCAGTTGCTCTCCCTGTAATGGTGACAGCACACTCCTCCTTTCCATCCTGTATTTCCCATGTCTGTTCAACAAGCTCCTGTCCTTTCCCTTCTCATCTCACCTCCGGACAGGAGCTGCCCATTTAGTCTCATGTATCTGCTTGATCTAAGAAGCACACTCTTCAAAAGAATCACTTTATGTCTTATAGTCCAGTCTAATCTTTGTCTGAAGATTTGGCTTCATGAACGGTGTTAGTTTTGGGCTAACAGAGAGTCCAGGGGCCACTTCTTCTGGGGTCCCTTCAGTCTTAGTCAGACCATTAAGTCTGGCCTTTTTACTACAATTTGAGTTCTACACCCCACTTTTCTCCTGCTCCGTCAGGGACTCTCTGTTGTGTTCCCTGTCAGGGCAGTCATTGGTTCTAGCTGGGCACCATCTAGTTCTTCTGGTCTCAGGCTGATGTAGCCTCTGCTTTATGTGGCCCTTTCTGTCTCATGGGCTCATAATTTTCTTGTGTCTTTGGTGTTCTTCCTTTACAAGGAGAACTTTGAAAGGAATTTTGGCCGAGCCATAATATTCAACAGCAGGGACAAAATGGCTCAAGAACCAGTCTTCAAAGATGGTAATTCCAACCCAAGCCTTTGCATTTGCCTTCCAAATAATGGGAAGAGATGCCTTAATAATACGGTGAAGTGTCCTCGGATATAGGGATTGATACACAAGCAAGGGCTTGAGCTTAAAATCCCCAGATATGTTATCCCCAACCAATAATGTTAGCTTTCAGTCTTAGCGGGTGGGACCAGTCCCTGTGAAGGACATCAGGCTTGGTAGTGTAGAGGGTCATCAAAAAAGAGGAAGATCCTCAAAGAGATGGATTGACACAGTAGCTGCAACAGTGGATTCAAGCATGGCAACGGTTGTAAGGATGGTGCAGGACTGGGTAGTGTTTCGTTCTGTTGTACATAAGGTCTCTATTAGTCAGAACCAATTTGATAGCACCTATCAACACAACATCCTTCGATATCTTATGCCCTAGTGCATTATTTATTTTTTTTCTCTTTCTAAATGTAGGTCCTTTCAGGCATTTTTTTCCCAAAATAAGTTAGCCTTGTCTGCATTAAATATTTAGTCTGGCAAATAACCTTTTTCCATAATTTTTCAACACTTCAGGAAAATCACTCACAGCATTTACATCTGTACTCCCTGCTTCACCTTGCACTTTAATATTATGTAAATCTGTCTCCGCTTTGAAACAATTAAACCATCTCCTACTCCCAAGAAATTCTTCATCACAATCACCTTCACTTGCTGCATGTGCAGCTGTTAAACCCTTGAAAACGTTTTGAACCTTTTCTTGCACTAAAGTAAGGCTAATAGGCATAAGTATTATGCTGATTTTGTTTGTCTAACCAAATTATCAATAGCCTTTCCATTTCAATAATTAAACCACTGCTTTGCTTAGTAATAGTTGTAGCTTTCATCAGAGCAGAGCCTTTCGCATGCTCCGTTTATTCTCACTTTATCCTTTAAAATTTTTCTGATCAGTGACTGACTGTAGCCTAATGCTTTTCCTATGACTGATGGCGTTTCATCTCTTTCCAATTGCTTTATTATTTCCACTTTATTTTCCATCATAATCATTTTCCTTTTCTTTGAAGCATCACCAGCACTTGCATCAGATTTATGCCTTGGAGGCATGGGTACAAAGGTAAATAAGAGGAAAATTTAAGCCAAATACTAAGTTACACACTCAACAGTGGTAACAGAAATGTGATCTGACTTAAAAAGGTGGACAGTATTCTCCTGCCTTGAGCTGAGGAACTGCTGAAGCTGCAGGATGTTTTCATGAACACCACAAAGTAGTGTGTGCATTCATTATTACGAATCATTGCATTTCACTTAAACGTTTAATATAATAGGCTTTATGGCAGTCCTGAAGTATGAGTTGTTCGTAGTTGGACATTCTTAACCTGGGGACTTACGGTATTATAAGTATGTGATGTAATTTGGTCTATTCTTTGGTGATCTACTTCTGGTAAGATCGCAGCCAAGAAAACCCTATGGAGCAGTTCTAATTTGTAACATATGGGGTCATGATGAGTTGGAATGGACTAGATGGTAACTAACAACAGCCCAGAAGTTAAAATAACTTTTGAAATTTTTTCTTGCCATCACTTGGAATGGATCTCAGTAACAACCAGGTGCTATTTGATAAAACATAAAGTCACTGTGTCAATATTCAACAGACATTTGTGGGGCACCAACTGCATTTAAGTCACTGTCCTAAGGGCTTGGGAATTTGAATAACTTTATCCAGATACGTGTAGCTCTGATTTGATTATATTTAATCAACTTAGTCAAACAACTGATTAGTTCAATGTTACAATCAGGGAATTTTTTAAAAAACTGAATTAATGAGCTGGGTGACTGAATTGACAGGTTATTTCATGAAAAATGGTTAAACAGGTCACGTGTGTAAGCACAACCTCAGTTGTCAGAGCTTTAAAACTGATTAATAAATTGAATTAAACATGTAAAGGCATTTCTTCTCCTTTTTGTTACCTCTTTATGTCTACTGTAGTATTTCTTTAACATTTGGAGAGTGGATATTAGCTTTCCAGAAGCCCAGCAACTATTACCTGAGTTTACAGTGAATCTGTATAAGAACTCAAGTCGAAAGTAGTGAGAGCTATACCAAAAATATACTGATAAATGGAAGACGTTGATGTAAAATTTTATAATTTCAGGAACATCTGAGTGAAATTCTCCAATGTACTTTTGAATTTAAGAGCTGTTAAAAATATGTCGTGGTTTTACTTTTGCTTTCTCTCGAGTATGCTTTTCTTTCTCTCTTTCTCTATTTTTTTTTCTGATTTGTTTTCCATGATGCCTATCTCAGTTTTATCCTTTTTTATCTTTTTTCCCCCAATAAATTATGCCAAATTGAATACGTCCTTGAATTCATAAGTTTTAGTCTGTGTATATCATTGTAATTTCCTAGTGGGCCTTCTTAGGCCTTATGCTACAGACTTTTGCTTGGCAAAAACAACAAGCAAACAAACTACAGTAAAACATAAACAAAAACCTCTTTATTAAAATGCATCCCCTCACAGCACAATTTACAGTACAGTGAAAATTATGAATGTAAAACAACTTGATAAAACCTCTAATAACTCTCTTCTCAGTCCTAGGAACAGTAACCATTCTGTAAATTCGGTTTCCTTCCACTTTCAGGGAAAAATAGATCAACATTAGCATCACTGTGGAAGTTTAAAAAGGAAATATACTAACCTTTGAGTTTTACATTTTGCCCAAATAATTGTTCTAAGTCACAAAATTATTTGGTTTAGGGTGTAACATACAGGCCGTCTGAAATAACACACAGTGGCCATTCAGTAAACATTCTTAATTATCTTGTTTTGAAAATAAATTTGGGCAGCCCCTGTCGGCCTGTTGTTTTCCTTGCCCAGGAGATAAACTCTGGCAGACTCGGTGCGCTTAATCAGGAGTTTTGCTCAGCTCTTTGTCCTTTCTTCTGGGAGATAATTCACATCTCATCTCTCCACAGAGTTTACCAGTGCAGTAAGGCATACCACATACATTCAGATAGGGAAGTGTAAAGGTATCATTTTGGCTGAAAATATCTGTTCTCGCCAGAGAGCCCGGGATCCCCTTAAAAAAAAAAAAAGAGCTTAAAATCCTCCCTGGCCAATGAAAACACCCACTGGCTCCATCCTTCCCTCCCCTCCTTGGTGTAATGTAGTTCTCTCTAACCTGGTTTAAGGATTCCATGGAGATGAGAAGGCCCAGAAAAAGGACTGGAAATTATGCTTGAAAGGAGCCAAGTTGAGAGGAAGACATTTTTTTAAGAATCCAGTATTGGTCCTGTATCACAAAGTCTGCGCAGAGGAATGTGGATAAAATGAAATGACGAAGTATAGCAGAGGATTTCATACCACAAAAACAAATAGGAAGAAAATAACAGGTAGCTTTAAGCAAAACAAGATAGGGCACAACAGGGACAAAATCAAGAGCAATAGTAATCTATTTATATGTTAAAGACAATATATATTTTTCTTTATAATTCACAATAGTAAGGGACTAAAATGTTTTCCTAAAACTTTTTGAAGATAGTTACACCACAGTGTTAGTAGCACATGAATTCTAAACATACTCTCAAGAATTAAAAAAAATAAAAATAAATAAAACACTTTACTAACACTTTTACACAAGAGTTAATGGCTTTGCTCCAGAATTTTGTATCTAGACCACATTTAAGGATATGAAGCTGTGTTAATCAGTAACCATTAACTTGTAAGTGGCAAAAACACAAAGCAAATTAGCTAAAGAAAACAAAGAGAAAGGTGTTCATTGGCACACATTACGGGGGTTGAAGAGATATGCTTCAAGTATGAGAGATTTAAATTACGTCATCAATTTTTTTTCTCTCTTTCTCCATTCCTGCCTCTTTTTGTGTGTTGGTTTCATTCTTCAGATAGATTATTTTCCTATGACAGGGAAGAAGATTGCTGTTAGCTCAAATTTACCTTCCTCCAGGTTAGAACCCCAATGGAAAAAGTCCTAATAAGACTAGATTAGTCTCAAAGAAGATTCTTATTGTGTCTCCTTGTGTCATGTGACCAATCCTGAGGCAATTACTCTGCCAGGGGAGGAGGTACTATGATTGGTTCAGCCTGAGCCATATGCCCACCCTGAACCAGGGAGGGTATTCTGGACACTGTGCTGAAAAATACCAAACCAGAAGAACACATGGGAGAGACTTGAAGGCAATACTAGGCAGACAAAACCATTAGAAGTCCTATTGCAACTACTGGTGATGTTTTTGATTGTGAGTAGTGGGAATTATTATTTGTGAGCATCAATTTAAAAAAAAAAGTCAAGTATAACCATTTCACTGGGCAAACACCGTAGAAATATGTAGTATAATTATAGGTAAAAGAGAAAGAGGGTACAGCATACTTATCAGAACTAATGCCCTTCATGTTTAAACCTCTTCAGTTTAAAAAAATCAGAATGTAACTAATTATATTTGCAATAGACAAATGGTGCTTCAAGAATAGTGTAATAATTTCAATTAACTGTGACTCCAGTGGCAAAAATCTATAAAGTTGTCATAAGAGAAGGTTAATGATTCTGACTGGTTATAGCACATTCATATTCCGTGTGTAAAACAATACGCTGTCATGAAAACTGATTATAGCTGTCAGCATTCACAAAATGAAGGTAATTCCTCAAGGCAGGAATTCTCATTTAAAATCCATGTGGCTAACTTAAATCAATCAATAATTATCAATATTTTTTATTTAAAATGGAGTTTTAAAGCTTATAGACCTGTGTATAGATAGGTTTAGCATATCTTTCAGGCACAGGGGTTATATCCTTTAATTACATAGTATTTAGGACAACAAATTGATTAAACCTTTTCAGAGAATGCTTTATAACTAGGTCATACACAGCAGATAGCATGGTCAGTTCATGTTCTTGCCATTCTCAGTAGCTAGTAAACCAAAAACCAAGCCCATTGCCATCGAGTCGATTCCGACTCCTAGCGACCCTACAGGACAGAGTGGAACTGCCCCACAGGGTTTCCAAGGAGCTCCTGGTAATTCTTAAACATTATGCCCCCAGTAGCTAATGACAACCTTCAAATGCTGAAGGACTGACTCTGGCAACAATATCTAGAAGTCATCCTCATCAATAATTACAATAAATTCAGGGCCAACTTTCTACAAATTTCGTGGACGTTAATCAAAAGATATTCATGTTATTGAACCCGAGGGAAATAAATACCGATTCGTCAGAGACTTTTGAAATGATAATCCGAATGTTTTATAGTAACTTATTCTGAATGTCTGGCAACAACATTCCCCCCACTTCGCATAACTAATTCTAATTTGAAACTTAATTTGTGTGTTAAGGGAAAGTGACAGAGAGAAAGAAAACCTTACTTCCTACATACTTCATGATTCTGACTCATGGTGACCCCATGTATTACAGAGTTGAACTGCTCCATAGGATTTTAATGGAAGCAGATCACAAGGCCTTTCTTTCATGACACTGCTGGGTGGGTTTGAACCTCCAACCCTCATGTAAGTAGTTGAGCACAAACCATTTGCACCACCAAGGGACCTCATGGGGGGAAAAAAAAAACGACCAGAAAACTTGAAAAATAAGTGAAAGCTGACAACTACATAATCTCATATTTTAAGCTTCTCATTTGACATAGATAATGACTATCCAGAATTTGGCATTTATAATGAACACTAGTTTTATCAAAGTATATGTGTTTACCAATGAAGAAGACTCTTCAGGGTACATAAATGTGCTACTGTAGTCACATGAACCTCTTAAAATCATGCAATTTTGGTGATACTTCTAGATTCTCCTAACTGAGCATTATAAACATATTTCTTAAATATCCATTATTAGTCTTTTGAGTTAGAATTTTTTTTCCCAGTGACTTCATGAGATCTTACTAGATAATCATTCTTGTTGCTGTGTAGTTGCAAAAAAAGAAACAGAAAATTGAAAAGAATGTTCTGCTTTAAAATTAAACTTTTTAGTAACAAAATTGATATTTAGTTGAGTTCTGAAGACTTTTGATATTATATGAAACATATGAATAATTTATCTATTGTTTCACTATAATAATAAGTATTTCTAATCAATATATTAGGTCCCTAGCGTCAAAAACAGTTTGAGCAAAACTATTAACCTACAGGTTGGTGGTGTGAACTCACCCAGTGGTACCACAGAAGAAAGACTTGGCAGTCTCCTCCTGTAAAGATAGTCTACTCCTGTAAACGATGGTATAGTTCTACTCTGTAACACACAGGGTCCCACGGGTGAGAATCAACTCAATGGCATCTGGTTTTTTTTTTTTTAATCAACGTGAAAGCTACGATATTTACATGAGTGTTTTATTTGTTCATTTAACAAATGTTGACTGAGCACATATTGTGTGGTAGCTGCTATTCTAGGAACACAGATTACAGATATGAGAATCTGTTCTCTTGGATCATACTTTTCAAGATGGCAGAAAAATCTAAATCAAAAAATAAGATCATTTCAAGAAAATACCTTTCTGAAGAGTTAACATTTTCAGGAATCACTTAATCTATGTTTTTTGTTAATATTTTGAAAATACAATGTCTAATAAAGAGTTCAGCTGCTAACCAAAAACTTGCTCGAATCCACCAGCCGCTTCTTGGAAACCCTATGGAGCGGTTCTACTCTATCCTAGAAGGTTGCTATGAGGCAGAATCAATTCAATGGCAAAGGGTTTTTCGGAGTAACCACAAAGGAGATCAGAAATACAGTTAAAGAGAACCACTGAAAAATCAGCAGGCCCAGACGGTTCTACAGCTGAATTCTATTTATCCTGAGATAAAGTGAAAAATGGCTCTGCTGACACATGGTCTGTGAAGGCGGGGGCTTGAAACTGAAACAGAAATCACAATTTTTCAAAGCATACTGCATCATGAGTTGAAAAACAGATAAGTTGTACCAAACCAAACCATAACGATCATCGCAGACTTACAGCACGTTTGTTCATAGCCATACATCTCAAGGTAGGACCACAAACAAACTGATCTGGCAATAACTTCAAATGGATTCTCCAAAGAGGAGACCAATGATTGCTCCAGCAATGTCCTAGTTTACAAACTGTGGCCGACTCTTGCCTAGACCATCCTATTTCTAACTCTAGGCCCAAAATTGGAGTAAAGTTTCTTCCCTAACTCCCCACTTTTGATATGCCCATCTCCTCGTGCTGTACAGCCTCCCTTGCTACGGTAAGTGATAGACCGAACTTTGTTGACAACAGGTATGTTCCAGGTGGTCTTTGGCTGATGGGAATTTACGAAAGATAATATTTATATTACAAACTATTCCAGATTATATATTATCTTTCTTTTGGCAATGGAAATTGAATATGGAGAAAGAGGTTAGAATATCTGAATACTCTTCTTTAGGTTAATCAATTCCTTGAAGGAATCAGGACAAAAAAAATATTTCTCATTTCAGTTTTCTGGAAAAATAAACAAATACATATGGTTGCAAAAATACTGAATTACTATCATGTGAAATGTTCCAAGATTCTGCAACCATTTGGTTCTCAAATCATTATATCACGAATGTCTTCTATCACAGATTTTCTAGGTTAGTAACAATATAGGAATCAGTTAATATGAATTAAATAACTATACCAAACCAAAAACCAAACCCACTGCCGTCGAGTCAATTCCGACGCATAGTGACCCTATAAGACAGAGTAGAACTGCCCCATAGAGTTTCAAAGGAGTGCCTGGTGAATCCGAACTGCTGACCTTTTGGTTATCAGCCGTAGCACTTAATCACTATGCCACCAGAGTTTCCAGATAACTATAGAGATGTAGGAATTTCACCTTTTTGAATATAACCTTTTGCTTTGAGAAAGCCAGGTGTTTCCAACTAAATAAGACTGCGTCTTACGTACTTTGGACAGGTTGTCAGGAGAGATGGGTCCCTGGAGAAGGACATCATGCTTGGTAAAGTAGAGGGTCAGCAGAAAAGAGGAAGACCCTCAATGAGACGGATCGACACAGCATCTGCAACAATGGGTTCAAGCATAAAGATGGCCCAGGACTGGACAGTGTTTCGTTCGTGTGGTGCATAGGGTCGCTATGAGTCAGAACCGACTTGACGGTACCTAACAACAACAACCTCTTTATCATGATCTTTTGTATTTAGGAGGCTTATCCTCCAGCGTTCAATTTATCCTGAGGAATAGGAGCTGATTGATTTAGGTGGCATTCTGTGTTGGTAGAATACTTGCTTGGTGAGCAAGGTGAAGTTGCAAGCTGTTGTAGCTCATTAGTGAAGCAATATACATCACTGTGAAGATTTTGAGACCAAGGATGAGTTACTAGCAAGTGTGTCACACAGAGTGACAAACAAGCCAACAGCTTCGTGTAGCAAGAAGTTCCTGAAATCCACTTTGAGAGTAAAGCTGAGTCATCCAGAGCTTTGTTTTTCACAGGGGATCAATACAAAGCTATGTGAAATATGTAGCTCCTGAAACAGGCTTTAGGACAGTGGTTCTCAACCTTGGCTGCCCATTAGAAATATCTGGGGAGCTTTTAAAAAGTCTGATGGCCAGGTCCAACCCTAGACCAATTAAAGCAGAATCTCCAACGGTGGGACCCCAGGCATCAGTATTTTTGAAAGCTCCCTAGATGATTATAGTGTATGGCCATGACTGAGAACCACTGCTTTAGGAATGAATGGAATTACAGTAAGTAGTATATCACTTAGAAAAATGACATAATATTCTAGCGTGAGTAAAACAAGCAAAAATAAAAACAAACAGGTAAATTATATCTCTGAGAATTTCTTGTTAAAAGACAGTTATTGCTGTGTGGCGGTGCTAAAAGTTAAACCAATAAAAGAAAGCCAGTTGCTCTCAAGTCAGTTCTGACTCATGGCGACTCCAGGTGTGTCAGAGTAGGACTATGCTCCATAGAGTTTTCAATGGCTTTTCCAAAAGGAGATCACCAAGACTTTCTTCCGAGGTGCCTCTGCGTGGACTCAAACCTTCCGTCTTTGAGTTAGCAGTGGAGCACGTTAAACCATTTGCACCACCTAGGGATAAAGATTGCATAAACATATTTGAAACCACCCTAGTTGTCCAGACTATATTTACTGCCCTTCCAGTTCTACATTTGCTGTTATTTATCTACCAGAAATATTTGCTTAATTTTGAACTTAAAGTTTTGTTATATTTCTAATGGATGGAATATTTATACTGATTAAGCCTATTCAGAACCAGTATTTATTAAAGAACAGAATTTCTGGCTAATTTGATATGCCTTTCTAGCTCATATTACTAGGACTCTCTTCTAGTGATTATCACTGGGTTTTTTTATCAGATTTTTTTTTACCAATTGTCATGGATTAAATTGTGTTCACCCAAAATACGTGTCAACTTAGCTAGGCCATGATTCCCAGTGTTGTGTTTGTCCTCCATTTTGTGATATTATTATCCTTCATGTTGTGATGTGTTGTAAATGCTAGTCTCTATGCTTATGGTATGGTCCCATTTGCAAGTGAGCTGTTTGTTATGTTAATAAGGCAGGATTAGGTCATGTTAATAACAATTAGGGTAGAATACAATACCCTTACTCAGATCACAGCCTTGATCTGATGTAAGGGGAGTTTCCCTGGGGCATGGCCTGTATCACCTTTTATCTTTAAAAAAAAAAATTTATTTTTTATTTATTTTTTTTTACCTTTTATCTTACAAGAGATAAAAGGAGAGAGAAGCCAGCAGAGAGAGAAGGACCTCAGTACTATCAAGAAAGAAGAGCCAAGAGTGCAGCATGTCCTTTGGACCTGGGTTCCCTGCGCTAAGAACCTCTTAGACCCAGGGCAAGATTGGTGCCAAGTCACATGCAGATCTCTGAGGGACACCAGGCCCACAGATGTTGAAAGGAGATAAGGACCTTCCTCCAGAGCTAACACAGACAGAAAGCCTTCCCCTAGAGTTGGCGCTATAAATTTGGACTTCTAACCTCTTAAACTGTGAGAAAATAAATTTCTTATTAATGTTATCCACTTATACTATTTATGTTATAGCAGCACTAGGTAACTAAGACACCACCTAACAATTTAGCATTTATAGGTATTCATGTAGTTAAGAGCTTGGGCTTTTGTGTTACAGCTAGTTTGAATTATGGCTAGCTTTTGTGACTTTAATAAATTAGGTACTACTTTTGCCTCAGTTTCTTCTTTATCTGTTAAATAGGAATAATGTGCTTACCTAGTGCATAGAGTATAGGATTCAACGACAGAACGTGAAAAATGCTTTGTGCGATGCCTGACAAATAACAAATGTTAAGCGGCAGCTGTTATTATTTAATTTTAGAAGTAAGTGCATTGGTATAATCTAGAGTAACTAAGGGTTTCTTTCTATATATTAAAGAAAGAAATGAATATTATATTTTTGTGTAACTGGAATAAATAAAACATTGGAACAGGAAATTTATAAAGATTTCTCATTTTGTCTTCATTGTGTGAAGTAGATTTTGTTATCCCAGTTTTATGAATGAAAATACTGATGTGCAGGGAGAATAAGTATACGTGCTAATTTTATTTCATTACGTGCTTTTAGTCATATTTAATAACAACCACCTTAATACTGAATCCCCACAAACCCTTGCTCTCATATTAATTTTAAACGGTATAAAAAAGTCAGTATTGTATTTTAAGGAATCTTTTTTATGGTTGCTTTTGTGATTGTTTAACCTTGGAGACTGGAATAAGAAAAGTAAAGCAAGTGTGGAAATATTCCTGTGTATGGCATTATAGGGTTGCTGAGAATCGGAATCAACTTGACAGCAGTGGGTTCGGTATTTTAGTTTATGGCATTGTTAAACTTTGTCCTCCAGAAAATAGAAGAGAAAGCGATGTGGAGCTGTTCAGGATTCAAAAAGTTAAATATCCAGGACTTGAAATGTACAATAGACTTGAGTTAACCCTGCATTTGTCAGAATGACCTAGTCAGAGAAATAGTTTGATTTCTAATCTTGTTGTTGTGGTGGCGTGCCATCGAGTTGATTCTGACTCATAGCAGCCCATTATGACAGAGTAGAACGTCCCCCATAGGGTTTCCTAGGCTGTAATCTTTACAGGAGCAGATCTGTAAAGATCCTGTGGACCCACTGGATGGGTTCAAAGTGCTGATCTTTAGTTAGCAGCCAAGTGCTTAACCATTGAGCCACCAGGGCTCCTTGCTTTCTAATCTTAGTAAACTTTTTTTTCCCTTTAAGTAATCCAAATGGACTGATGATAATTAGAACTGCTCTTTAACTGGTCTTGAATAAGCCAAAGAAAAATGACTTTGCTTTGAACTATTGCTCCCCCTCTCTCTTTGTACTATATTGGTCTTAGAGGGAAGGGCCCATCAGAGGCAGGAGCTGGGGGCTGAGTATGTGGCAGGGGGAGCACTACTTGAGTTGAGAGGTGGGGCTGGGATAGAAAATATCTTGTTTAGTCTAATTATGCTTTGAGACTGTATGTGTATGCCAGTAGGTTATTCTTGTAAAAACAAGCTAAACAATAGTTATGGGAGCCCAATGCACACTGGTTTTTGCCTGAAAGGCCCATAAACATAATATTCATCTCTATCCCCCCCTTTTTCCTGAGTTTTGGAGGCCAGGATTATGAGTGCTTTCTGCTATTCCTGTCTTTACTTTTTTGTCCACAACACCTAAAATAATGAGACTCTTTCCTTTGTTTAAGGAGCCCTGGTGGTGCAGTGGTTAAGCATCCAGCTGTTACCAAAATGTCTGTGGTTGGAACCCAACAGCCACTCCTCGGGAGGAAGATGTGGCAGTCTGGTTTCATAAAGATTAATCAAAAGCAAAAAAACAAAACCCGGTGCTGTCAAGTCAATTCCGCAGCCTTGGAAACCCTATGGGGCAGTTCTATTCTGTCTGATAAGGTTGCTGTGATTTGAAATCAACTCAAGGTCAACGAGTTGGGTTTCATTTACTTGTGCTTTATATTAAGAGTGCTTAATTTGGTTGAAATTTCGTTACCTATAATTCTTTGGGTTAGTCCATGTCATAACCTGGGATCTTCCAGAAAACAGCCTAAAAAAAAGGACCTAAAAGAAAGCAGTCATAATCCTGGCCCCCAAACCTCAGTAGGTTATTTGGGAGGCAGTCCCAGAGACCTGGAGTGAGGGGAAGTTAAATAGCAAGGGAAGAGAAGCCAAGACAAAGATGAGTTACTGATTTGGTCACTATTGCAGGCAATGTCTGCCCCTGGGGCACTCTGAGGAGGGTGTAGAATGTCTCCTAAAATTATCCACCTGAACATGGACAGGAAGAAACATTTGCTCTCAGGCTGTCATCCTTCATTGATTGTGAGTTGTTGTTACTTACCATAGAGTCAGTTCCAACTTGTATATATAAACCCCATGTAACAGAGTAGAACTGCCCCATAGGGTTTTCTAGGCTGTAATCTTCATGGGTTCATACCACCAATCTTGGTTAGTAGGTGAGTGGTTATCTGAGGATTACCTGTGGTTATTGCTCCCCAACTGCCCTTGGGTGTGTGCTGAATGGGCTCCTGCAAGACTCCAATGGCACAGCATTAGAAAGGCCCTGGAGCAGCCGCTTGAGGCAAGACATTCTCGAGGAATCAAAGTCAGCACTTAACTGACCTCCAGTGACCTGAATGGAATCAGGGCGAGGCCTGGGGAAAATGAGGTTGAACAACTAATAAAACCCAGAGGGGCTAGGCAGTATTGAAGAATTTTTATGACAGACCAATATGAGTTTCAGTCTGGACTCCATAACTTGCTGTCTGGATTATGTAGGGCAGTTATTTATCATTTCTAAAAAAAAAAAAAAATTTTTTTTTTCAAGCCTCAGGTACTCCTTGTAAAACAGAAATAATACGTATTTTGTAGCATGGTTGGTTGTGAAACTTAGCACTATTTATATATTTATACTTTTGGCACAAAATGCCTGGAAGATAGTCATTTAGAAGAGACTCCTTGCAATTATGTCACATAGCTTTAAAAAGGCTTTGGTAATTCTTACTCTTGAACCATGCAGCAATCCTGTGAGTTAAGTAGGACAGGCATTGTATTTATTTTATAAGTAAGGACCCAAGACACAGAGAGGTTGTATGATTTAATACAAATTTCTAACCTGGCAAGGGCCAATGTAGTTTTCTGCCTCTTCTTCTAAGTGCTTAATCTTTTTGCTTTAATTTTAGCAAATACTAAAACGGCTAAATTGGTCTGCAACTTTGAAAATTACAGTTCCCCTACAAATGCTATTTATGGATCCCATGGACAAAGTCTGTGTACTTACTAAGCTTGGTGAGTTGCTCATTTCCTACCGTTGCTTTTACTGTTAAAAATTGGACAGGCACTTGCCAAGTCATTTTCCCATGCTGGAGTTCACTAGAGAAGAGTCAGTATAATTATCTCCACTGACTTCTAGCACTTAATTAAATTAGTTTTTCCCGTAGTCTTCCCTAAATAAAGTTCTTAGAAAGCAATTTAGTTGTCAATTGATTCTGATTAAGTATGTACATCTGGAAATTACTTTCTCTTAAATTCCTAAGTAACTATGAAAAAAGTATAAAAAATAATTTATAATTCAATAGGCCAGAAGCAGTGATATGAACTTCATTAATCTAAAATGCCAGATTTAACAGAAATGTTGGTAGTGACCACAACAATTTTGTAAAGATTATTCTTATAACTTGTTTATTTAATAAAACGTATGTTGCAGTTCTATAACACAGCTTAAAAATTAGCACCGTATGTTTTCTTGTAAATACTTACGTTGTGTTTATTATGTGCCTGACACTGCTCTAAGCCTCTTACATATATTAACCCATTTAGTTCTCACAAAGGCCCTATGAGGTAGGAACAACTATTATCTCTGTTTTATAGTTGAGGAAACTGGGGCACAAAGAAGTTGAGTGACTTGCTTGAGGTCACCATAGCAAGGAAGTGCAAAGCCTTGTGGTAGGGCTCTAAAGTCCATACCCTTAATCAAAACACTTTGTCTATTTCCTCACAAGGTACCTGGAGAAAAAAAAATTATCAGAATTCATAATAAGTTTACTAAACACAGATGATTCTAATTAGGGACAGAAATTTTTATTTGTTGAATTCTCCAGAGACCCTTTAAGTAAACACATATATAGCAAAAACTGTAAAAGCTGGAATCTTTTCACTGTAAAGAGAAAGCCTATCAGAGAAGGAAAACTCAAATGTTTTCCAGTAAAGCGAGCGATAGAAGACTGTACCCTGTCAAAGGCGGAAAACTTGCGAGACCCAGAAAAACATGGCAGTCCCGTAAAGGTCCAGCTCTAACAGATTTCACTGTAGTAGATCTTCCTATTTAAATACTTAACAAGACATATGAAATGTACAACCACAAATAAAATGTGAAGAGAATTTGTAGATTCAGTTGTCTTGATCAAAATTTCCATATTCCAGATTATCTGTGTTGTTGTCTTTTAGTTGCTGGAGTTAAAAATACAAATAAATTGGCTTCAGAAGAAAAGAAAATTTATTGGCCGATATAACTGATATTGCTGATGCTTAGTGCCAGTTTGGGGCTTGACTCTATTCAGGAAATCATTTTCTATTTCTCTCTCCATCCCTCAACTCTGCTCTTGTCTATGTTGGCTTCAAAGGGGCTCTCTCTGTGTGGCATTGATGTACCACCAGATAGAGTTACATAATCTTTCAAGCTTCCAACCTCAGAAGGAAAGCTCCTTTCATCCAGGGTTCATGTTAATCTCTAGAAAAGAACTGATGGACTCTGCTTGGGTCATATGTCTACCCCTGGAGTAATCAAGAATTCTAAGGGGGATTAACTGGGCAATGTGAGTTGTTAAGACTGCACACTATTAGAAATTTATTGACTAGGAGAGGAGCAATTCCCAAAAAGAAAGTATTCAGTTACTAGAAGAGGAAAAGAAATCTGCTTTAGTGATAAGTCATAATTGCTCAGGGTTCCAAAATCTTGAGGTCCATTCAATACATGAACCATAGAGACCCTGACCCTGTTATTTATCATCTTAACTAAAAGCAAAAATTATTATTATTACTTTAAAAATTTTTTTTTTTTTTTTTTTTTACTATTTTGGAGTTAGAAAACCAAAAGGGAAGAATATCCTTGGTATTTCTCAGGCTGAAAGAATTGAAGAAAAATTAAAGAATTCTATGGGGAAAATATTGAATGATGCAGGAAGCATCAAAAGAAGATGAAAGAAATACAGAGTCACTGTACCAAAAAGAATTGGCCAACATTCAAACATTTCAGAAGGTAGCACATGATCAAGAATGGATGGTATTGAAGGAACAAGTCCAAGCTGCACTAAAGGCATTGGTGAGAAGCAAGGCTCCAAGAATTGATGGAATTGAAATATTTTAACAAACAGATGCAATGCTATAAGTGTTCGCTTATAGATGCCAAGAAAATTGGAGGACAGCTACCTGGCCAACAGACTGGAAGAGATTCATATTTACACCCATTCCAAAGAAAGATGATCTGACAGGAAGTGGAAGTTATTGAACAATATCCTTAATATCATACAAAAGTAAAATTTTGCTGAAGATCATTCAAAAATGGTTACAGCAGTACATCAACAGGGAACTGCCAGAAATTCAAGCCAGATTCAGAAGAGGACTTGGAATGAAGAATATCATTGCTGTGTCAGATGGAACTTGGCTGAAAGCAGAGAATATCAGAAAGATGTTTATCTGTGTTTTATTGACTATGCAAAGGCATTTGACTGTTTGAATCATAACAAATTATGGATTACATTGTGAAGAATGGGAATTCCAGAACACTTAATGGAGCTCACGAGGAACCTGTGCATAGACCAAGAGGAAGTCATTTGAACCGAACAAGGGGGTACTGGGTAGTTTCAAATCAGCAAAGCTGTGCATCAGAGTTGTATTCTTTAACCATACTAATTCAGTCTGTATGCTGAACAAATAATCTGAGAAGCTAGACTATGTGAAGAAGATCGTGGCAACAGGAATAGAGGAAGATTCATTAACAACCTGCAGTATGTAGATAATACAACCTTCCTGGCTGAAAGTGAAGAGGATTTGAAGCACTTACTGATGAAGATCAAAGTGTTCATTATGGATTACATTATGGATTACACCTTCATTATGGATTACACCTCAATTTAAAGAAAACAAAAACCTTCACATGTGGAACGATAAGCAAAATCATGATAAATGGAGAAAAGATTGAAGTTGTCAAGAATTTCATCTTATTTAGATCCATAATGAACGCCAATGGAGGCAGCAGTCAAGAAATGAAATGGTGTGCTGCATTGGGAAAATTTGCTGCAAAAGACATCTTTAAAGTGTTCAAAAAACAAAGATGTCATTTTGAGGACTGATATAAGCCTGACTCAAGCCATGGTATTTTCAATCACCTCATATGCCTGTGAAAGCTAGATAAAGAATAAGGAAGATCGAAGAAGAATTGATGCCTTTGAATTATGGTGTTGGAGAAGAATATTGAACATACCATGGACTGCCAAAAGAAGGAACGAATCTGTCTTGGATGAAGTACAGTCAGAATGCTCCTTAAAAGCAAGGGTGCAAGACTGCATCTCACATACTTTGGACATGTTATCAGGAAGGACCAGTCCCTGGAGAAGGACAAGCCTGGTAAAGCAGAAGGTCATCAAAAAGAGAAAAACCCTCAACTACATAGATGGATTGACACAGTGGCTGCAGCAATGGGCTCAAACACAGCAATGATTGTGAGGATGATACAGGACTGGACAGTGTTTCGTTCTGTTGTACATGGGATTGCTATGAGTTGGAACCCACTGGAAGGCTCCTAACAACAACAGAGACCCTGCCCCTGTTATTTATCATCTCCATTAAATGCAAAAGTTAATATATTTTTTTGTTTATAATGGGTCCTAAAATGCTTCTGATGATCAATAAAATTAAGCTACTTAATATAAAATAAAAATAATATGAACTACTTGAAGCAAATATAATGTTGTCTATATAGTATGGAGCCCTGGTGGCCCAGTGGTTAAAAACTCAGCTGCTTATCATAAAGGTGGTGGTTAAAATCCACCAGGTGCTCCTTGGAAACCATACGGGGCAGTTCTACTCTGTCCTGTAGGGCCACTGTGCGTTGGAATCAACCAGACAGCAATGTGTTTGTTTGTTTGTTTGGTTTTTATATAGGGTCATAGCAATTTGGAAGACAGCTACCTAGCCAACAAACTGGAAGAAATTCATATTTGTACTCATTCCAAAGAAAGGTGATCCAACAGAATGTGGAAAATATAGAACACTATCATTAATATCACATGCATGTAAATTTTGCTGAAGATCGTTCAAAAGCAGTTGCATCAGTACATTGCATGGCAACTGCCAGAAATTCAAGCCAGATTCAGAAGGAGACGTGGAACACGGTTGATGTCAGATGAATATTAGCTAAAAGCAGAGAATACCAGAAGAATGTTTACCTGTGTTTTATTCATCATGCAAAGCCATTTGACTGTGTGGATCGTAACAAATTATGAATGACATTGCGAAGAATGTGAATTCCACAACACTCAATTGTGCTCATGAGGAACCTGAAGTAGTCATTCAAACAGAGCAAGGGGATACTGCATAGTTAAAATCAGGTAGTATGTGCCTCAGGGTTGTATCCTTTCACCATATTTATTCAATCTGTATACTGAGCAAATAATCCAAGAAGCTGGGCTATATGAAGAAGAAGGTGGCATCAGGATTCAAGGAAGACTCAATAACAACCTGCAGTAGCAGATGATATGACATTGCTTGCTGAAAGTGAAGAGGACTGGAAGTACTTACTGATGAAGATCAAAGACCACAGGCTTCAGTATGGATTACACCTCAACATAAAGAAAACAAAAATCCTCACAACTGGATCAATAAAACCAAAACCAAACCAAACCCATTCTGACTCATGGCAACCCTGTAGGACAGAGTAGAACTGCCACATACGGTTTCCAAGGAGTGGCTGGTGGAGTCGAACTGCTGATCTTTCGGTTAGCAGCCAAATGCTTAACCACTGTGCCACCAGGGCTCCAGACCATATAATCAGCCTCATGATAAACAGAGAAAATAATGACGTTGTTAAGGCTTTCATTTTATTTAGATCCACAATCAATACCCACGGAAGCAACAGTCAAGAAATCAAAAGATGCATTTCATCAGGCAAATCTGCCACAAAAGACCTTTTTAAAGTGTTAAAAAGCAGAGATGTCATTTTTCAGACTAAGGTGTGCCTGACCCAAGCCATGGTGTTTTCAGTTGCCTCACATGCATGTGAAACCTGGGCAATGAATAAAGAAGACTGAAGAATTGAAGTCTTTGAATTATAGTGTTTATGAAGAATATTGAATATACCATAAACCACCAGAAGAACAAACAAATCTGTCTTGGAAGCAGTACAGCCAGAATGCTCATTAGAAGCAAGGATGGTGAGACTTCATCTTACATACTTTGGACAAGTTATTATAAGGGCGTCATGCCTGGTTGAGTAGTAGATGGTCAGCGAAAAAGAGGAAGACCCTGAATGACATGGATTGACACAGTGGCTGGAACAATAGGCTCAACCATAACAACGATTGTGAGGATGGCACAGGATTGGATGGTGTTTCGTCCTGTTGTACATAGGGTTGCTATGAGTGGGAACTGACTCTATGGCTTCTAACAGCAATAGAACCACAGCATTTGAATTAAACCACACCCCCAAAATCATCCTTTTAGTATGGCCTGTTAATTCAATACATAAATTTAATGTTTAATTTTTTTTCCTTGAGGCAAGAGTCAAACTCCTTATAACGTGCATACGTTTTTTCTTTTTACAAAATGTCACTTAATGTCTGTCCTTTGACATTTCAGGAGCAAAGCTCTCTGACAGTGTTGCTGAATCAGAGTCGACTTTGCTTTGAAATTCAGTTGTATTTAGCTTGACATGCAGATATCTGAAAATCTGCAGTCTGTGGTTACTTTTGCCTGATTAACACAGACTTCTAAAGCAAACACTTCAAATGGATCGAATAATAAGATTCTTGGGAATTAAAATAAAGAAGAGATGATGGGTTCACGCAAAACAAAACTAAACAAAGTCTCAAAACAGCAACAGCAACAGCAACAGCAACAAAAAAATCTTATAAGCTATTATGTAGTTTCTGTAGGAGCAGAATTTCTGTCCAAAGCTTTAGGCCCCAAACAGCAGAATAATCACAATGTTCCATATCTAAGAGAATCTTCTCCTATGCTCATTTTAGAACTATTTTTATGGGTTTCCAAATTTAATTTCCTCATTTTAAAGATCATTATTCACCCTAATTTGTTGGCTTCTCCCTAGCTCAAGCTAAATGTTTCTATTTTTATCTGAACTCTGTCAGTTACCTGATGAATCTTTCACTGTCATTTTAAATATATTATTCCCTACCAAGAACTTCATTGCCTTTCCTTTATTCTTGAAATAAATTGCTGTCTATAAACTCTTATTATATACTTTAAGATGAATTGCAAGCAAGTATTCCCAGAAAGAAAAAAAAAAACTTTTTTTCTTAAAATTAGGTACTTTTTCATCATCTTCATCAAATATTTCACACCAAGTCTCTAATATCATGCTTCTGCACCCTTGACTTGTTGAAACTCAACATTTAAACTCTTTTCAAGATGTTCATTTTTTGTAAGATGTGCAGAAATCAGAGAAACCCAAGGAGAATTGTTGCCCGACAATTGGGCCCTTCTTACCATAAATTCTCCAAAGAATCGTTCATTCTTTTGTCTGTTTCACTCCATCAAAAAGATATACTAGTGCTCACTCCCTGCAATAAATATACTCACACACATATACCTACTTCAGGCTACTCACACTCCTTTCCCCATAACATCTGGGTCTGCCAGGGAGTTATAACAACAGGGATAATCACATGGAACCACACAAACTTTTGGAAATCTGATTCCAAATGTGTTCTGACACTGGGTGGAAATCCTGATGCCCTTCTCATTTCAATTCCCCTTGACCTTGCCTTCCTTCCCTGGTTTTGAGCTACTGGACTGTTGCTCAGCCTTGCTGTTATGGATTGAATTGTGTCCCAAAAAATATGTGTTGTAAATCCTAATCCCTATACCTGTGGTTATAATCCCATTTGGGAATGGGTTTTCTTTGCTATGTTAAAAGGCCGTATCAGTGTTTTGTTGTTGTTAGGTGCTGTCAAGTCAGTTTTAACTCATAGCGACCCTATATATAACAGAATGAAACACTGCTGGGTTCTGCGCCATTCTCATGATTGTTGTTACAACCACTATGTCAGCCTATCTCATTAAGGGTCTTCCTCTTTTTTGCTGACCCTCTGCTTTGCCAAGCATGTCCTTCTCCAGGGACTGATGCCTCCTGATAACATGTCCAAAGTATCAGTGTAGAGTGCATTTTAAGCCAGTCATATCTGAGGTACAAAAACAGCAGATTAGGCACAGAAGCAAGCAGAAATGTGTGAAGATAGATGCCAAACCACCTGGAGATCACCAAGGAAATGAAGGACAGAAGCTGAAAAGAGATGGGGACCCTAGAGCCAATGATCTGAATTCAGACTTCTAGCCCCCTAAACTGTAAGAAAATAAGTTTATGCTTGTTAAAGCTACCCACATATGGTGTTTCTCTTACAGCAAAACTAGATAACTAAGGGGGGCCTGGTGGCACAGTGGTTAAGCAGTTGGCTGCTAACGAAAAGTCTGGCCATTTGAATCTACCAGCCACAACTTGGAAGCCCTATGGGGCAGTTCTACTCTATCCTATGGAGTAGTTATGCGTTGGAATTGACTTGACTTAACAGCAATGGTTTTTAATGGTTTAGATAACTAAGACACTTGCCTTAGTCCATACTGTCATCCTCATCTTTAGAGTGATAGATGTGGCCCAGGGTCTACTTATCTGCATGTGAACAAGATACCCAACTGTATATAGCCCATGGAGAATTGGTAGGGTGGGACAGTACAGCTACTTATTTCTTCAGAAAAGAACAATGATTACTAGCACATGGCTTTATATGTGATGTACCCTGTGAGTCCAATTTAGATAACTTGAACAGGAATGTCCTTACCTCTAGAATATATGTGATGTATCCTCTAATGATGTTGCTGTTAGCTATTATCGAGTCAGCCCCCAACTCATGGCAGCCTCATATACAATGGAATGAAATACTGCCAGGTCCTGCACCATCTTGCTGAAGATCATGCAAAAGTGGCTGCAGCAGTATATCCACAGGGAACTGCCAGAAATTCAGGCCACACTCAGAAGAGGATGTGGAACCAGGGATATCATTGCTGATGTCAGATGGATCTTGGCTGAAAGCAGGGAGTACCAGGAAGATGTTTACTTTGTCTTATTATTCTTGCAAAGGCATTTGACTGTGTGGATCATAACAAATTATGGATAACATTGTGAAGAATGAGAATTCCATAACACTTAATTGTGCTCATGAGGAACCTGTACATAGATCAAGAGGCAATTGTTCAGACAGAACAAGGGTATACTGAATGGTTTAAAGTCAGGAAAGTTGTGTGTTAGGGTTGTATTCTTCCACCATACCTATTCAATCTGTACACTAAGCTAATAATTCGATAAGCTGGACTATATGAAGAAAAACAGGGCATCAGGATTGGGGGAAGACTCATTAACAACATGCTGTATGCTGATGACACAACCTTGCTTGCTGAAAGTGAAGAGTACTTGAAGCACTTACTGAGGAAGGTTAAAGACCACTGCTTTCAGTATGGATTACATCTCAACATAAAGAAAACAAAAATTCTCACAACTGAACCAATAAGCATCACCATGATAAATGGAGAAAAGACTGAAGCTGTTGAGGATTTCATTTTACTTGGATTCACAATCAACACCCACGGAAGCAGCAGTCAAGAAATTAAAAGACGTACTGCATTGGGCAAATCTGCTGCAAAAGACCTATTTGGTGATGGCTGTGCATGCCCAGTTTCCTGCATGGAAGGTGAAAATTCTACCACTGAACCTCCAATACTCCCAGCCCATTGCTGCCAAGTTGATTTTGACTCATGGTGACCCCACGTGTGTCAGAGTAGAACTGTACTCCATAGGATTTTTAAGGCCGTGACTTTTCAAAAGCAGATTGCCAGACTTCCAAGGTGAGTTTGAACAGCGAACCTTTAGGTTAGTAGTCAAGCACTTAACTATTTGCACAAGGCAGGGACTCCATAATAATAATAACGCGTTACATGTACTGAATTTTAACTCTGTGTCACTTACTGTACAAGGTACTTTTCCTATGGCTTCCTAGTTGATCTTAATAATCACCACCTCAATCATCATTTCCTGAGCACCAACAGTGTGCATGGCACTGGAATAGATGCTGTGTATACTTACTTTCAATTAACCCTCAATATAAAGTCATAATCAGGCATTATTCTCTACCTTTAACACATAAGGAAACTGAGGCTCAGTGATGCAAACATTTACCGTGGCAAAACACAGTTTTTGATTCCAAGAGTAATGCTCTGACAATCTAGGACTAAGTTATGAACACAAACAAAAGAAATTAGAAATTCAATAAGCAATAGAATTCCATATTTACCTTGTCTCCAGACAAAGAGATTTATTGCCCTATTGGGTGCACTAACTAAAAACCAAAACAAACCCATTGCCATCAAGTTATTTTCAACTCATAGCGACCCTATAGGACCCTACAGGACCCACAGAGTTTCCAAGGAGCACCTGGTGGATTCCAACTACCGACCTCTTGGTTAGCAGCTGTAGCACTTAACCACTATGCCACCATGGTTTCCAATAAACTCATTGCTATTGAGTCGATTCCAACTCACAGCAACCCTATCAGACAGAGTTGAACTGCCCATAGGGTTTTCAAGGAACGGCTGTTGGATTCAAACTGCTAACCTTTTGTTTAGCAGCCAATGAAAATATTATTGTTAAATGCCATCCAGTTGGTTCCAACTCATAGCAACCCTTTGCACAACAGAATGAAATGTTGCATGGTCCTCACAATTGTTGTCTTGCTTGAGCCCATTATTGCAGTCCATGATATATTCAATATTGTTTGTCAACACCATAATTCAAAGGCATCAATTCTTCTTTGGTCTTCCTTGTTCACTGTCCAGCTTTCACATGCATATGAGGCAATTGAAAACACCATGGCTTGGGTTAGGAGCACCTTAGTCTGCAAAGTGATATCTTTGCTTTTCAACACTTTAAAGAGATCTTTCACAGCATGTCTGCCCAGCACAATGCATTGTTTGATTTCTTGACTGCTGCCTCCATGTGTGTTGATTGTGGATCCAAGTAAAATGAAATCCTTGACAACTTCAATCTTTTCTCCGTTTATCATGGTGATGCTTATTGGCCCAGTTGTGAGGATTTTTGTTTTCTTTATGTTGAGGTGTAATCCATACTGAAGACTGTGGTCTTTGATCTTCCTCAGTAAGTGCTTCAAGTCTTCCTCACTTTCAGCAAGCAAGGTTGTTTCATCTGCATATAGCATGCTGTTAATGGTGCCCTATTTTTCTTCATATACTCCAGTTTATCGAATTATTTGCTCAGCACACAGATTGAACAGGTAAGGTGAAAGAATACAATCCTGACACACACCTTTCCTGACTTTAAACTATGCGGTATCCCCTTGTTCTGCTGAACGACTGCCTCTTGATCTATGTACAGGTTCCTCATGAGCACAATTAAGTGTTCTGGAGTTCTCATTCTTCTCAATGTCATCCATAATTTGTTATGATCCACATAGTCAAATGGCTTTGCATAATCAATAAAACACAGGTAAACAGCTTTCTGGTATTCTCTGCTTTCAGCCAGGATACATGTGACATGAACAATGGTATCCCTAGTTCCACATCCTCTTCTGAATCCAGCTTGAGGTTCTGGTAGTTCCCTGTCCATGTATTGGTTTAACTACTTTTGAATGATCTTCGGCAATTGAACAATAGCATCCTATTTTTGAAAGTAACAGAATAGCGAGCCTACATACAATGTGCTAAACATCTAATCTTCTGTTTCCCTACTTCAAGGAGTCCTGGTGGCATAGTGGTTAAGCGCTCACCTGCTAATAGAGATTGGTGACTTGAACCCACCAGCTCCTCCATGGGAGAAGGATGTGGCAGTCTGCTTCCATAAAGATTTACAGCCTTGGAAACCCTATGAGGCAGTTCTACTTTGTCCTCTAGGGTTGCTATGAGTTGGAATTGACTCTCTGGCAACGGGTTTCCCCCACTTCAGGTTCAAAACATCCTGTTTTGTGCTCTCTCTCCCTCTCTGTCTGTGGCCATCCAGAAATGAACATAACAAGAGAAGGTAGTAATTCTTCTTACTATGTGGTTCATATTATACAGTACTAATTTTTTTTTTCATTATTTCAGACAAGCGATCTTTTACCTAAACTCTGAGAGCTGATGGTTGACAAAAAAGTTTGTGATAGCCTGTTGAATAACTATAGAAACACTGTTATAGAAACACTGTGTCTAAGTCTACTGTCCTTGCGACTGTAGAAATAGAGTTTCTTGAAACTCATAAGGTTGTTATTACTTGCTGTATGATGATTTCCCTAGAGATGCAAATGTTTCGCTGTGGAATACCCTAGATTTATGGCAAAGTTCCAGTCAAGGTCCTGAATTCTTTTTATGACCTCCTGCTTATAAATTCATTAATCCAAATACAGATTCAGAAATTAATGGAAGTGTGACCTGAAGATAACAACTTGAAGACACAAATATTAAATGAAATATGAAGTATTAGACATTTAGAGAAAATAATCTTTCAGTAACTTCCTTTATTTTCACTTCCACTGTGGTTATGAAAAAAAAAAATGCCTTGCAAAACTCATTATTCTCAGTGACAGCTTAGTTTAATTTACTACTCAAATTCTCAATTCTAATAATTATTTGAACTTTAAAGTGAACTCTTTCTGAAGTAGTTTGTAAGAAAAACCAGTTGTTAGTATATTTCTGAGAAAAATCAGTAAATTAGAGCTGATATAAATGTAAGTAAAAGAGCAATTCCATATTTCAGAAAAAAAATAGTAAAGAGCTTATTCGCTTCTTTGCGAGTGAAGAAGAAAAAAAAATCTTCCAAGATTTCGTATTTCAGCAGTTCTTATCTCCTAAAGACACTAATTGCAACTTTTCTTTATTTTCGCTCTTGGGGCAATAAGACAAATGAGATTTTAGATGAAGAATGGGAAAAGAGAGATGCTGCCGTTTGCTCATGTCTTCCTTCTTGTCAATTTCTTCATGGTGCTGGCAGAGAGGAGAAGTAAAAGAAGGATTTTAACAAGTAGAAAAACTGTAAAAAAAAAAAAAAAAAAAACCTTTAACATCAAGTCGATTCCGACTCATAGCAACCCTATAGGACAGAATAGAACTGCCTCATAAGGTTTCCAAGGAGCCGCCGATCTTTTGGTTAGGAACCCAGTGCTTAACTACTGTGCCACCAGGGCTCCAAAAAACTGTAGATCTAAAACTGTAGGATCTAAAAATTGTTACCAAAAGGCAACTATAGACGCTGTTGTTGTTAGATGACGTAGAGTTGGTTCCGACTCATAGCAGCTCCATGTATAACAGAACGAAACACTGCCTGGTCTTGTGCCATCCTCACAATCGTTTTCATGCTTGAGCCCATTGTTGCAGCCACTGTGTCAATCCATGTTGTTGAGGGTCTTCCTCCTTTTCATTGACTCTTCATTTTACCAATCATAACGTCCTTCTTTAGGGACTGGTCCCTCCTGACAACGTGTCCGAAGTATGTGAGACAAAGTCTTGCCACTCTTGCTTTTGAGGAATGTTCTAACTATAGATAAACAGAGAAAATTAGAACAAAGGACATAATCCTTCTGCTACTTATAATTTTCTATGACTTGGACATATATTAAATGAAATACATAATATTAGATATTTAAAGCAGATAATATTTGAGATTATTAGAAACTTCATTTGAGATCACTTAACATTCATTTTTTTCTTATGGATAACATTGTAAAGAATGAGTGTTCCAGAAAGACTTAATTGTGTTTGTGTGGAACCTGTGCCTAGGCCAAAAAGCAGTCATTCGAACAGAACGAAGGGATACCAAGTGGTTTAAAATGAGGAAAAGTATGTATCAGGGTTGTATCCTTTCACCATAACTTATTCAATCTTTATGCTAAGCAAATAATTCAAGAAGCTGGACTATATGAAGAAGAGTGTGGCATCAGGATTGGTGGAAGACTCATTATTAACAGCGTGCCATATGTAGGTTGCTGAAAGTAAAGAGGACTTGAAGCCCTTACTGATGAGGATCAAAGAACACAGCCTTCAGTATGGATTGTACCTCAACATAAAACAAAAATCCTCACAACTGGACCAATAAGCAACATCATGATAAATGGAGAAAAGGTCGAAGTGGTCAACGGTTTCATTTTACTTGGATCCACAATCAAAACCCATGGAAGCAGCAGTCAAGAAATCAAAGGGTGCATTGCATTGGGGGAAATCTACTGCAAAAGATCTCTTTCAGGTGTTAAAAAGCAAAGATGTCACTTTAAGGACTAAGGTGTGCTGACCCAAGCCATGGTGTTTTCAATCTCCTCATATGAGTGTGAAAGCTGGACAATGAATAAGAAAGGCTGAAGAAGAATTGATACCTTTGAATTATGGTCTTGGCAAAGAATATTGAATATACCATGGACTTCCAGAAGAACCGATAAATCTGTTTTGGAAGAGGTACAGCCAGAATGCTCCTTAGAAGCAAGAATGGCGAAACTCAGTCTAATGTACTTTGGACATGTTATCAGAAGATACAGCATAACGTCTCTGGAGAAGGACATCATGCTTGGTAAGGTAGAGGGTCAGTGTGAAAGAGGAAGATCCTTAAGGAACTGGATTGAGACAATCGCTTCAATGACGGACTCAAGCAGAACAGTAATTGTGAGGATGGCACAAGACTGGGCAATGTTTCGTTCTGTTGTACATAGGGTTGCTATGAGATGGAAGCAGCTTGACAGTACCTAACAACAGCAACAAGTTTTCTTTTGTTCCAATACTTGGATTCAAAGCAAAATGTCATATATATGAATTTATTTGCATTTATAATATATAAGAGAGGCATACAAGGGGCAAACATTGTATATATGAGAGGCATCAGCCACTTAGTAACTTTCTGACTTTGGGCAAGTGATGGAACCTCTCTTTGTTCAAATTCTGTCATCTGTAAAATAGATTAATAATAGCAGCTACTTCATGAAATTGTTTAAAGGGTAAAATGAGCCAATACAAAGTCTAAAGCTGCGGTATACGAACACTTTTGAGGGGTCTGGATAGTTTTAACAGAACCAGTTTCCAGATCCTAAATTCCACACATACTCTGCCTAAGAACTTGTGGTTGGAAGACCGGGCCATGTCAGGGGAATCATGCTTGTTTTCTTTCTTTTCACAACTGTTCTTTTCCACATTCCAATATAAGGCAAAACTCTCACCTACTTGGAATCTTACTGTGCTGCTTTCACTTGATATGTAAATCCTCAAGCTACAGACAAAAGAACTGTATTAAATAGCATTGTCAGTGCTGAGACAGTGAATGATACTACTGACTAAATTTTTTTCTGAGTGGCGATTTCCAGTTGCTTTCAACAAAATTGAAGGAGAACCTCATACAGCTCTCAGCTGATAATCATTAAAAATAATTAAGGATGATAAGGACAGAGGATTCATCCATTCCCATCTATTTCTAGTTGTGAACAAGCTTCTTAGTGTCTCATGTGTCCCTGGTCACAAAATTTTTTTTTTTTTAATTTATTTTGAATTTACATATACATTTTTGAATTGAACATAATGCTTTATGACCTAGTCTCAGAAGTCAGAGGCATCACTTTGGCTTCTGCCCACCCAGATTTAAGCCCATCCAGATTCAAGGAGAAGAAACACAGACCTCAGATTTTGATAGAGAGTTGACAATGTTACATAGTAAGAACGCGTGTGGGATATGTTGCAACTATCTTGGAAAAATAAAATAGTCACATATTTTGAAGGAAAAAATCCTGCAATTTTAGGGTGACAGCAGTTTTTTGTTTTTATAAATCGGGAAGCTTGAATTTACCTTCGATATCAGATATCACTTTTGTTTTAGGAACAAAATCTAAACACTTTAATAGGGCTTTCCCCAAGGTAACCCAATATGCCATTCTAGAATGAAGAGATATAGCATGATGAGGAGTGAAAATACTCTTGCATCATAAATACAAGTTTTACCTACTTAAAAATGAAGTCACATCTCTGCAGATTGTTTCTCTTTAGAATAATAATAAAAAAATTTTCATTTTCTCCCTTTCTCAAGTTGTCGGTGGAATCCTGGTTTTGAATTCTGGGCAGGATAGTTATGCTGAAGACGAGTCACATGTGGGAAGCTAGATCTAATAGGGCAGGAGATTGGGCACTAAGCTTAGAGATGTCCACAAGGAATTCCACTGGCATGGCCTGGCCACAAGTGGACCATGGGGCCACCCAAAGCCAAAGGGGGTGAAGTTGCCTTCTTAGGGAGCCTAGAAAGCAAGGCTGTCATCCAGGGCCACAGGGCCCACGTCCAAAGTCAGTAGGGTAGGGCTGATGTCCAGTTGGTTTTAGAGAACAGAGGATTATTTTTAAGTTTTGAAATCTGGTAGGAATTTTTCTTCTGGGCTTCGGACTTCTTTAGTATGCCTGACTCCTTCTTTCCCTCTAATTTCTACTTTTTGAATTGGTATGTCTGTCTTATGCCTATTCCCTCATAGTATTTTAGAAGCAGATAACTTGTATTTTAGGTTTCACACGTCTACCGATGGACAGAAATTTTGCCCCAGAATGAAAAACACCCAGAGTTTCACCCATACTTGATTTAGATAATTCAGAAATTGAGATTTTGGATTTAGAGTGGAATTGAAATACGTTACGACTTCTAGGGATGCTGGAATGGGGAATGTATTTTGTATATAGGAAGGACATGAATTTTGGGGGGCCAAAATTGTGTGTCCTAAAAAGTTATGTTTAACTCCTATCCCCTGCACCTGTAAATATAATCCTGTTTGGAAATAGGGGGGTTCTTTTATTATGTTAATGAGGTCATACTAGAGTAAGGTGAGTCCTAAACCTAATCCTTTCTGGGTGATTTCTTATATACGGGAATATAGAAAGAGAGACAGACACACACAGGGGGAGACACCATGTGAAGACAGAGGCAGATGAATCTACAAGTCCAGGAATTACCAGCAGCTACTGAAAGAGACAAAGAAAAACCTTCCCCTGAAGCTAATGTCCTGAATTTGGATTTCTACCCTCCAGAACTATGAAAAAATAGTCTGTATCTTAAACCAGTTGATGTCACCATCTTCCTGGGCATCCTAAATAATCTTTTGATTCTGTCATTCTTTCTTTTATGTCTGTCTTTTTCACTGAGAAGGGTTGGCAAGCTATGGCCTGTAGGTGAAATCTAGCCAGCCACCTGTTTTTGTAAATAAAGTTTTATTGGGACACAGCCTTGCTCAGTCATTTACGTATTGTCTATAGCTGTTTTCATGCTACAACAACAGAGCTGAGTAGCTGTGATAGAGATCACATGGTATGCAAAGCCTAAAATACTATTTGTTCCTTTACAGAGTTTGCCAAACCCTGCACTAGAATATAAGCACGATTTGATAGAGGACCTTAAACCAAAAAAAAAAAAAAAAAACCTTACCCATTGCTGTCGATTCCGACTCATAGCGACCCTACAGGGCAGAGTAGAACTGCCTCATAGAGTTTCCAAGGAGTATCTGGTGGATTTGAACTGCCGACCTTTTGGATAGCAGCTGTAGCTCTTAGCCACTATGCCACCAGGGTTTCCATAGAGGACCTTAGCAAAGAAATTTTCATCCCCTCTCTTTCTAAGCAAGCACACGCATGCACACACATGCACACACACACACATGCTGCATCTGCCTTGCTGTTGCTGTTAGGTGCCATCAATCGGTTTCGACTCATAGTGACCGTATGAACAACAGAACGAAACACTGCCTGCTCCTGCACCTTCCTAATGATCATTGTTACCCTTGAGCCCATTGTTGCCACCACTGTGTCAATCCATCTTGTTAAGGGTCATCCTCTTTTTTGCTAACCCTTCACTTTACCAAGCATGATGTCTTTCTCCAGGGACTGGTCCCTCTGATAACTTGTCCAAAGTATGTCAGACAAAGTCTCATCAACCTCGCTTCCAGGCATAATGCTAAGAAGATTGGGCATCACCAGAAATAATTACAACATGGAATTCTAAAAATGGTGCAAAACATTTGCTTACCTTTCTTCTATGTCATATCAGTCTAGTCTGACTGTGATTTGCATTGGGAAGTCCTCTCTCTGTTGTTCCTCCTGTATCCTTACTACAAATTCCCTCAGGCGTTTGTCTTTCTACTTTGCATGTTGAAATCCCCCTCTTAGTCAATGATTTTTATCAATGAACTTGTGGTAGGAGGAAGTGCAGATTTTTGGGAACCCTCAAACTGAAATGTCTACAAGTCAAATCTTTCTCTTGCTAATATGGACCTCTTCTTAA
This sequence comes from Loxodonta africana, assembly GCF_030014295.1. NCBI lineage: Eukaryota > Metazoa > Chordata > Mammalia > Proboscidea > Elephantidae > Loxodonta > Loxodonta africana. Next base: position 110,362,008 of record NC_087343.1, on the reverse strand, counting down.
AGTCTGATTATACTGCATTATGATTCTCGAAGAGTTTCTGTTACCTTTCTCAGTCTCACCAAAGACGCTTTCCTAGAAAGGATTTGGAGATGGAACGAGAATCAGAATCAAACCACATGTATGTATGTATTGTATATATTATCACCATTCTACCAGGAAAACAGAAACTAGAGACAACTCTATGCTTTAAAAAAGAAAAGTTAATACCAGGAATTGGTTAGATAGGTGACTGAAGGCTGAGAAACTAGGGAAGACTGAGGTTAGCAACAGAAATTAGTAACGAAAGGAATCTGCTACCACCTCCATGCTGGAGGAAAAGAAGGAGAAGACAGTATTCATGAAGCTCAAGGGTTGAGGCTACGTGATGGAAACTAGAACCACGGAGAAGCAGCTGGTGCCACAGAAACTGCCAAGGCACAGAGAGAGGGAGAGAAATACCCTGGTTTCTTTCCTTTCACCCTCCCACTCACCAAACGTAAAACCAAACACCAAACCCATTGCCGTCAAGTCCATTCCGACTCATAGCGACCCTATAGGACTGAGTAGAACTGCCCCATACAGTTTCCAAAGAGCACCTGGTGGATTCAAACTGCCGACCTTTTGGTTAGCAGCTGTAGCTCTTAACCACTATGCTACCAGGGTTTCCTCACCAAACATAGCAGGGAGCAATTAACTAGGAAGCCTAGAAACTGCAGCCTGCAGGGTCAAGCCCTGTGAGGCAAGAGCAGAAGAGTAGGAGGTTGAGGAAGTGACCTGAGAGGAAATGAGCCAAGAACCACTGCATTATTTAATGGGATATGCAATAGAAGATCAATAAATGTTAAATTACCCTTTCTCCCTGTTTTCCATTTCAATGGTCATTTAGGCTCTTTATCTTACAACTACAAAATGTAAAGAAAAATTCATTTATAGTAGGTTCCAGGACCTTGAATCAAGTCAAAAACTTTCCAAGAAAAAAAAAAAAAGTTGGGGGTGGGGGAAAGGTTTCCTATGCTCCATATTTCTTGAAACTAGCCTCTATTTGAAAGTGGTTAACTTAGATCAAGTTAAACAAATCATCACCTCTCAGCTCCTGCATTTACTTTACTAATTTTTTCAGTGTCTCTCGCTTTCTTTTTTTTTTCCTCCCAAAGATCTTCTTTCAATGCTCTTGACTCTTAAATCCCACAAAAGAGAAACCTTTTTCCATTTATTCCATTTTCTTTAACTAAGTTACTCTCCTGTTTCACACATACACATACAAACCACAGGTTTTTATGGGGACACTCCCTTTTCCCTTTGAGTTCTAAACAAATTAAAAACACGGAAGAGAGATAAGGAACAAAATATCAGCTTTACTGCTGGAAAAACTAAATTGATGAGCACAACTGGGACTCAAAGATGAAATATGCTCCTTACTTCTTCCCCGTTGAGCTGAACTGTCCATGTAGCCACGGCAGAGAGAATGCGTCACTATAGGCCAGGGTCCTGCCAGCCCAGTGTTCTTTTCCCTTTTCTTCCAAATAGATAAATCAACCCTTCTTCCAGGGGAAATATTCAAATAATGCGGTGGAGGGAGTGACCAGAAGTAATTGCCAGTGTTGTCCCTTTCTGGGGCTTCCCCACTTTGTACAAACAAGAGAAGAGGGAGAATAGATGTTCCCCTCAGTCAGACTACTATCCATACCAAGTGCCAGTCATCTAAAGTACTGGTTACCACTTTGTGTTTAATCCCAGCTTTAAAACTTTTGCAAATCAGGCATTCCTCATTAAACGTTTTAAAATGTGAATTGAAGAGTTTAAAATTTTGTTCTTTACACTTTTACTTTAAAACTTAAGTTTTAGAAGTGTTTTGTGCAGCTATAGAATTTAGCACAGTATAAGCAGAAAATGCTGTTATGCACTGTATATAATGAGCAACCCTGATCTGATTGTCCAAATGTCCAGATGATTAACCAAAAAAAAAAAAAAACCAAACCTGTTGCAAGTCAAGTCGATTCTGACTCATGCTGATCCTATAGATGATTAAAAAAAAGTTAGAGACATTAAATAATTTTGTGATTGAAAATGATTAAAATATTTTCTTGAGAGAAAATGTAAGTAACAAATATAACAGCAAGTGAAGTCTCTTTTACATGTCTGATTATTTTTAAATTTGATATAAAAATAAAAGTGTATGTCCACTAGATGGCAGCAAATTAAATCCTTTAAAGCATGCGGTCACAGGAGAAGGAATGGAATTGAAGGCAACCAGCAGTAGCCTCTGGTGAAGGGGACGGGATGGAGAGGTCCTGATGGTACCTAGGGGCCAATCAGGAATTTAAGCAGAAACCACAACTTGCAAAATGCACTTCCCTATGACTGACAAATCATATAAATTGTATCAGCCAAGGAAACCCTGGTGGTGTAGTGCTTAAGTGCTAGGGCTGTTAACCAAAATGGTTGGCAGTTTGAATCCACCAGGCACTTCTTGGAAACTCTATGGGACAGTTCTACTCTGTCCTATAGGGTCGCTATGAGTCGGAATTGACTGGAGGGCAATAGGTTTTTTTTTTTTTTTTGGTATGAACCTAATCGTGATTGCTGTTGTTGTCGTCAGTTGCCATATACGGCTAGTCCCCGACTTAAAATAGGGTTCCATTCTGATCACTCCATTGTAATTCCATTCTTAGGTAAGTCAAACACGTGGTTTTTTTTTTTTTTGGTATTGATTAATCATTGCTTTTTATTATCAATATCTTTATAAATCCACTACTTGTTTGTCTTTGGGGTTGGAAACTTTACATATAAACATCTGCAAGTGAGTATCTAAGAATGATAACATCAGCAAATTACATGCTGCAACATTGTGTATAGTACATATTACTAATCATATGAGGTAAAAAAAAAAAAAAAAGCCAAAAACAGGTTCCTTGTAACTTGATTATATTCCAAGTCTGGGACTACCTGTAGTCCGTTCTGACTCAAGTTGACCTTTTGTATAACAGAACAAAATACTGCCCAGTCTTGTGCCATCTTATGATCATTGGTATTTTTGAGTTCATAAATCATGGTTAGAGACTATCTATATCTATGTGTTTGCATTAGGCAAATCTGCTGCAAAAGATGTCACCTACGGTTCAAGTGTAGCAACCATTGTGAGGATGTTGCAGGTCCGAGTAGTATTTCCTTCTGTTGTACATGGGGTTGCTATGAGTTTGAACCAACTTAAAGGCACCTAACAACAATGTATTGATCTCATAAAGTCAAACTCAAATACCAGTCTTACGTGTTCTAAAAATAAGATCATTGGCTGTGACAGAGACTTCCTAACTTTCAAATCCTGACCAATCTTTTCCAAGGCTGCTTCATGACTAGTAATTCTAGCTCCCCAAAACCCCTTAATCCCGCTCCCAGCTTTCTTTTTTGGTGTTCATTCCCTTTTGCTGCAGTTCACTACAGAGCTGTGATATTGGCTGCTGAACGAAACATGCTATTATCAAAACTTATCTTCAAAATTGCTTATAATAATAAAATAGATTTGTTTCAGGTAATATGCCAAATGTTACCAAGGGAGCAAAAAGAAAATGATTTATATGTATATTTTATAATGTTTTACTTGTTTTGACAGCTTTGACATGTAACCTTGTTAAAGTTCAGTGATCATTCTGTATGACTTTAAACCAGAATTTGTCTTTAAAGTGTATTCTCTCTAACAAGGATATTTTTCTAAAGGTCCTCTTCCTCCTCATCATCTATCATTTCACTTAGTTGTATATTACTTCATTTATTGACATAAATGATTTTCCAATAATTCCTCCTCCAATCCACTCAACCATCTTACTACCTGAATTCCTAGGCAGGACTAGCTTTTGAGACTCTTTAAATTCTCTTCCAGCTATTTCTGAATGTTCTGTATTTCCACAGAGATGTCAACCAGGGAGTCATTCATGGGCACATACCATGTTATTCCTTTTTTTTCCCCCAGCTCTTTCCCTGGCAGAATAGTTTCTTCAGTGAAGCTGCTTCAGGAAATTTAAAATTCACTATTTTATAGTTTTTTTTTTTTTTCCCCTAAGTGTTTTAACAGACCTTATCTCTAATGGACCTTACAACAAACATCTCCTTAGCCTGTTATGGTTATTGAAAATATTATTCCTTATTCAAATTCTATCAGTTCATTAAAGACAATACTAAGTCTCATCCTCTCTCTCTAGCTTTTCATGAGAACATATGCTGATTTTTTCCCCTTCATTTAAGTCAGCTTTAAGTCAGTTGATTGTGGCTTTAATTTTTATACATCAACACACAGTAGAACTCTTAAAATATCAATGTTCGTGATTCTAATAATTTGAAAAATAACTGTCTTTTTAAAGTATTTTTTATATGATAAGCCCTGTTCTAGACACTTTTAATAAATTACTTGTAATCCTCACAGTAACTTTTCAAATGGATTATTTCTTTAAATTGTGCTTTAGATGAAGGTTTACAGAGCAAATTAGTTTCTCATTAAGAAATTAATACACATATTGTTTGTGACATTGGTTGCCAATTCCATGACATGTCAGCACTCTCTCCTTCTCGACCTTGGGTTTCCCTTCACTGGCTTTCTACTCCCTTCCTGCCTTCTTGTCTTGGCCCCTGGGCTGGTGTGCCCATTAGTCTTGTTTTGTTTTATGGGCCTGTCTAATCTTTGGCTGAAGGGTGAACCTCAGGACTGATTTCAGTAGTGAATTAAAAGGATGTCCAGGGGCCTTACTCTCAGAGTTTCTCCAGTCTCTGTCAGAACAGTAAGTCTGATTTTTTTTGTGAGTTAAAATTTTGTTCTACATTTTTCTCCAGCTCTATCTGAGACCCTCCATTGTGATCCCTGTCAAAGCAGTCAGTGGTGGTAGCCAGACACTGTCTAGTTGTGCTGGACTCAGTCTGGTGGAGGCTGTGGTAGGTATGGTTCATTAGTTGTTTGGACTAATCTTTCCCTTGTGTCTTTGGTTTTCTTCATTCTCCCTTGCTCTAGAGGGGATTAGACCAGTGGAGTATCTTAGGTGGCTGCTCAAAAGCTTTTAAGACTCTAGTCACCAAAGTAGGATGTAGAACATTTTCTTTATAAACTATGTTAGGCCAACTGAGCTAGATGTCCCTTGAGACCATGATCCCCAGCCCTCAGCCCAGTAATTTGGCCCCTCAACGAGTTTGGATGTGTCTATGAAGCTTCCATGACCTTGCCTTGATCAAGTTGTGCTGACTTCCCCAGTATTGTGTACTGTCTTACCCTTTACCAAAGTTACCGCTTATCTATTGTCTAGTTAGTGTTTTCCCCCCAACTCTCCCCTTCTCTTAACCATCGAAGATTGTTTCTTTCTGTGTGTAAACTTTTTCATCAGTTTTTATAATAGTGGCTTCATACTGTATTTATCCTTTGGTGATGGCCTTTTTTCACTCAGCCCTCCAGAATCACCATGTTGTGAGATGTTACATAGATTCATCATTGTTCTTTATTGTTGCATAGTATTCCATTGTGTGTATATACCATAGTTTGTTTATCCATTCATCTGTTGACGGACACTTAGGTTGTTTCCGTCTTTTTGCTATTATGAATAATGCTGCAATGAACATGGGTGTGCATATGTCTGTTTGTGTGATGGCTCTTATATCTCTAGGATATATTCCTAGGAGTGGGATTACTGGGTCATATGGTATTTCTATTTCTAGATTTTTAAAGAAGTACCATATTGTTTTCCAAGATGGCTGTACCATTTTACATTCCCACCAGCAGGTCATAAGAGTTCCAATTTCCCCACAGCCTCTCCGACATTGCTATTTTCTGCTTTTTTGATTCGTGCCAGTAATGTTGGGGTGAGAGGGTATCTCATTGTAGTTTTGAAAAATCGGTTATTTTTACCTTAATTTTGAAAAGAATAAGCTAAAGCACAGAATGTTTAAAAGACTCATCCAAAATCACATAAAAACAAAGCAGAGGAGTTGGCTCCAAGTTCTGTGTTTTGTTCTCTATACATTATGGCTCATTCATGCTTCCCCAACCATTGTTTTCTTCTGTGTTTTAATAATTGTCTAGTATTTTATTTCTTCAGAGGCTAAACTTCTAATCTCAATAAACTCAACTCAACCAGAGACCCACAAGGAAGTCAAAAAATACAATAAAGTAAGATAAAAATCCTGTAATTGAAAAAAATAGTACTTATAAACAACCAGCTGTTGTTGGCGTCAGCTCCGACTCATGGTGACCCCTGTGTGTCAGAGTAGAGCTGTGCTCTATGGGTTTTCAATGGCTGATTTTTCAGAAATAGGTCCCCAGAGCTTTCTTTTGAGATGCCTCTAGGTGGACTGGAACCTCCAACCTTTCGGTGAGCAGCTGAGCTTCTTAACTGTTTTCACTACCCAGGGACTCCATAGTACTTATACACCCACATATTTAATGTTTTTAGCAGTGGTTTTCAGTCACTTTCAGTCTAGAACCTACAAATCTTATATTTTGTGTAAATATGTAATAAATTGTGAATCGTTATTATGGGAGGCGGCATATTAGAAACTGTAGCAGAAATTCACTACTCTCAATCAGAGAGAAAATAAGAATCATTTACCAGGGAAGCCAAGCAAACAAGGGCCATTTACAAGAGGAAAAAACAATTCTATATCCTTAATAGCTGCGGTTATCCCTGTATTATGCCATATTATAGAAATCTGCCTCATCATAATGTTCACCTGCATTACTGACTGATTTGCTGAAAAGCATTATATGAATTAACCTCAGCAGGTACGTTAGTGAGTGGTTCTTCCTAACATGTTTATTTAGTGGTTTTAACTAAAATAGTTATTACATGAGAGTATTTAACAGAACCTCACAAACATTCGTTGTTGAATTCAAGCTGGTCTCTTGAAATATCATAAACTCTTGGACTGCTAAATTTCTGGGGGGATGCTTTAGTTTAGTTTCATTTAGTTCAATGCCTATGTTATAATTATATGCAATAATCGCTTGTTAACTTCTAGAGAACATGTAAAATTATTTTAATATCCATAATTTCCTAGATTAAAAAACTTTTTTTTTTTCCCACATTTAGTATTTCCAAAACTGGGGCGTGTTTTATAACCCTGTCTATGTATTCCTATGAAAAATCAGTGATCTGTCTTTCAGGAAATACTCTTAATACGAAGATTTTTTTTTTAGTATTGTCAGAGTAAAATTTGGAAACAGCCCATAGAAATCAATATGTGAGTGGTAAATTATGGTACAATTGAATTCTATGCAGGCATTGTATTGTCAAATAAAATAGCAGCGTGTATTGTTAAGTATGATATTTACTAAGGATAAATGTGTAAAGTAAACAAATATTCATTATTCTTAAATATTTGCATTGCAATTCCTGTAACTGGATGACGGTGCCCTTTATTACGTAATAAATCATCATGATTAAACACTTCTCCACCTGAATAAATGCTAAGATTAAAAAGGGACAATTAAGTCATTTAACTTGACTTAAAAATAAACTGACTATAAAAATGGGAAAAAATCACTTATAGCAAAATATAAAAGATATAGTACACCTAGGCATCAGTTAAGGGAGCCCAGGTGGTGCAGTGATTAAAGCAATTGACTGCTAACCAAAAGGTCAGCAGTTTAAAGGTCTGCAGGAAAAAGATGTGACAGTCTGCTTCCGTGCAGATTTACAGCCTTGGAAATCTTATGGGGTCTCTATGAATAGGAATTAACTCACTAGCAGTAAGTTTAGGCATCAGCTAAGTAACTAATAACAAATAAGATCAAAGACTACAGCCTTCAGTATGGATTACGCCTTAACATAAAGAAAGCAAAAATCCTCATAACTGGACCAATAAGCAACATCTTAGTAAATGGAGAAAAGAATAATGTTGTCAAGGATTTCATTTTACTTGGGTCAGCAGTTAATGCTGATGGAAGCCGGAGTCAGGAAATCAAACAATGTATTACATCGGACAAATTTGCAGCAAAAGACCTCCTTAAAGTGTTAAAAAGCAAAGATGTCACTTTGAGCACTAAGGTGCACCTGACCCAAGCCAAGATATTTTCAATCGCCTCATATGCATGCAAAAGCTGGACAATGAATAAGGAAGACTGAAGAATTGATGCCTTTGAATTATGGCGTTGGCGATAAATATTGACTATACTATGGACTGCCAGAAGAATGAACAAATCTGTCTTGGAGGAAGTACAGCCAGAGTGTTCCTTAGAAGTGAGGATGGTGAGACTTTGTCTCATGTACTTTGGATATGTTATCAGAAGGTACAAGTCCCTGGAGAAAACGGCACCATGCTTGGTAAAGTAGAGGATCAGTGAAAAAGAGGAAGGCCCTCAATGAGATGGACTGAAAAAGGGGCTGAAACAATGGGCTTAAACATAACAATGATTATGAGGATGGCACACAACCAGGCAGTGTTCCCTTTTGTTGGACACAGGGTTGCTGTGAATAGGAACCGACCCATTGGCACCTAACAACATCAATAATTAAGAAAATTGTTAATTCTATTACTTAAGTGAATTCTAGTCCTAAGATAACATACATAATGAACTTTTTAGACCTTGAAAGGGACCTCTATAATTGCATTGTCCATTATGGTGGTAGCCACCAGCCATATGTGGCTATTGAACATTTGAAATGTGGCTAGTCCAGATTGAAAGCCCTGGTGGCTGGCTGCTACGAAAAGGTCCGCAGTTCAAAACTCCACCCTGAAAATCCTATGAGGCAGTTCTTCTCTGTCCTATAGGTTCACTATGAGTTGGAATCCACTCGATGGCAATGGGTTTTGGTTTTGGTATGTATGAAATACACGTTAAATATAGAAGACTTGATGGAAAAAAAAGTAAAATGTCTCATTAACAGCTAAGTCTGCGGAAATTGGGAGACAGTTCCGTTGTTCCATGTTTACACATCTCCCTTTCCTGGCTTCCTAATAAGTACTAAAAGTACTAGCATTGTTTGACTTCCATTAGAGTTACTCAGGGGCTTCCCTTCCGTGTTAGCAGTTACCAGAATCAAGTTGTAGCTTTTTCCCCCCTCCCCACAGGAAGCTAAGGACAATAGACTTGTACGTTCACTAGGGGCAACTGTCAATCCCCCGCGGGCACGTTTGCCTCCCGCCCTAGGAGAAACGTTCTCCCTGAGGGCTTGTGCTGCAGGCTCCTCTTCTGCCTACCCAGCCGCCCTTGGCCCACGCCCGACTTTTCAGTTGGTCAGGCCCAAGGGACCTCCCAAAACACCTGGCCGCGCTGCAGGGGCAGCTGCTCGGGGCGCGGCCTAGCCATGGCAGCAGCCCGGGTGGAAGTGGAGCCCAAGGCGGCTCAGGAGGCTGCGCAAGTGCCGCCTGCCGAGGGCATCAAGGCCAGGATGACCCAGAACGCCCAGAACGCGGGGAAGGCGGAGGAGAAATCGCCCCCGGAGAAAAAGCTCCTGGTTCAGAACATCTTGCCAACCACCGTGATGGGCGTCGGCCATTTCCGAAATCTGCGACAAGCCCGGGCGGAGGGCAAAGCCTTGAAGTCTCTGTCCACGTCGCTGCGAGAACGTGATGAAAATTTGGAGGGGCCCTGCGCCTTGGGTTGTATAGTTAGCGCCTGTTGTCAGCGTTTTAACAACATCCGCTTTTTCATGATTTTCTACTGCATCCTGCTCATCTCTCAAGGTAAGCCTGAGAGGTGAGAGTCGTTCTAGTGAGGGCAGAGACAGGGCATGGCGCCTTAGGTTTGGGCTCCTGTCTTGCCTCGTCAGGCACCTGATTGACTCACTGTACCCTACGCTGGCATAGGGTTGTGACTTCCAGATGAACAGCTGAAGAGAAGGTGTTGATTGAGTCATTTAATGTTGACTGATATCAGCTCTGAGAAGTGCTGGGTTGAAAGACTTGAGTAATGAAAATAAAGTTGAAAATAGTGTCTGCTATCACCAGGTTGTTTCTACATCTGCCCACAAGGTTGAAACCCACTGGCCAAGTCACTTCCTGACTAGGTCTTGTTTCCTTATATGTGAATTGAGGGGTTGGGGCAGGCTTCAAACTATCTATGTCACAGAACGCAAACTCCAGGGTATTTATTTTTGCCTACACACTGTTAAAAAGAATTTGAATTTGAATGCCTTTAGACAAGGCATGCATTTTCTGCTTGGCCACAGCCTTCATCATTCCCATTACACCTAGTCCTCTACTAGACTTCACACTGATGGCATTGGAATTTATCAAATTTGGCATCTTTTTGCTCTAAAATGTTTTGTCTAAATAAGTGCAATAAAAGGCTATATGTGATAAGAGCCATATGAAAGGTACGAATAGTCATCAGTTTATTTGTCTTGAGATGACCAAAGAAGTTTCTTGGAGGAAATAGCATTTGATAAATATGTACAGTTCTGATACCCAGGAATGCAGTTAAGAAGCATTTGTTGAATAAGGAAGTGAATGAATGAATATTTTACACACTGAGATACAAGAAGGGCTCATTTCACAATGGTAAACAGCAATAAATTTGGCTGGAGAGTGGTTTCATTTAAGCATAATAAGGGGGTAGTTGTATTTATTTTATTTTATTCATTAATATCTAATGTAGTGACTGAGGCAGAGAAGACATTCAATAAATATTTATTGAATGCATAAGTGAATAAGAAGGTAAGACAGATGGTGGCCACCTTATGAAAGCCTTTAAATACCATACTGGGAATTATGGTAGGCTACTGAGATGTCTTTTGTTATTGTTGTAGTGTGCTATTGAGTTGATTCCGACTCATAGCAACCGTATAGGGCAGAGTAGAACTGCCCCATAGGGCTTCCAAGGCTGTAGTCTTTATGGAAGCAGATTGCCACGTCTTTCTCCCAAAGAGGGCTGTTACCACTGAACTTTCAGTTAGCAGTCAAGCACTTAATTAACCACTGAACCACCAGGGCTCCTTAAGAAGTATTTAGCTTGGTGGTGCAGTGGTTAACAGCTATGGCTGCTAACCAAAAGGTTGGCAGTTTGAGTCCACCAGCCGCTCGTTGGTAACCCTTTGGGGTTAGTTCTGCTCTGTCCTGTGGGATCACTATGAGTTGAAATGATCGCTATGACTTGAAATCGACTGGGTGGCAATGAGTTTGTTTTGTTTTTAATGTGCTAGATAATAAGTAAGGCGCTTTCTAGGCATTATCTCACTTAACGTAATCCTCTTATTGGGTAAGTAATGAGGAGCCATTGAAGGTTTTTGAACAAGGGGTGACAGTGATTGGTTATAAAACTCCCCCACTTATTCACTGGTTTCATACAGGTCATTACTTCAGTTAGGGTACAATATTGGGTTTTCCATTCATGAAAATGGTATATCTCTTCATTCATCTACGTATCAATCAATACTGATTATTTTTAGTGATTTTTTTATTTTTAATAATATTTTACTGTAATCTCGGTGAAAGTTTACACAGCAAATTTGGTTCCCATTTGACACTTTGATTACAAATTTTTCAGTGACATTAGTTACATTTTTCACAACGTGTCAACATTCTCTTTAATTGGGTTTTGGTTGTTCTCTTTCCGGTGCTCTAATTTCTCTGCCACCTTATCTCTCATCCTTGGTTTCAAGTAATTTTGGTCTCATATAGATGGTTTTTTAATGGAGCACTGTACTTGTGGGTAATATATCCTTTATTTTGTGTGCCAATCTGTTATTTCACTAAAAGGTGACTTTGAGGATAGTTTTGGGTCAGAGTTTTAAGAGCTTCAGGTAGTCCTCTAGTCTCAACTGGCCCAGTAAGTCAGGGCTTTTTAAGAATTTGAGTTGTGTTCTGTGCTTTTCTCCGGTTCTGTCAGCTTCCATCTATTGTGGCCCTGATGAGAATGGTTGGTAGTGATAGCCAGGTACCATCTAGTTCCTCTGGCCTCAGGATAGATGAGGCTGTGGCTCATGTAAGCTGTTAGTTCTTGGATTGAATCATGTCCCCCCAAAATATGTGTCAACTTGGCTAGGCTATGATTCTCAGTATTGTGTGGCTGTCCTCCATTTTGTGATCTGATGTAATTATCCTCTATTATGTGATGTATTGTAAATCCTAACCCCTATATATTAATGAGGCAGGATCAGTGTGAGGTATATCTTGAGTCACTGCCTTACAAGAGGGTGTGGCTTAAGTCACACATTTCCTCAAATCACACCCTTACTTAAGGCACACCCTTATTCAAGTCACACCCTTGTTTGGGTCACATCTTTTATCTTACAAGAGATAAAATGAGAGAGAACTGAGCAGAGAGGAGAGGGACCTCACTACCACCAAGAAAGAAGAACAGGGAGTGGAGCACACCCTTTGGACCCAGGGTCCCTGCACTGAGAACTTCCTAGACCCAGGGGAAGATTGATGCCAAGATACATGGAGATCTCCAAGTGACGCCAGGTCCACAGATGTTGAAAGAACTCAAGGACCTTCCACCAGAGCTGACAGACAGAGAAAGCCTTCCGCTAGAGCTGATGCCCTGAATTTGGACTTCTAGCCTCCTAAATTGTGAGAGAATAAATTTTTGCTTGTTAAAGTCGTTCACTTGTAGTATTTCTGTGATAGCAGCACTAGATAACTAAAACAGCCCTGTAGACTAGTTGTTTCCCTGAAGCTTTGGTTTAGTTATATTTTAAGCAATTTTTAAAAAGTCATTTAAAATTTATGAAGGGTGCAAAGGCAATACAATGAATTCTTGTATCCCCTTTACCAGAGTAACCAGTTGTTAACATTTTACCATATTTGTTCCATTACCTTCTTTTTTCCTATATATACATAGAAACCCTGGTGGCGTAGTCATTAAGAGCTACGGCTGCTAACCAAAAGGTCGGCAGTTCAAGTCTGCCAGGTGCTCCTTGGAAACCCCATGGGGCAGTTCTACTCTGTTCTATAGGGTTGCTATGAGTCAGAATTGGCTCAATGGCAATGGATTTTATATATATATATATATGGATTTTTTCAGACACGGTACACCATTATTGCTAAATACTTCATTGTGCATCTCCCCAAAGTGAGGACACTCTCCTATACAATCACTATATATATCTTTCAGTCAGAAATATCAGTACAACAGTATCATCAAATTATGAGTTGGTAGCCCCATTCAGAAACCCAGGTGGCATAGTGGTTAAGAGCTATGTCTGCTAACCAAAAGGTTAGCAGTTTGAATCCACCAGGTGCTCCTTGGAAACTCTATGGGGCAGTTCTACTCTGTCCTATAGTGTTGCTATGAGTTGGAATCGACTCAACGGCATCAGGCTTGGTTTGGTTTGGCCCCATTCAGATATTGCCAACTGTCTCAAAATTACCTCTTTTGGTCCAGAATTCTATACAAAAAGATATGTTGCAGTTAGTTGTCATATTTTACAAGTCTTCTTCAATCTGAAACTGTTCCTTATTCAGTGGTAAATCGTGGCGTCAACCCACACCCCATGGACCTCCTCACATACCTGACCACACAGAATCCTTAATAATATTTTTTATACTAATGTTACTCGTAAATCACAATTACTGTATTGTCTTAGTCATCTAGTGCTGCTGTAACACAAATACCACAAGTGGATTGTTTTAACAAAGAGAAATCTATCACCATGTCTAGTAGACTAGAAGTCCAAATTCAGGATGTCAGCCCCAGGGGAAGCCTTTCTCTCTGATGACTCTGGAGAAGGTTCTTGTAGTCAATCTTCTCTTGGTCAGGGAGCATCTCAGCTCAAGAACCTCAGGTTTAAAGGACGCACTCTGCTCCCAGTGCTGCTTTCTTGGTGGTATAAGGTCCCCATGTCTCTCTGCTCTCCTCTTTCTTTTGTATCTCAGAAGAGATTGGCTTAAGACGTTATCTAATCTTGTAGATCTCATCAAAATAACTGCTGAAAATCCATTTTATTACATCATAGTGTAATCACATAGAGAAATCACAGCAGATGATAAAATGGCAGACAGTTGTACAATACTGGGGATCATGACCCAGCCAAGTTGACAGATATTTTTGGGGGGATACAATTCAATCCATGACACCATATCTCACTCTGTCTTTTTCTTTAATTACTACTTCGTTCTCAAAAAAAGTTATTGCTAAGTTCAAACTGATTTTACAAAATAGAACAACAGCATTAGGTTTCCTATTAGTCTCTCAAGGAACAGTTTGTACTTTAATAGGTAAATGTTGCTGTATTTATATTAATACTCACGCTGAGGGTTTGCTGAATGCAGTTGCTGCTGAGGCACATGAAAAACAGTTACTGATGCTGCTTATAAACAAACACCTCATGAAATTTGTTTGCTGGTTCGAAGACCTTAGAGTCGTGGTTTCATTGGTTATTTCAGACAATTGGCCTAATATTGTGAGTGTTTTTATTCTACCTCCTGATTTGCTGTCTGGTGCCTGGGATCTTAAGAACCAGATAGTGCCCAATTACCATTTATTGAGCATTTTTGACCAAAGATTCTATAACAAGATCATGATCCAAAGGAGAGAACCGTGAAAGAGTTGTATGTAATTCTCCTGGAATCCGGATTTCTGGCTTTCATGGAGGCTGGGGCTGCCCCCAAGGGGCATCGCCTTTTGGTGTCTTTTTCAACCTCAAGCTTTGAGAAAAAAACTGATTCCTGAAGCCACTTTGAGTGAAACAGTAATCCAGGTAAACCAGTAAGACCCTTTTGCTCTGGATATTGTGTTTTATGTGAAGATTTCAGTCTGTTTTGGGAAACTGACTCCAAAGATCGGACTGAGAGTTATGTGTAGGGTAAATTGGTAATCAGTTTGATTAGTCTTCTAGACTCTCTTGAAATAACCTGTCTAATGTTTGTAATGAAACTCTTACCCTCTTGCTATACAGAAAACTGTCTCTTAAAGAAACCATGTTCTCAGGAGATGAGCCTCATGGCTCAGACTCCATTTTGTCCTAGATTCCACTTCTGCTGCTGAGAAAGTGACCCATGACTGTTACTATGTAAACCACGAAGGGGCAGCTTGCCCTCAGGGAGAACACTTAGTATGTTTTAAAGAGATTAATTTTAGATCTCCAAGAGGAGAAGTCTACCCTGTATTATCTTGCTTATCATGTATTCTTTAATGGAAACTTGTTTGTCACATGTAAATTTTTCTTTACCTTCTATTTTCTCTAGACAAACTTGGAGTACCTGTTATGGATATAACTAGTTCAGATGATCCCTTTCCAACTGATAGTGAATTTACTTGGGTGATCTCTTGCTTAGATTCCCGGCAAATGGGTGGACAATGCACTTTGGGAACCATAGGATTACCTTTAGATATTCATAGTAATGATGCTAATAAATACTGAAAAGGTACTGTTAATTTGTTATTCATTATAAAAGGAGAGTCAGAAGGAAGCCCATTGTTCCAACACTCAGGGTGGGGTTGGTCATTTCTAAGAGTTTTAATTCCTACTTATAGTATAGTTGAATTAGAGAAATCTTTAAGAAATCTATTGATTACTATGGGACAAATAGCAGATGAAGCTGCTAGAGGGATGGAAGCACAACAGTGATCTCTGACCTCATTAGCCAAGGTGACATGCAATAAAATAGCCTTTAAGATTTTTTTTTTTAAATTAGTCCAAGAAAAGTATAGTCTGTGCTATAGCAAATATCTTTTGTTGCATTTGGATAAATATGTAGAATTGGACAGCAGGCTACTTGGTTACACACTGTAACACCCTTACAAACATCAGGGCACCAGCTCCAGGGAAAGGCTTTCTCTCTCTATCGGCTCTGGAGGAAGGTCCTTGTCATCAGTCTTCCCTTGGTCTGGAAGCATCTGAGCACAGGAACCTCAGGTCCAATGGACGCACTCTGCTCTTGGCACCGCTTTCTTGGTGGTTTGAGTTCCCCTGTCTCTGCTGGCTTCTCTCTTTTCTCTCTCAGAGGAGATTGGCTTAAGACAGTATCTAATCTTGTAGATCTCATTAATATAACTGCCACTAATCCATCTCATTACATCCTAGTCGTAGGATTTACAACACATAGGGAAATTATATCAGATGGCAAAGTGGTAGACAATCATACAATACTGGGAATCAGGACTTAGCCAAATTGACAGATATTTTTGGGAGACACAATTCAATCCATGACAGGCATGATTGTTTGGTGGGCTTCTGCAATGTGTATACCTTTCTCTGGCACCAGACTCTTACAGTGCTTGCAGCTTCTGCAGTGCCTGCCTCCTGCTGTACATGGTGGTCAGCAGCACCCAGTGCCCAGTGTCAACGGACCACTTTGTTTTTTTAATTAGCTTTATTGAGCTTCAAGTGAACATTTACAAATCAAGTCAGACTGTCACATATGAGTTTATATACACCTTACTCCTGCAACATTGCTGAATTCCCACTTGCTGTCCCCCTAATGAGTCAGCCCTTCCAGTCTCTCCTTTCGTGACAATTTTGCCAGGTTCTAACTCTCTTTATCCTCCCATCCCCCCTCCAGACAGGAGATGCCAACACAGTCTCAAGTGTCCACCTGATATCATTAGCTCACTCTTCATCAGCATCTCTCTCCTACCCACTGTCCAGTCCCTTTCATGTCTGATGAGTTGTCTTCGGGGATGGTTCCTGTCCTGGGCCAACAGAAGGTTTGGGGACCATGACCGCCGGGATTCCTCTAGTCTCAGTCAGACCATTAAGTATGGTCTTTTTTATGAGAATTTGGGGTCTACATCTCACTGATCTCCTGCTCCCTCAGGGGTTCTCTGCTGTGCTCCCTGTCAGGGCAGTCATCAGTTGTGGCCAGGCACCAACTAGTTCTTCTGGTCTCAGGATGATGTAGGTCTCTGGTTCATGTGGCCCTTTCTGTCTCTTGGGCTCTTAGTTATCGTGTGACCTTGGTGTTCTTCATTCTCCTTTGCTCCAGGTGGGTTGAGACTAATTGATGCATCTTAGATGGCCGCTTGTTAGCATTTAAGACTCCAGATGCCACATTTCAAAGTGGGATGCAGAATGTTTTCATAATAGAATTATTTTGCCAATTGACTTAGAAGTCCCCTTAAGCCATAGTCCCCAAACCCCCGCCCTTGCTCCGCTGACCTTTGAAGCATTCATTTTATCCCAGAAACTTCTTTGCTTTTGGTCCAGAATAGACCACTTTTTGATTGGTTTGTTTGTCTTTTTTGTTGTTGAGTTGTAAGAGTTCTTTATATATTAAGCCCTTATCAGATATACAAACAAACAAAAAAATAAACCCATGGCCATCGAGTAGATTCTGACTCATAGTGACCTTATAGGACAGAGTAGAACTGCCCCATAGAATTTTCAAGGACCACCTGGTGGATTCCAACTGGCTACCTTTTGGTTAGCATCAGTAGCTCTTAACCACTATGCCACCAGGGTTTCCTAACAGATATGTAAAGTGTCCAAATATTCTCTCTCATTCTGTAGGTTGTCTTTTCACTTTCTTGGTAATATGCTTTGAAGCACAAAAGTTTTTAATTTTTGATGAAGTCCAACTTAACCACTTTTTCTTTAGTTTCTCATGCTTTTGGTGTCATATCTAAGACTCCATTAGCTAAAACACGGTCCTGAAGATTTACCCTTATGTTTTCTTTTAAGTGTTTCATGGTCGTAACTCTAATATTTAGGTTTTTGAGCCATTTTGAGTTAATTTTTGTATATGATATGAGGTAGGGGTTCAACTTCATTGGAAATCCAGTTGTTCCTGCACTATTTGTTGAAGAGACTATTCTCTATCCATTGAACAGATTTGGAACTGTTGTTGAAAATCATATAGTTATAGATGTATTGGTTTATTTCTGGACTCTAAGCTGTATTCCTTTGGTCTATATGCCTTTCCTTCTGTGAAGTACCACAGTTTTGATTACAGTAGCTATGTAGTTAGTTTGGCTCTTGGAAAGTGTGAATCTTCCGACTTTATTCTTCTTATTCAAGGTTGTTTTGGCTAGTCAGGACCCCCCCCACCTTGCAATTTCACATGAATTTGAAGATTGGCTTTTTCATTTCTACAAAAAAGCCTGTTGGAATTTTGATAGGTAGGGATTACATTGCATCTATAGATTGTTTTGGGTAATATTGACATTTTAGCAATGTTAAATCTTCTAATTCATGAACACGAATGTCTTTCTATTTATTTAGGTTTGCTTTAATTGCAGAAGTGTTTCATGGTTTATAGTGTATGAGTCTTTTGCTTTTCTGGTTATATTTATTTTTAGATATTTTATTCTTTTAGATGCTATTGTAAATAGGTTTATTTTCTTGATTTCATTTTCAGATTGTTCATTGCTGGTGTACAGAAGCCCAGCTGATTTCTGTGTCTTGATCTCATACCCTGCAACATTGCTGAATTCCCTTATTAGCTCCAGTAATTTTCTTGTGGATTCTTTTGGGATTTTCTGCATGTATGATTATGTTGTTTAAGAATAGTTTTTCTTCTTCCGATTCAGATGCCTTTCATTTCTTTTTTTTTCCTAATTGATTAGAGCTTTGATTACAATATTGAATAGCAGTGGTGATAACATTCTTGTCTTGATCTTAGGGTGAAAGCTTTCGGTCTTTGACCATTGAGTATGATGTTGGCTGTGGGTTTTTCATTAATGCCTCTTATTGTATAGTGGAATTTCTCTTGTCCTAGTTTTCTAAGTGTTTTATGATGAAAGAGTGTTGTGTTTTATCTTTATGACCATCGGCATGTTCAGGTCCATCATTGCAAGTGCCAATCCGTCTCACTGAGGGTCTCCCTACCCCTCATTGGCGCTTTATTTCACCAAGCACAATATCCTCTTCTAGCTGCCATCCCTTCTGATGACATGTCCAAAGGAAGCAAATCAGACAGTATTCTGTTGTGATCCACAAGGTTTTCATTGGCTAATTTTTGGGAAGTAGATCCCCAGACCTTTCTGCCTAGTCTGTCTTAGTCTGGAAACTGCTGAAACCTGTCCACCATGTGTTACTGTGCTGGTATTTTAAATACTGGTGGCATAGCTTCTGGTATCACAGCAACATGTAAACCACCATAGTACAACAAACTGACGGGTGGGTGGTGGATAATAGAATAAGGCAGTTACAAATATCAACTGTGGCTGTATAACCATTTAGAGAAATAAAAACTTTAGCAGCTGTGGGTATACACACAAACGTTTATATACACATTTATGTGTGTTTGTGTTTCAGTTCTTTATCTTTTTCCCTTCCTCCATTTTAAAATCTTAAACGAATTAGTCTCTAGTTACTGATAGGACTTATTTCTTGCCTTCACCATTATACTCCTTGGCCACATATTGACAGTTAACGAAAATTCTCCCAGGTGCAGCAAAGTTTTTCTAACTCATTTCCTGTTGTCTTTGGCCTGTTAAACCAGTTGTCTCTAAGTTTGGCTTGTGGTTTCTTTGGCAATACAATTACCTCATAAATTTAGTAGGCTTGTGATATGTTTGTGTAAGTATTGGTTTACAATTTAGTCTTCATGGTAAAAACAAACAAACGTTCTTCAGGTTTTTTACTGAACTAGAAGAATTAACATTACCCTGAGATGGCTATGGTGACTGAATGAACTATGTGTCTCTCTATTTGGGGAAAGAGTGAGAGCATCTTGGTTTGTAAGAATGATGATCGAATATGTTATACAGAAGCATGCTGCTGCAGTTACTGATTTGGTCTGGAAGTTTAAATATGGGAAGAAGAGAGGAGATGCACCCTGAGTAGTCTAAGGTATCAACTCTGCCAGTTATTTGTCTGTTGGCCATAAACTCCCCTGCGGCCTTTCTGGACTCACGAGACTGGCAGGCTGTAAACTACATTTCCAAATTCTCTTGCCAGCTGGCTTTCACTTAGATGTTGCCACTGAAAGGTGGTCGTAGTATATTTGAAAGGGGGCGAAGGGGCAAAGGAGTGCCTTTTTTTTTTTTAAATCGGTTTCTGGTGGTGTTTTTGGCAGCCGCAGCAGTGCTTAGTGAGTTTAGGCTCCTGAATTTATGCTGTTAATAGATGTAGTTCCATCCGCAGCAGCAGTGGATGATTCAGCAGCATAGTGCTCGTGGGCTCTGCCCGTGGTGACACAGAGCAACAGAAGCACCGGGTGGCTGTGAGCTGGCTCCTATAGCATTAGCAGGAGTGCAGGCTCCTGGTTTCCTGCAAAATGGTCATGCTTATAGTCCCAGCAGCAGCACCAGCAGCGAGTCCATGTTCCAGCAGTTTCGCTGGCATAGATGTGATAAGTTTCCATTAGTAACCATTTTCCCTTTTCATTTCAACAAATGTACCACTTTTGTAACAATCCCTATATTAATTTTTTTTTTTCTGTTTGAAACAGTGTGATTTTTTTTTTTAGTGGGCACTGAGTGATAGGAATGCATATAGTATGATAACCATTTATTTAACACTGAAGAACATGGCCAATAATACTCTACATTGTTTAAGGATTTACAGCATATATTGTTACAAGAGTATTGGAAAGGCACAGTAATGGTAAATACCAAATGTAGGGTACAGTTACAGAAGAGAGGGACAAGAATGTGTTTGGAGGAGTACACATTGGGCTTCAGCTATTTTGATTATGTTTTATTTCCTGTTCTGAATGATAGATAAACATTCACTGTATTATTCTTTATTCCTTTTTTATAATAAAAATATAATATATTAGAATAAAGATAAGTACTAACTGAGATGATTAAAACAATCAGTATTATTCAGTAAATTACTCATAAAGGTAGTTGTTAAAAACAACAACAAAAACCTTCGAAAGTTAAATTAACCAGTATTTTATAGAAGTTAAGGACTGTTAGAAGGAGTTCCTGAGTGGTGCAATCAGTAAGTGCTTGATTAGCTGCAAGGTTGGCAGTTCGAATCCACCCAGAGACGCATTGGAAGAAAGTCCTAGTGATATACTTTCAAAAGATCACAGCTGTTTGAAACTCTGTGGAGCACAGGTTTGCTCTGATACACGTGGATTCACCATGAGACATAACTAACTCGATGGCACCTGGTAAGCTGCTAAGGACTATTAGGACTCTTTTTTTGCTTGTAGGTCTTAAACGTTCAGAATAATGCAAACTAAACTTAAATCAGTGTAAATTAAGTTTTGATTTTTAATGATTATAATGATCTGTTAAAATGCTCCTTATTGCTTTCTTTCTTTTTTACATTTTAGGTATGATATTTGGTCTTGTAGATCTGAGCATTGATCATTTTCAGAAGGTCTATCATCTGAAAGCCACCGAGATTTTAGCACCGTCATTGACCTATGATATTTCATCTTGTCTGGTAGCAATACTTATAGCATACTATGGAGGGAGAGGAAACAGACCAAGGTGGATTGCAGTTTCCTCCATTTTAGTAGGAATGGGATCGCTTTTATTTTCTTATCCATACCTTACTGGTGGAGATTATCAACTGAAGATAGAAATTGAAGGTAAGACTTTAAAATACAGTGTCATACATCAAATGGACTTTCATTTAGATCACTGGTTCAAAGAACATAGAATAGACTGTGATACCTGTCTGTTCATTCATTCATCTCTCTACCCATCTCTATTTATATGTCCAAGTTTAGTAAATTAATTAGAGTTCCCAAATAAACATTTATGGCATTCTTGCATCTTCTCATGATCATACATGCTTTCATGTAAAAGATGGGCATAGAATGGAGAAAAGAGAATACTTTAGCATAATTATTTTATGGAATTGTTTTTCTTTTAGTCATTTTTATACATAGTATAAATCTTATATATATGACTCTTTAGTAATTTTTTATGCCTACAAAATGTTTCTATATATTTATGTTTTTAATTTAATCCGTGTATTCTGACTTCAGCATGTACACATAAACACAAATGTAAATGTAAATCCACACACACAAAAAGAAAAGTGAGACCTTTTCTAATTACTTCTACCATTTAAATATGAGGGCTACCCTGTACTTTGAATATTAAAAGTTTGGTGGCTTTTTCAGTTTGTTCATTTTTTTTTTTCTTCCAATTTATTCAGCAGTCTTCTCGCTACTCACACTTGTTGTTAGGTGCAGTTGAGTCAGTTCCGACTCATAGCGACCCTAGGTACAAGAGAACGAAACACTGCCTGGTCCTGCACCATTCTTATGATCATTGTTATGCTTGAGCCCATTGTTGCAGCCACTGTGTCAATCCATCTCACTGAGGGTCTTCCTCTTTTTCGATGACCCTCTATTTTACCAAACATTATGTCCTTCTCCAGGGACTGATCCCTCTTGATAATATGCCCCACGTATGTGAGATGAAGTCTCCCCATCCTTGCTTCTAACGAGCATTCTGACTGTACTTCTTCCAAGACATTTGTTCGTTCTTCTGGCAGTCTGTGGTTTATTCAGTATTCTCGGCCTACATCATAATTCAAGGGCATCATTTCTTCTTCGTTCTTCCTTATTCATTGTCCAGCTTTCACATGCATCTGATGCAATTGAAATCACCATGGCGTGGGTCAGGCATACCTTAGTCCTCAAAGTGACATCTTTGCTTTTTAACACTTTAAAGAGGTGTTTTGCAGCAGATTTTCCCAATGCAATGCAATGGGTTGTTTGATTTCTTGTTGCTACTTCCATGGGCATTGGTTGTGGATCCAAGTAAAATGAAATTCTTTACAACTTCACTATTTTCTCTGTTTATCATGAGGTTGTTTGCTTATTGGTCCAGTTGTGGGGATTTTTGTTTTCTTTATGTTGAGGTATAATCCATACTGAAGGCTGTAGTTTTTGATCTTCATCAGTAAGTACTTCAAGTCCTCTTTGCTTTCAGCAGGCAAGATTCTGTTATATGTATATTGCAGGTTGTTAATGAGTCTTCCTCCAATCCTGATGCTGCATTCTTCATATTGTCTAGATTCTTGGATTCATGCTCAGCATACAGATTGAATAAGTATGGTAAAACAATCAACCCTGACACACACCTTTCTTGACTTTAAACCATGCAGCATCCCCTTGTTCTGTTCAAACAACTGCCTCTGGGTCCATGTATGGTCGCTCGTGAGTACGATTAAGTGTTCTGGAATTCCCATTCTTCTCAATGTTATCCATAATTTGTTGTGATCCACACAGTCCAATGCCTTTGCATAGTCAATAAAACACAGGTAAACATCTTTCTGGTATTCTCTGCTTTCAGTCATGATCCATCTGACATCAGCAATGATATCCCTTGTTCCATATCCTGTCCTGATTCTGGCTTGAATTTCTGCCAGTTTCCTGTCAATATACTGCTACAGCTGCTTTCAAATGGTTTTCAACAAAATTTTACTTGCATGTGATATTATGATATTGTTTGATAATTTCTGCATTCTGTTGGATCACCTTTCTTTAGAATGCATAGAAATATGGCTCTCTTCCAGTTGGTTGGCTGGGTAGCTGTCTTCCAAATTTCTTGGCATAGATGAGTGAGCACCTCCAGTGCTGCATCCATTTGTTGAAACATCTCAATTGGTATTCTGTCAATTCCTGCAACATTATTTTTCACCAGTGCCTTCAGTGCAGTTTAGACTTCTTCCTTCAGTATCATCGGTTCTTGATCATATGCTACCTCCTGAAATGGCTGAATGTTGACCAGTTGTTTATGGTACAGTGACTATGTGTATTCCTTCCATCCTTTTTTGATGTTTCCTGCCTTGTTTAATATTTCCTTTGTAGAATCCTTCAGTATTGCAACTCAAGGTTTGAACTTGTTTTCAGTTCTCTCAGCTTGAGAATTGCCATGCATGTTTTTCTCTTTTGGTTTTCTATCCCCAGGTCTACTTACACTAGATAAAGTCTATTTGGAATTTCGTGGCACTGTTTCTGACACCATTTTGTCAGGTACTTATAGTGCATAGGCTTCTAAAAGAGTTGGAATATATTTACTCATTCTGCTACCTTTAAATTGGGTTTTAGCAAGACAGTGAAAAAAAGGCAGGACAGTGGCTCCATGTGTGTACACCCATGCACACACACATACACACACATATTCATGTTTGTTATGTTTTTACAAAGCATGTTTATGATATGTGTTATTACTCTCCTTCCTTTCATCTTATTGCGGTCAGAAAGAATGAAGAAGTTAGGAAAAACTACTTAGTACATATTAAAAATGCTGTCCAATACTCAATAGGAGTTATTATAGTAGAAATAATATAGTCTTTCTTCCCTTTCTGTCTTTATATTATCTGGATTCCACATATTCCTGCTTGCAATGAGGAGCTTTCCATTTGTTGAATAACACTTATTAGTGTATTTACAAGGGACTCTGGTGGCACAGTGGTTAAGTGCTTGGCTGCTAACAGAAAGGATAGCAGTTCAAACCCACTAGTGTATTTACTGGGTGTCTTTGTGCTTGGTACTAGAGAAGCAGAAATGAAGCAAACAATTTTTGCAATGAAAGCTCATTTCATACACCTGTGTATGCAGGCAGATATGTGATTGACCTTGTTTAAAAATTTAGTTCTTACATAACAACTTTTCTACATTGTGTTCATATC
The DNA here is from genome assembly GCF_030014295.1 of Loxodonta africana. Classification (NCBI taxonomy): domain Eukaryota; kingdom Metazoa; phylum Chordata; class Mammalia; order Proboscidea; family Elephantidae; genus Loxodonta; species Loxodonta africana. The sequence goes on along the minus strand of NC_087343.1, from coordinate 110,337,619 downwards.
TCAGTTTATACCTTTCTACCTGTTTATCTGTCTCTGTCTGTCTGTCTATCATCTATCTTTACTCTCTAGATTTTCTTTATTCTTCCTTTTTTTTTGGCCCATCTCCTTTCTTTCTGAATACTTCTCCTACTCTGTCTTCTTTTCTACACATCCCAGTTAGCTGCTATGCTCCCCTTCTGAGTGATCTGAACCTCTTTGTATAGTTCATTTACCACCACAGTCTGCCTCCTTTGTCTGCTCCTCCTACCCCATTACAGTTTTGTGTATTGATGACATGTTAATCCTAGCCCATGTGCTCCAACCAACTTGTAAATGCTTTACTCCACCAAATTCCTTAGAGGTTAAAACAGGATTTTCTTCACTACTTCATGAGAATACTTGTAATACACTCTGGTCTTTAGTTTCTTGAACTCTACATTTAAGTGACCGTTTCCACAGTTACGGATTGAATTGTATCCCCCCAAAATGTGTGTAGCAATTTGGCTTGGGCATGATACCCAGTATTGTGTGATTGTCCACCATTTTATCATCTAATGTGATTTTCCTACGTGTTGTAAATCTATCTCTATAATGTTGATGAGATGGGATTAGTGGCAGTTATGTTAATGAGGCAGAACTCAATCTACAAGATTGGAATTTATCTTGAACCCGTCTCTTTTGAAATATAAAAGGGAGCAGAGAGCAGAGAGACATGGGGACCTCATACCACCAAGAAAGTAGTGCCAGGAGGAGAGTGTGTCCTTTGAACTCATGGTACCTGTGCAGAGAAGCTCCTGGACCAGGGGAAAATTGATGACAAGGACCTTCCTCCAGAGCTGACAGAGAGAGAAAGGCTTCCCCTGGAGCTGGTGCCCTGAATTTGGACTTCTAGCCTATTAGACTGTGAGAGAATAAATTTCTGTTTGTTAATGCCATCCACTTGTGGTATTTCTGTTAGAGCAGCACTAGATGACTAAGACACATGCACACCCATGGTTGCAGTACACTGTCCCTTTATTGACAACTTTCTAAACATCTGTTATCCTACTCTCTAATTCCATCCATTGATACTTCTACCTTACTCACAACAAAGACAGCCGTTCTTTCCTTTTATTTGTTATTTTATTCATTTGTTCTGATCCACACAGTCTAATGCCTTTGCATAGTCAATAAAACACAGGTAAGTATCTTTCTAGTATTCTCTGCTTTCAGCTGTGATTCATCTGACATCAGCAATGATATCTCTCCTTCCATGTCCTGTTCTGAATCAAACTTGAATTTCTGGCAGTTCCCTGTTGATGTAGTACTACAAACATTCTTGAATGATCTTCAGCAAAATTTTACTTGCATGTGGTATTAATGATATTGTTCAATAATTTCTGCATTTGGTGGGATCACCTTTCTTTGGAATGGGCATAAATATGGATCTCTGCTAGTAGGTTGCTCAAGTAATTGTCTTCCAAATTTCTTAACATAGGCAAGTAAACACGTCTAGTGCTGCATCCCTTTCTGGAAACATCTCAATTGGTATTCCATCAATTTTTGGAGTCTTGCCTCCAGTGCAGCTTGGATCTCTTCCTTTGGCACCATCTGTTTATCATAAGCTACCTCCTGAAATGACTGAACATTGACCAATCCTTTTTGGTACAGGGATTTTGTGTATTCCTTCTACCTGCTTTTGATGCTTCCTGCATCATTCAATATTTTGCCAATAGAATACTTCAAAATCACAACTTGAGGCTTGGATTTTTTATTCAGTTCTTTCAGCTTGAGAAATGCCATGTGTGTTCTTCTCATTTGGTTTTCTATCTTACGTTCAGCTCTTTTACTTCATCATTTCTTGCATTTGCTTTAGCTACTCTATGTGTAAGAGCAAGTTTCAAGGTTTCTTCTGACATCTATTTTGGTCTTTCTGTCTCTTTAATGATCTTTTCTTCATGTATGATGTTTTTGATGTCTTCACATGACTTGTCTGGTCTTCAGTCATTAGTGTTCAGTGTGTCAAATCTATTCTTGAGATGGTCTACAAATCAGGTGGGATATACTCAAGGCTGTATTTTTGCTCTTGTGGATTTGTTTTAACTTTTTGCAGCTTCAACTTGAGCTTGTGTATAAGCAATTGATGGTCTGTTGTGCATTTCACACCTGGCCTTGTTCTGACTGATGACATTCAGGCTTTTCATATTCTCTTTCCACAGATGTAGTTGATTTGATTCTTCTGAATTCCATCTGGAAAGGTCTACCTGTATAGTCGCTGTTTATGCTGTTGAAAAAAGGTATTTGAAATGAAGAAGTAGCTGGTCTTGCAAAATTCTGTCGTCTGATCCGGTGTCATTTCTATCATCAAGGCCATATTTTCCAACTACCAATCTTTCTTCAGCAATTTCTCCCTCTTTACTGGTTCTCATTCATTAGCATTTAAATTTGCTTAAGTTCTCTCCATTCATTAAAACAGTATCGGCAACAATAACAATAAACATAATGCACAGTCTCTTTTTGTCATTTTATACAACCTCCTCAGATTCACAGGCAAATTTCTTGAAAGAATTGTCCATGCTTCTTAAGTTAATCTCCTATTCTTTTTTCCAGCTCACGTTAATGTGGCATCTGCCCTAAATGCTGTAACAGAACTATTTTCACCAAGTCACCAATATAACTCATGTTATTTGGTATAATGAAAACTTTTTGTTATATTTCTTGAACTATCACCAGTGCTGACTATTTGGTGCTGACTGAACCTGTGTTCTAGAAGTTATGGGGTCTAAAATGGAAAATTATTTAATTAGAATGACAAAAAGTTGATGTGCAGATTGCGCCTAGAACTAAACCTAGGAGATAATCTTTGATATTTCAGATAATCCAAAACATTAGAAACGCTTTTATACCAGAGTCAAAAGTCAGGGGCACGTGATGCCATATTGAAGAGGAATGTGTGGTTTTGTGTGTGTGTGTGTTATATAAATATATACATATATACGTACACACTTATAGACATATAAGTATGTGTTTATATACATATAAGTATGTTTGTATACCTAAAATAATGTGTTAATTTTGTATTTTGGTTTATTATATGTGCATTTTTTCTAGTATTCTCAAAACTGTTCTTTTATCATGGCAGTGTTCTGAGAACATGATTGATTGTAGTATATATACTATAGTCTATGTAAGTGAAACCTTAACTAAAAGAAAAAAGCATAATGTGGTAATAGCTCTAAAGGGTAAAATATTTGATAAAGGATACTGCATATTTATTGTATGTTTAATTATTGAACTCACTTTGCAAAAATACAATTATTATCTTTTCAAAAGATATCTGCCAAGCAACGAAGGTTATCGGTACTTGCCAGGATGCCCTACCATCATTCAAATCAAAATATACATCTTTTTTCATCTTTGGGCAGATTGTGCAGGGAATAGCAGGAATACCTCTTTATATCCTTGGAATAACCTTTCTTGATGACAGTGTTGACAGATACTCATCTGGCATCTACCTAGGCAAGTTGCTTTTTCCGCTAATATGACTGACCCATTTTTAATTTTCACAGAATTTTATGTTGTGGTGTGGCTATGATATAGAGGCACCAACTATTGGCCCTTATGATAGTTTTGTAATAAATGATAGCTGGAATGCATAACTTCAAAATCACATTGAACGCCTAATTCTGAGGAGCTGCTTGAATTTTGAAATTTTAGACAGAGGGATCTGAGGATCACTGAAAATATATACAGCAAGAGAAAAAAAAAAGACAGTTTCTTAAGTAATAAAAACTGTACTCTTTCTGCATTATTTATATATATATGTGTGTGTGAATGTTTATACACCTATTCCTTACTTATTGACTGTCTCATTATCTGACATTTCGCATTTATGACAATAGTAAAAAATCTACTATCTGTATATTTTGCACATTAGTGACGTACGTCTGGCAGTAACCCTCTTATGACCAGTGGGACATACAATGCTCACCTACATTTCCTGCCTTTTGGGTCCAAGAGGACATGTATATCCCACATAATATTTTGTGCACTGATGTGGTTATCCTCTATTTTTGCATAATGCCGATTTTCACATAATGACCAGGTCTTTGGAACCTAACCATGTTGATAAGTGAGGAGTACGTGTGTGTATATACATTATATGTAAGTTTGTTCTACTGTGGTGGCTTGTGTGTTATGACGTTGGAAGCTATGCCACTGGTATTATAAATACCAGTAGGGCAGTAGGGTCACCCATGCTGGCCATGTTTCAGTGGAGCTTCCAAACTAAGACAGAACTAGGAGGAAATATCTGGTGATCTACAGGAAGTGCTTGACTTATGACGTATTTGAATTACCACAAACTGCACTTATGACGGTCTGTTTTTCTTTTTGTACATCTGATTGTTACTAATAAGTACTACATACAATGGTGTAGTGTGTAATTTGCTGTTATTCTCAGATATTCACTCACAGATGTTTAATTTTATGATTTACTGTTCAAAACACTGCCATATAGATTTAGTTTTCTAAACTAAAACAGGGGCTCCCATTGCTTGAAAACTTGGACTCAAACACTGAATGATTTGCTAAAGTTGTTAGGCAGATTCAGGAAGCAGTGAGATGTTACCATGAAATACCCATTAAACTCATTGCCATTGAGTCAATTCCAACTCACAGCAACCCTATAGCACAGAGAAGAACTGTCCCAAAGGGTTTCCAAGGAACGGCTGGTGAATTTGAACTTCTTACCTTTTGGTTAGCAGGTGAACACTTAACCGCTGGGCCACCAGGGCTCCTACAACAAAATAGAAGAAGAATAAAAGGAAAGGGCCATATAGACAATTCTCAGTAATTTTCTACCCAGAAATGTCATCCCTATTCCCAGGATAATCCAGATGACCCACAAGTGGAATTATTACTGCATCTGACAAAATGCCAATGTAGTCCAACTCTTCTTCTTCATCGTCAGAGTAAATTTTTATGATTGGTGTATTTTTTTATGTATATATTAAAATATATCTGTAAGTTTATATGTAATATTTCCAACCCCCAAAGGCAAACAAAGATGTGTATAAAGATACTGATAATAAAAGGCAATAATAATGAAAACTAAAAAAAAATGAAGTTTTCAACTTACATCAGAACTGATTTATGACAGAGTTGTTGAATGGAACCCTGTTGTAAGCTGGGAACTACGTGTACCTGGGGGGAAAAAAAGGTAGCCAGTGAAAACTCTATGGATAGCACAGAAAATTATCTGATACAGTGCTGGAAGATGAGCCTCTCAGGTTGGAAGGCACTCAAAATATAACTGGGGAAGAACTGCCTCCTCAAAGTAGAGTCAACCTTAATGACATAGACGGAGTAAAGCTTTTGGGACCTTCATTTGCTGATGTGGCACGACTCAAAATGAGAAAAAATGGCTGCAAACATCTGTTAGTAATTGGAATGTGGAAAGTACGAAGTATTAATCAAGGAAAATTGGAAGTCATCAGAAATGAAATAGGACACATAAAAATGAATATTCTACGTATTAGTGAGCTGAAATGGACTAGTATTGGCCATTTTTGAATCAGATAATCATACCTTCTACAATGCTGGGAACAGCAAATTGGAGAGAAATGGTGTTGCATTCACCATCTGAAAGAACATTTAAAGGTCTATCCTGAAATACAACACTGCTGTCAGTGATAGGGTAATATTCATATGCCTACAAGGAAGACTTGTTAATACAACTATTATTCAAATTTACACACCAACCACTAATGCCAAAAATGAAGAAACTGAAGATTTTTTACGAAATTTTGCAGTCAGAAATTGATGAAATATTCAGTCAAGATTCATTAGTAATTACTAGTGATTGGAATGTGAAAGTTGGAAGCAAAAAAGATGGCTCAGAAGTTGGAGAATGTGGCCTTGGTGGTAGAAATGACACAAGACATTGTATGATGGGATTCTTCAAGACCAATAACTTATTTATCGGAAATATCTTTTTTCATCAAGATAAATGATGACTCTACACCTGGACCTTGCTGGATGGAATACACAGGAATCAAATTGACTACCTCTTTGGAAAGAAATGATGGAGAAGCTCCGTATCAGTCCAAACAAGGCCAGTGGCTGACTGTGGAACAGACCATCAATTGCTTATATGCAATTTCAAGTTGAAGCTGAAGAAAACTAAAGCAAGTCCATAAGAGCTAAAGTAGGACATTGGCTATATCCCAACTGAATTGAGAGATTATCTCAAGAATAGATTTGATGGCATTGAACACTAATGACCAAAGACCAGAAGAATTGTGGGATGACATCAAGGATATCATAAATGAAGAATGCAAAAGGTCATTAAAAAGACAGAAAAGAAAGAAAACACTAAAATGGATATCAGAAGAGACTCTGAAACTAGCTTTTGAATGTAGAGTGGCTAAGGTGAATGGAAAAAATAATGATATAAAAAAGCTGAATGGAAGATTTTAAAGGGTGGCTAGAGAAGACCGTGTAAATTATTATAACGAAATATGCAAAGACCTGGAGATAGAAAACCAAAAGGGAAGAATACTCTTGGCGTTTCTTGAACTGAAAGAACTGAAGAAAAAATTCAAGGCTTGAGTTGCAATATTGAAGAATTCTATGGATAAAATACTGAAAAACTCAGGAAGCATTAAAAGAAAATGGAAAGAATGCGGAGTCACTGTACGAAAAAGACTTGGTCGATGTTCACCCATTTTAGGAGGTAGCATATGATCAAGAACCATTGGTATTAAAGGAAATAGTCAAAGCTTCACTGAAGATACTGGTGAAAAGCCAGGCACCAGGCAGTTACAGAATACCAACTGAGATGCTTCAACAAATGGATGTGATGCTGGAAGTGCTCACTCATTTATGCCGAGAAATTTGGACGACAGCTACCTGTCCTACCGACTGGAAGAGATCCATATTTGTACCCATTCCAAAGAAAGGTGATCCAACACAATGTGGGAATTATCGAACAATATCATTAATATCACATGCAAGTAAAATTTTGCTGAAGATAATTCAAAAATGGCTACAGCAGTACATGAACAGGGAACTGTCTGAAATTCAGTCTGGACTCAGAAGAAGATGTGGAATGAGGGATATCACTGCTAATGTCAGATGGATCTTGGCTGAAAACAGAGATAACCAGAAAGATGTTTATGTGTGTTTTATTGAGTACACAAAAGCATCCAGCTGTGTGGATCATAATAAATTATAGATAACATTGTGAAAAATGGGAATTCCAGAACACTTAGTTGTACTCATGCAGAACCTGTACATACACCAAGAGGTTGTTGTTCGAACAACATGGGAATACACATGGTTTAAAATCTAGAAAGGTTTGCATCAGAGTTGTTGTATCTTTCACTATACTTATTCAGTCTGTATGCTGAGTAAATAATCTGAAAAGTTGGAGTATATGAAGAAGAATGGGGCATCAGGATTCGAGGAAGACTTCATTAACACCCTGTGATGTGCGGATGACACAACCTTGCTTGCTGAAAGTGAAGAGGACTTGAAGTACTTGTTGATGAAGTCAGTACCTTCAGTATGGATTACACCTACATGTGAAAAAAACCCAAAAATCCTCACAACTGGACCAAAAAGCAACATCATGATAAACGGAAAAAATATTGAAGTTGTAAAGAATTTTATTTTACTTGGGTCAATAATCAACATCCATGGAAGCAGCAGTCAAAAAATCAAAGACTTTTTGCACTGTTCAAATCTCAGCAAAAGACCTATTTAAAGTATTAAAAAGCAAATATGTCACTTTGTGGACCAAAGAGAATCTGACCCAAGCCATCACATTTTTAATCATCTCATATATGTGCAAAAGCTGGACAATGAAGAAGGAAGACCGAAGAAGAATTGACACATTTGAATTAATAGTGCTGGCAAAGAACGATGAATATACCATGGAATGCCAGAAGAATGAACAAATCTTACTTGAATGCTCACTTACCTTGGACACATTATCTGGAGGGACCAATCTCTGGGGAAGGACATCAGGCTTTGTAAAGTAGAGGGTCAGTGAATAGGAGGAAGACCTCAATGAAATGGATTGACACAGTGGCTCCAACAATGGCTCAAACATAGCAATGATTGTGAGGATGGTATAGGAATGGACAGCATTATACACTATTATTCATGGGGTTTCTACGAGTCAGAACTGACTTGACGACACCTAACAACAACAATGTATATATAAGGCTATATAAACGGTAGTCATTTTCTCTAGGAAAAAAAATCTGAAGTTACTGGATGAAATTGCTTGAACTTTGGGGATGCAGGTGGGAAGCTGCAGTCATTGTCATAAGGGAAATGGAGACATAATTTTTGCCACCTCTGTATTAGATTCAGTGTGGTGATGAAACTGTAATAATCGTCACCTCTCTAAGCCCTTTACATATACTAACTTAATTGTTTTGGGGCCTGTCATATTTTGAAATTCATTGAGATCATAATCTTGCCTATCCTATCAGGGGGAGATATGATATACTATTTAAGTGAACACAGTATACTATCCCCTGTTTATGTCTTATGCTACCGTATCCTTCAGCGAGTGACCCTGGAATGTATCTCAGAATAATCTGTACTTTCTTGTATCGCAGTAGACTCTGGGTCGGATAGATCATCTACATGCACAGGTTATCTAATCAGCTTTGAAAAAAAATTATAGTTGTTTTTATATACTTACTGTGAAGGTGACTTAAAAGAAAATCTCACTTTGCACCAAAATAATTATTTTCCACCAGAGATAAGAAAATCATGTCAATAAACTGAAATAGCAGATATCCATATTCATACTTGCTTTTAGAGTTTTTTTTTTTTTTTTTTTAGTGGTTTATTAGCTTTGGCTGAGGGTAGCAACAGACCTCAGTTTGTTTCACTCTTGATTCTACTGAGTAGCAATTAATAGACACATCTATACACTGCTGCTAACCAAGAGGTCGACAGTTTGAACCTGCCAGGCGCTCCTTGGAAACTCTATGGGGCAGTTCTACTCTGTCCTATAGGGTTGCTATGAGTCGGAGTTGACTCGACAGCAGTGGGTTTGTTTTTTTTTTTGGTTTATACACTGCAAATAAAAGCTTACATTATTGCTACCTCCCCCAATTCTGGCAGCCAGGGTGAAGAATGCAAAGCTGCTGCTAGCATTAAAGTGTCATTAGCTATAGTACCACAAATTCAAATGAAGGGAGATATACTGAACTTAGGTTTATATAAAATATCCATGTGTTTATTCATATTACATTAAATATATAAATTAAATAGGGTTTAATGAATTATATATTTAAATTATCTGATTTTTTCTAATATGTGCATTGGGTAATATGCTATGAAAAGCTTTTAGAAATAATCCATTTCAGTCACTTAATTTTTTTATCATTTTATGACAGTGCTATCTCATATAGTTGTTGATGTTCAGTGTTCATCTTACAGGCCTTGGAGAAGCTTCGACAATGACTGGATATGCTTTGGGCATTGCGATAGGAGCACCACAAGTTCAGACCTTTGTGAATAGTACTTCAATGGAAAAGCAAGCCATTTTTCTTTCCTCTCCCCCCCCCCTTTTTTTTTTGATGTTGATTTCATTGATGATATGGAGATATCTGTGTAAAATGGTTTTGATAGTTACAGTAAGTTATAAATATGCATTGTTAAAGCTATGTTTTAAGTATGTTTTGGGAAGTAGTACCAGCAAGAACTCCTCCTTACCTTTTCTAGTTTTATACTGAGATGATAGAGTTAATGAAGGAGATATAATTTATCATCACTGAAAAATGGAGGAGTCCACCCTACATTTCTGAAACTGGGTTTATAAAAAAGTAGAACTGATAGAAATTGAGGTACAAAAGCCAACTAGGTCCTGTTATTTACAGCTGTCTAGCTAATTACACTAGTTATTCATTGCCACAGATACCACCTGCCAGCTTCCCTGACAGCTCACCTGGGTTCTTGCTTTGCTACTGTGAAGTTTTAGTAGCTGCCAGACAATCATCATAAAAAGGGACATATTAGGTATCAGGGCATAAACTGGGTGGTAGATTTTTTTTTTTTTGCTTCTCTACATTCAATCTCCATCTTTCTACACTCTTCTGTAGCCCTCCTCTCTGCTCTGGGATGCTGACCTGTATTGACTGCCTCAACATACTTCCTTGAATTCTGGGTTTCAGTTGCACTTAGCCAGTGAGTGGCACTGGCAGGGCAGAGAGCAAGAGTAGATTAAGGCTAGGGCATTTATCCTCCCAGCTCTTCTTCTGTGAGGCTGTGCCCAGGTTAGCTTTATCCTTCTCCTGAAGGTCACGGTTCCTGTCCAGATGTCCTCTCCATTTATTAAACACTGTTCCACTTGATAGCTAGGCTTGTGCTAACCACTTGCTGCTGTTGCTAGCCTCAGAATTATGTACTCTCTCTCATTCATTTCTCTGAACTCTACCTACACTACTGAAAATAGTTGCTTATCACTCTTTTCAAATTATCTACTGTGAGTATACCACCTGTTTTCTGGCAGGAAAGGTAGTAGCAGAAGTAGCAGTAAGAAACAGACTCCCCAAATGGGATTACAGAACTTGGTTGCTCACATATTTGTGAGTACAGATAATCTCCCTGTTGGGGAAAATTAGACATAGTTACTAAAATTATCATAGTATTTGGCAAGGGAGGGCAAGGCATTGGGAAATTAAATGGCTATAGCATTTAATAGGAATCCCTGGGTGGTGTAAATGGTTAACACACTTGGCTGTTAACTGAAAAGTTGGAAGTTCGAGTCCACAGAAGTGCCTCAGAAGAAAGACCTGGCAATCTACTTCTGAAAAATCAGAAATTGAAAACCCTATGGAGCATAGTTTTACTCTGACACACATATATGGTCACCATGAGCTGCAGTTGACTCAACAGCAACTGGTTTAGCATTTAATAATTCAATGACAAAAGCGATTTTAAAGACTTCTGGATCATATGGCTCCTTTTGATAATACTAGAGAACATTCTCAGGGGAAAGAAAACATTGAAGGGTGTGAATATTCAAAAGAGGCTGGCCTTTTACCTGTATTATATACTTCAGTGTGGCCAGAATTTCAGGCTGGTTGCCCACTTAGCATAGAAGGAAAGGTAGCCTGAGGTATGAATCTATACTGTTTTATGGTTAATGAATTGGTTGGATAGTCAGACCCTCTTTAAAATCAAAATTGGAAAATAGGTGACACATGTGAACACATGTGCGTGGACCTCTTAAAATGAGCACAGGAAGAGGGTGTCCACTTTGGAGGAGGCTCTAAAATCAACTGGACAAAATAACCCATCCTGTAGATTCCAGTCAGCTTCCTTTTTTTAAAAAAAAAAACACCAGTTCTTCCTCATGAAAAAACACAGACTTTCTCAACAACACAGACTCCCTCTTACCAAGGACAGTATCTGATCAAGAATATTCTTCAGGACTTGACTGTTATTCCTGCTGAGTATCCAGCTTGTCAATAACAGAGGCCAACACTGAGTCCTGGAAAAAGCTGGCCATTTGTCGTCAGGTTGATTTCATCAGCCCTCTTTTAACGTACAAATGACAGTGATTTGCTTTTATAGGGAAAGATATTCTGGGTAGGGATTTTTCTTCTTTGCCAATAGCGCTTCTTCTAGCATCACCATTCACAGACTTAAAAATGCCTTATTCATCCCTGTGGTATCTCACATAATATTGCTTCTGACTAGGGAACATTTGATAAGACAAAGGAAGTGTGATAGTATGACAGTTACAGAATTCATTGGTCTTACTTTGTGTCCCATTATCCGTAAACTGCTGGCTTGATAGAATGGTATAACAATTATGGTACCTTCAACCCTTATGGAGACACCCATCTTTGAAGTTGGGTTACTGTCTGCAAGATGTGTTATATACTTTGATTTAGAAGCCTATATGGTACCTTCTCCCCCGTTTCCTGGATGCATGGATCTGGGGACCAAGGTGTGGGAGCAGATCATCTCACTTTTAATGAAATATTCCACTGGAAGAATTCTTGCTTTCATTTCCTGCAACCTTGAGCTTGATATGTTTGGAAGTCCTTGCTCATAAGGGAGGAATACTTCCACCAATGAACTTGGTCATGATTTTGATTTATCAGAAGCTTCGGCTGTCCCTAACCATTTTGGGCTCCTAATGACCCTGAGGAAACCCTGGTGGCATAGTGGTTAAGAGCTACGGCTGCTAGCCAAAAGGTATGCTAACCGAAAGGTTGGCAGTTTGAATCAACCGGGTGCTCCTTGGAAACTCTATGGGGCAGTTCTACTCTGTCCTTACAGGGTCTCTATGAGTTGAAATTGACTCGACGGCAACAGGTTTGGTTTTTTTTTTTTTTTGGTAGTGACCCTGAATCAACAGGCAGGGGAAGCAGTCACATTGCTGACCAGTGCTACTGATCGAATTCCTGGTGAAGGGGAAAGGGTTACTGCTATATGACTGAAACAAAGATGACTGTGTTTGAAATTTACTTGGTTCTTAATATTCCTATGCCCAGTAGTTCTCTACAATGGAAAACTCCCTTATCCGATTAAAAGTCAGTACTGCCAAGTGCTTAGAGCCTTAGATATGGGTCACCCTACCAAGGAAAGTATTGTTCCCAACCAAGTTGCTTACTGAAAGTCATGGATAGAATAGGTGGTGGCGGAATGGAAATGTGATGGTAAACATAGACCTCGTGATTAGCTAATGAGGCAGGAACAGTGGCAGTTAGGTTTTATGTTAATTTTATTCTCTCTCTATATTTTTTTCTGCCACCTTATATGATGAGTCCTAGCGATTGTAACTCTCTTAGACTGGGTTCACATAGAAGTAGAACTTATGACAAGGATATTAGTGCATGCAGTTTTTTTGATGGATGATACTGGGAAGTATGGTAGCAAAAGAAGCCAATGAAGTAAGTGTTCATTATGTTGAGAAGGTTACTGCTTTGGGCAAGTGTGGCTCAATCCCATGGTAGAACTTTGGGAGACAACGTAAGACATGCCTCAGAGTTATCACAACAGCAGCTCAAAGGAGTAGGGATGTATATCCACTAACCGCTGGTATTCAGGAAACCCTGGTGGCATAGTGGTTAAGTGCTACAGCTGTTAACCAAAAGGTCAGCAGTTCAAATCCACCAGGTGCCCTTGGAAACTCTATGGGGCAGTTCTACTCTGCCCTATAGGGTCGCTATGAGTCGGAATCGACCCGACAGCAACGGCTTGGTTTGTGGTATTCATTGCTTGAGGGCTGAACTTAGGGTTACTCTTAACTCCCGGGCATTTCTGACCAGGTATAGAGTCCTTTTTTATAGAGTCCTTGGTATTCAAAACTCTGTTCAGTGAGCATGGGAATGGTGGATGCAGAGCTAAGGCAATATAACTGGGACACAACAATGTTTTAGGTTTTAGTTGAGAGTATAATTGAAGTGACATAATCCTGTGATTTTTTAAAATAATATTGGGACTTAGTGTGTCTCACGGATTTTTTTTTTTCCTTCACCTAGAAAAGAGAAAGAATAGATACTGAGGTGAAAAAGTGAAGGGTTGTGTTGGATATCTTCTGTTTGCTGCTAGAGTTCCACTCTCTGTCCTTCACCACCCTGCTCTGTACCCCAAGAGGCTGACCCACTAGGACAACACCAAAGGGCTTCTTACCCTCTGACTTCCTTTTAGGTTTAGCTTATGTAGGGCACTGGCAAGAGATCTGAGGGCATGAGTAGTGTGAGGTCATTCTTCCCTCCTGATCTTCATGGTTGGCTGCACCTCTTTAATAAAAGCCACACCTCCTCTCCATTGATCCTCTTGATACTACTCTGTGTATGGTTTACTTAGCTTTTATCTCTCCTTGTCTCTTCAGACCTGGAGATGGTAGTGCTTCTCTGCTGTTGCTAGCCCCAGGGTATCAGCTCTTCCTGTAGATTTCTCTAGATCCAGCTTATATCACTTAAATAGCACTTTTATTAAATTGTATCTGTAAATTACCTAAAGTGAGTATATCATCAGGACCACAGATCATACAATATATATGTATTAGCCATCTGTATTTAAATTTCAATTTACTGCTTATTTCCTTTTCCTTTTTTATATTGGCAGTTTATTCCTTAAAGATTTATATAAGTCCTTCATGTATTATAAATACTAATTGTAAGATATATGACAAACAATCATTCCCAATCTGCTTGAAATTTGTCTATGATATCTTTAACTATACAAAATTTTAAAACTTTTATATAGTTATATATATCAGTATTTTTTCCTTTCACAGAAATTTAGGGATTGTGATGGTTAAGGTTATGTCTCAGCTTGGCTGGGCCATGACTCTCACTGGTTTGATAGTCATATGATGGTGTGATTACTTCCATGCTGATATTTGATATTATGTGATCACCTCCATGATGGGATCTGTTGTGAGTAGCCGATCAGTTGAAAGGGAGTTCCCTTGGGCATGTGGCCTGCATTTAATGTAAGTGGGCTTTTGCTCATTCTGAATCCTACAGCTGGTTCCTATTCATCTGACCTCCTCCATCTGCTCCATAACTGAAAGATGACTTTGTTTGAAATTTATTTGGTTCTTAATATTCCTATGCCCAATAGTTCTCTTCATTGGAAAACTGCCTTATCCCATTAAAAGTCAATACTACTAAATGTTAAGCCCTAGTGATTGTATCTCTCTTAGACTGTGTTCACATAGAAGTAGAATTTATGACAAGAATATTCATGTATGCAGTTTTTTTGAGGGATGATACTGGGAAGCATGTGGTACTTGGGACTTGAGTTAGCAGCTTACCTGTGGTCTTGCCTGCCGATCTTTGGGATTCATCAATTTTCACAGCCTGTGAGGAAGAGCCCCGCTGTCTGACCTGTCGGCCTTGGATTCACCAGCCTCCGTGGCTACATGCATCCTCATGCCTCTATTCTGACCCACAGACTTGGGACATTCCGCTCCCTACAACCACATGAGCCACTTTCTTGATGTAAATCCCTCTCTTATATGTTTATATGGTTTACTGGTTTTGCTTCTTTAGAAAACCCAGCCTAAGACATTTGGTACCACGAGTGATTCTAGTGAAACAAAATTGTAAGGATGAGTTTTCTAAATTGGCTCTCAAGTGTAGTTAGTTTTAAAAATGTTGATGATTCTTCTTCCAGTAGTAAAGAGGGCACTGCTAATCCATGGCGTGAGGTGGCAATTCAAATATGCAAAATATTACCACCAATAGATCGGGTATTGGTGAAAGGCTCTGGGAGAACATGTGTGATATCTTTCTACAGTTTTGTCAGAATGAGAAGAATAAGGAAGCTGGTTGGTTGGCCCTGTTTTGCTAGAGAAACTGGTGACAGAGATGTGCTCAGGGCTTCAGGTCAAAGCTCAAGTGCCACATAAAAGACCTCAAAGTTTCCACTTGTGCTTTGAAAGAAAGCCTCATTGCTTGTAGTAACAGAACTGATATTGCCGAAAACCAAACCAAGAATCTTATTGTAAGAGTGGAGGAATTACAACACGGACTCAGCTTCCAACCTCAAGAGGTGTTTGAAGTTAAAGTGAGGGCATTGATTGGGAAGAAATGTGATCCCAAAACTTGGGATGCGGACGTTTGGGCAGATAATCAGGAAGCTGAAGACACTGAGCTCCTAAATTCTGTTTAATCACTCCCACCAATAGAACCAGCTGTCACTCCCATGTGAAGAGATTACTCCATGTTTGCTAAACAGCCCTGCCCAATAAAACTATTAACCGCTCCACTCCCACCTAATGAGATTAGCCCAGCTGTCTCTAAAGAGCCCTTGTCTGAATCAATGCCTGGGGCATTGAGAGAGGCAGGTGTTTTACAGGACAATGCTGAATGTTCTCAAAACACTTCCCCAGTACCAATTTTGGCTTCTAGACCTATAATTAGACTTAAGTCCCAGCAGGCCCCAAAAAGTGAAGTACAAAGGAGGAAGAAGCTACACTCCAAAAGACCTGCCTGGCTTTTCTAATGTTTACAAACAGAAACCTGGGGAATATGTGTTGGAATGGCTATTAAGGGTGTGGGATAATGGTGCAAGGAACATAAAAGATGGATCAGTCTCAGTTTATTGATGTGGGTCCACTAAGCACAGATTCTTCATTCAGTGATTCAGCTCAAGAAGTTAGGAAAAGATCTAATAATTTATTTGGTTGGGCTGGTGAAGCATGGATTATGAGATGGCCTACACTAAATCAAGTTGAAGTACCAGACTTGCCTAGGTATACTGTAGAAGAAGGTATCCAAAGTCTTAGGGAAATTGGCATGCTAGAGTGGATTTATCAGGTTAGATCCACAGACCCATACGTGGAGTGCTCAGAGCACACAGCTTTTACGAAAATTGTGAGGAATAAATTTGTGAAGGAAGCTCCAGCATCCTTGAAGACTGTCGTGACTGCTATTTTATGTAAGTCAGGTTTGACAGTGGCAACTGCCCTAACTAAATTAAGAAATCTAACTACAACGGGACTGGTTGTATCCCATGGTAGTAGGGGCCAAGTGGCTGCACTCAATCATGGAAGACAAGGTGAGTGTGATTATAGTAATGGACAGCAGAGTCAAAGCTGTAATCAGAATTGTCTGATTGGTATGGGCTTCTAGCATTGGCTACTTAGTCATGGTGTCCCTAGGCGTGAAATAGATAGGAAATCTACTATTCACTTGATATGTACAAATGGATGAATTCTAGGTCAGGTGAACAGCAGTCTAACTCGAATCACCAGAATGGAGAGTCACAGTCCCTCAATCAATTACCAGACTTGAGTGAGTTTAAAGACCACTTGAATGAAGGGGAGTCTGGGTCCCCTTGAGGATGGACTCTAATACACTGCCCAAAACAGGCTGTTAACCTTTCTCCCAGCCTTCCCCAAAGGGATCTAAGGCCTTTTATGAGAATGACTATTCTTTGGGGAGAAGGAGATAATCAGACTTTTTGGCGTTTACCGAATACTGGTTCTGAACTGATACTAATTCCATGAGACCCAAAAATGTCACTGTGGCCTACCAGTCAGAGTGGGGACATGTGGAGGTCAGGTTATTAATGGAGTCTTAGCTCATGTCTGTCTCACAGTAGGTCCAGTGAGTCTCCAAACCCATCCTGTAGTGATTTCCTCAGTTCCAGAATGCGTAATTGGAATAGATATATGCAGCAACTGGCAGAACTCCCACACTGGATCCCTGACAAATGGAATAAGGGCTCTATGGTAAAAGCCAAGTGGAAACCATTAGAACTGCCCCTACCTAGGAAAATTGTAAACCAAAAGCAATACTGCATTAATGGAGGGACTGCAGAGATTACTGCCACCGTCAAGGACTTAAAGGATGCATGGGTGGTGATTCCCACCACATCCCCATTCAGCTTGCCTATGTGGCCTGTGCAGAAAATAGAAGGATCTTGGAGAATGATAGTAGATTATTGAAAGTTTAACCAGGTGATGACTCCAATTGCAGCTGCTGTTCCAGATGTGGTTTCATTGTAGTTCCATTGCTTGAGAAAATTAATACATCTCCTGGCACCTGGTATGCAGTTATTGATCTGGCATTTTTCTCCATACCTGTTTGAAAGGACCATCAGAAGCAGTTTGCCTTCAGCTGGCAAGGCCAACAATACACCTTCAGTTGCCTACCTCAGGGCTACATCAGCTTTCCAGCCCTATGTCATAATTTCATCAGCAGGGACCCTGATCATCTCCCTCGACGAGACGTCACACTGGTCCATTACATTGATGACATTATGCTGATTGAACCTAGTAAGGAAGAAATGTCAATGACTCTGGACTTAATAGTAAAACATTTGTGTGCTAGAGGGTGAGAAATTAATCCCACAAAAATTTAGGCACCTTCCACTTCAGTGAAATTTCTAGGCTTCCAGTGGTGTGAGGCATGTCAAGATATTCCTTCTAACGTGAAGAATAAGTTATTGCATCTGGCTCCTACCATAACTAAAAAGGAGGTACAATGCCTACCACTTGGACTTTGGAGGCAACATATCCCTCATTTGGGTGTTCTACTCTGGCCTATTTATCAGGTGACTCAAAAAGCTTCTAGTTTTGAGTGGGGCCCAGAAATAGGGAAGGCTTTGCAACAGGTTCAGGCTGCTGTGCAAGCTGCTCTGCCACTTGGGCCATATGATCCTGCTGATCCAGTGGTGCTTGAAGTGTCCATGGTAGATAGAGATGCTGTTTGGGGTCTTTGGCAGGCCCCTATTGGTGAATCACAGCACAGACCCTTAGGATTTTGAGCAAATCTCTGCCATCCTCTGCAGATAGCTACTCTCCTTTTGAGAAACAGCTTTTGGCTTGTTACTGGGCCTTAGTAGAGACTGAACACTTAACCATGGGATACCAAGTCACCATGCAGCCTGAGCTGCCCATCATGAACTGGGTGTTGTCTGACCCACAGAGTTGTAAAACTGGACATGCACAGCAGCACTCCATCATTAAATGGCAGTGGTATATATGAGATCGGGTCCAAGCAGGACCTGAAGGCACAAATAAGTTGTATGAGGAAGTGGCCCAAATGCCCATCGTCTCCACTTCTGTCACATTACCTTCTCCCTCTCAGTCTGCACTTATGGCCTCATGGGGAGTTCCTTCTGATCAGTTGACTGAAGAAGAGAAAACTCATGCCTGGTTTACAGATGGCTCTGTGTGATATGCAGGCACCTCAAAAGTGTATGGCGGAAACACTACGGCCCCTTTCTGGGACCTCCCTGAAGCCCAGTGTTGAAGAGAAATCCTCCCAATGGGCAGAACTTTTAGCAGTGCACCTGGTTGTTCACTTTGGAAGGAGAAGTGGCCAGATGTGCAATTGTAGACAGATTCATGGACTGTGGCTGGATGGTCAGAGGCTTGGAAGGAACATGATTAGAAAACTGGAGACAAGGATTTCTGGGGAAGAGGTGTGTGGGTAGACCTCTCAAAATGGGCCAAAGAAGTGAATACATTTGTGTCTCATGTGAATGCTCACCAAAGAGTGACCTCAGCAGAGGATGATTTTAACAATCAAGTGGATAAGATGATGTGTTCTTTGGGAACCACTCTTCCACTTTCTCTAGCTACTCCCGTCATTACTCAATGGGCTCATGAACAAAGTGTCCATGGTGGCAGGCATGGAGGTTATGCATGGGCCCAGCAACATGGTCTTCTATTCACCAAGGCTGACTTGGCTACAGCCTCTCCTGAGCGTCTAATTTACCAACAGCAGAAATCAACACTGAGTTCCCAATATGGCACCATCCCTTGAGGTGATCAGCCAGCAACCTGGTGGCAAGCTGATTACATTGGACCACTTCCATCGTGGAAAGGGCAGTGTTTTGTTCTTACTGGAGTAGACACTTACTCTGGATATGAATTTGCCTTCCCTGCATGTAATGCTTCTGCCAAAATTACCATCTATGGACTTACAGAATACCTTATCCACCGTCATGGTATCCCACATAGCATTGCCTCGGATCAAGGGACCTACTTCACACCAAATGGGGTGCAACAATGGGCCCATGCCCATGGAATTCACTGGTTTTACCACGTTCCCTGTCATTCTGAAGCAGCTGGCTTGATAGAATGATGAAATGGCCTCCTAAAGACACAATTACAAAGTATGTTCCATATTTTCCTTCCATTTTATCGGGATCCAACTATTGTGGCCCTGATCCGAATGGTCAGTTGTGGTAGCCAGGCACCATCTAGTTCCTCTGGCCTCAGGGTAGATGAGGTTGTGGTCTATATAGACTATTAGTGCTATAGACTAATTTCTTCTTTAAGTCTTTGGTTTTCTTATTTCTCTTTTGCTCCAGATGAGTAAAGACCAAGAGAAGTATCTTAGATAGCCACTCTCAAGTTTTTAAGATTCCAGACCCCACTCACAAAACTAGGATATAGAACATAAACTTTATGCCAATTGACTGAGATATCCCCTAAGAATATGGTCCTAAACCTTCAAACCCTGAAAATCAATCCTGCGAAGTATTTGGTTATATCTAAGAAATATCTGCAACTATATATATATGAGACCCTGGCACTGGGTTTGTTATATATGTGTATATAGTCACATGCATGCGTATACATATGTGTAAGCTATATATGTACACGTATATACTCACATATACGTACTTACACATATATATGCATACACACATACATACATATCCATGCATGTATTTTTTGGTTGTTGTTGGTGTTGTTTCCAAATTATATATGTCATAGCAGTTTCCAAAAGGTCTTTTTTTCTTGTGTACATCTCAGTGATATTGTTTCCCTTTATTAAGCTGTGCACATTTCATTCTCATTTGGTGTTCTATGGTTTCTTTGCTGATATTAAATAACATCTTTATCGTAATTTAAATTTCCCTATATACATAGGGATTTTTTGTCTCTCTAATTTGTTTCCTGATATATTTTTCTGTTCTCATGCCAATACTACAATGTTTTAATTACTAAAGCTTTATAATAAAGCATGATTTGTTATTTGGTTGGATAATATGTTCCCACTCATTATTTTCTTCATTAAAAATAAGGGGTTATTTTTGCAGAATTACTCTTCCAGGTAAATTTGGTAATTTCAAGTTCTAATTAAATTATTTTGATTTGAATTGCTTGAATTTATAAATCAAATTGGGAATAATATCTTTCCATGTAGGCATTTGGTGTGTTGCTCTATTTTCTCTGCTCTTTTTTTGTGGCCTTCAATAAGGTTTTATGATTTTCCTTATTGAACATATCCCATTGACCTTAAACCTAGGCATTTCGTACACTTCCTTAGTATTGTGAATGGTCTTTGTATTATTATATTTTCCAATCAATTATTTCTAGGAAGGAAATTAATTCTAAGAAGGAAAATCTAGTGATTTCTGAATTTGTTTTGTATGTATAAGTCACTCAGTTCTTTGCCTAGACTTGGTAGTTTTTCAGTTGATTCATTGGATCTTCTAGGTAGATGATTATATACACATATATAGTTATTATATATAATGTACACAGAATACGTAGCTGGGTTCAAAAGCGAAAAAAAACGAAAAAAAAAAGAGGAAAATTTCTGAATGTTATAATCAGAGTGAAAACATGCAGTCCTAATAGCAATCTGGAGCTGAAACTCCCTAGGCATTGTATATTCAGATACATATGCCTACTGGATAATAGAAATCAAGAATACAACCTTATGACATTGTGTTTTGGTATTTGTATCCCTGCATAATACTAGCAGTGCATAAGGAGCTATCCCATCAGTGAATAAAACTGGAAACATTTCTGCCATTCTTTGAAAGGTGAGGCCTATAAATGAGCCATCCCCAGGTCCCAGCTGGCAATAGAGTCAACCATGAGAAGCCAGCATCCCAAAATTGTGGCTGGTGTGATCATGAATATTTTCCCACAATGGCTGGTGAAGAAGGTCTTAAATATGTCTAAAACTGAAGGCAATGGTGACTAGTTATCAGCTTCCCCAAATCTCCTCCTTAAGTGATACAAAATAACGTCACAACTAGGAAAAATCTCCACGAAGCCAAGCCCTCAGCATCACTCCAAGACAAAGAATGCTGAAACTGCAAAATAGCTGTGAGAAAAATCAACAAATATCAGCACAGGATCTTTCACATTCCTTGCCCTTCCTGCTCTCTGCAAGACTTTGTGATGAACAAAGACAAATTTAGAATAACTGCAGGGAAAATTGAAGATCCAACAAACTAAACTCACTACCATTGAGTTGATTCCGACTCACGGTAACCCCATCGGGTTTCCAAGGCTGTGAGTCTCTATGGAAGCAGACTGCCACATCTTTCTCCCATGGAGCCGCTGGTGGTTTCAAACCACTGACCTTTCAGTTAGCAGCTGAGCAACTTAACCACTGTACCACCAGGGCTGCCTAGACAGAAGATAAAGACTACCAAAGAGTACTAGGGATGATTAAGAGTGATCACCAGAAGGATAAATTCATGCTTTGATCTGAAAATTTAGAGAAGGGACTGTAAGAAACAGATTTCAAAGTATATGTGATTTAAAGGGCCATATGCTATATAAAGGGTCAGTTGTGTAATTTAAAGGACCAGGCATGCCATAAAAGACTAGGCATATGATTTAAAGAGGCAAGAATGGTTTTAAAGGAGAGGTGAGATTCAAAGCAATAGTAATCTTCCAAATGTATATCTTCTTGTGGAGAAAAGTGCAGGGTGAAAGAAGGAAAAGGGAAAAATTTAGAATGTTTCAAGATAAAAGAGAACCCCATAATTATAGGACTCAAAATCACTCCATCTCACAAAACAACCACCCAAACAACAATAGCAACACATTAACAGAAAAACGTCCATGACTCTTTGTGTGAGTGTGCGTGTGACTATGGCTTTTTGTAGTAAGATACTGAAAGTTGCAATTTTTCATTCTTCTGTTTTAAAGAGTTAAACTTAGAGATGGTGGTATACATTGGCTGTGGACTTGGTGGATTGATTTTCTTCTTGCTGCTTTTATTGCATGGTCTACATTAATACCATTGTCATGCTTTCCACATAGTATACCAGGTAACTATAGAAATGTAATTTCTTAAGTTAAAAGGCAGTAGTTGTCCCACCTCCAACATTCTCAGAGTACAACAAAACTACGTTTCTTAATGAATATGCCTCTTCCACCTCTAGTGGTCTGTCACAGAGATACAGTGTCATGCTTTAGTGTTATTTGAACAAATAAAGTAGTATTGTGGCCAAATATTATTTTATTTAAATATCAGACTTTAAGTAGTACATATTTTTGCTTCCCATTATTTCCTTCTAAAAAGGAAATGCTTTTTACTAGAGTTCATAAGTTCCTTTAAAATAATGAAGCTTATTTAAGTCAATTTACCTAGCATTATTTAATACAGGTACTACCACATAAAATTACTCTAAGATAAAATAAGGCCTATTAAAATTCTTTTGAAAACACTAAAATTACATTTAAAATTAGAGAAATCTTATAAAGTCTCCTAATAATAGTATATTTTATTGGCAAGAAATATTTTTTTGTAATATCAAAGATTATTGTTTTATATTCTAGAGCTGTTCTATTTAATACAGTAGCTACTTGCCACATAATGGCTATTTAAATTTTAAATTAAATAAAATTAAAAATTCAGTTGCTCGGTCATGGTAACTACGTTTTAAATATTCAATAGCTACATGTAACTAGTGGCTAAACTATTGGAGAGTGCAGATATGAAACATTTTCATTATCACAGAAAGTTCTTTTGGACAGCACTATTTTAGAGGAATTAGCCTTTTAATTAGTTGGATTGACTTTAGTTTGTTAAAAAAATTATTCATTTGCCATCCCAGAACAATCTAGGTTTATTAGGGGGTGTGTATATGTTTATGTATCTATGTTAGTTATTTGAATGAGTTATATGCCTTTACTTGTTAACATATAGGTACAGCAAGGTTAAAAGCTGAAAAACGTAAACAGCCTGGTTGGCCTGATGCCAGACTTGAGCAACTGGAATTTGGAACTACTATCAAGGATTTGTTTGCTTCTGTTATGGTAAAGTAAAACATTTTCTATTGACAAGCCAATTGTGTTGACTTGTATAATTTTTTAATATTGGATTTAAGAAAATAAACATAAGTTAGAAGGAATTTTAAAGTCTTTTTTTTTTTAATTTTATTGTGCTTTAAGTGAAAGTTTACAAATCAAGTCAGTCTCTCATACTAAAATTTATATACACCTTGCTGTATATTCCTGATTGCTCTCCCCCTAGTGAGACAGCCTGCTCCTTCCCTCCACTCTCTCTTTTCCTATTCATTCAGCCAGCTGCTGACCTCCTCTGCCCTCTCATCTCCCCTCCAGATAGGAGATGCCAACGTAGTCTCAACAGTCTCTTTGATCTAAGAACCTCATTCTTCACCAGCATCTTTTTCTATCCCATTGTCCAGTCCAGTCCCTGTATGAAGAGTTGGCTTTGGGAATGGTTCCTCTTGTGGGATAACAGAAGGTCTAGGGGCCATGACCACCGGAGTCCTTCTAGTCTCAGTCAGACCATTAAGTCTGGTCTTTTCACGAGAATTTGGGGTCTGCATCCTACTACTCTCCTGCTCCCTCAGGGGTTCTCTGTTGTGTTCGCTGTCAGGGCGGTCATCGGTTGTAGCCGGGCACCATCTAGTTCTTCTTGTCTCAGGCTGATGTAGTCTCTGGTTTATGTGGCCCCTTCTATCTCTTGGGCTTGTAATTACCTTGTGTCTTTGGTGTTCTTCATTCTCCTTTGATCCAGGTGGGTTGAGACCAATTGATGCATCTCAGATGGCTGCTTGCAATCGTTTAAGACCCCAGACGCTGCTTTCCAAGGTGGGATGCAGAATGTTTTCTTAATAGATTTTATTACGCCAATTGACTTAGATGTCCCCTGAAACCGTGGTCCCCAAACTCCTGGCCCTGCTACGCTGGCCTTCAAAGCATTCAGTTTATCCAGGAAATTTCTTTGCTTTTGGTTTAGTCCAGTTGTGCTGACCTCTCCTGTATTGTGTGTTGTCTTTCCCTTCACCTAAAGTAGTTCTTATCTACTATCTAATTAGTGAATACCCCTCTTCCTTCCTCCCTCCCCTCTGTCATAACCATCAAAGAATATTTTCTTCTCTGTTTAAACTATTTCTCGAGTTCTTATAATAGTGGTCTTATACGATATTTGTCCTTTTGCAACTGACTGATTTCACTCAGCATGATGCCTTCCACGTTTCTCCATGTTATGAAATGTTTCACAGATTCGTCACTGTTCTTTATCGATGCATAGTATTCCATTGTGTGAATATACCATAATTTATTTACCCATTCATCCGTTGATGGGTACCTTGATTGCATCCATCTTTTTGCTATTGTAAACAGTGCTGCAGTGAACATGGGTGTGCATATATCTGGAACTTTTAAAGTTTTTTAATTAACCTCTTCATTTTACAGATAGGAGCCCTGGTGGCACAGTGGTTAAGAGCACAGCTGCTAACCAAAAGGTCAGCGGTTTGAATCCACCAGCCACTCCTTGGTAACCCTATGGGGCAGTTCTACTCTGTCCTTTAAGGTTGCTATGAGTCAGAATTGACTTAATGGCAACGGGTTTGGTTTGGTTTTGGTTATGGAACTTAGGTTCTTGTGTGAATTTCAGATTAAAAAAAAAATAGGAAAAAAAAACTGAATAGAGAAAATCTGTATGAAGCCTGCTTTAGATATGTGGTAAGGAAGGCTTCTCTGAACAAGGAACATTTAAGTGGGAAACGTAAAGCATGAGAAGGAGCTAGCCATATGAAGAATGGGGATTTAGAAAATTCCAAATACAAGGGACACGTGTGGAAAGAACTTGAGGCAGCAAAGATTTTGGTATGTTCAGTTTATAGAAGACCTGTGTGGCTAGAACATAACAACTTGATGGAGAGCATGACAGAATAATAGGTTGGAGAGAGAGAGGCTAGTTCATGCTGGTACTTTGGGGACATGATAAGAACTTTGAGTTTTATTCTTCATGCGCTAAACCATTTGCTTTCGAGTTGACTCTGATTCATGGTGACTCCATGTGCGTCAGAGTGGAACTGTGCTCCATAGAGTTTTTAATGGCTAATTTTTTGAAGGTAGATCACCTAGCCTTTGTTTTGAGGCTCCTCTGTGTGAACTTGAACCTCCAGTCTTTCAGTTAGAGGCTAAGCTCGTTAACCATTTGCATCACCCAGGGACTTCTTTATGCAGTAAAAAACCTGTTGCTATCAAGTCAATTCCAACTCATAGCAACCCTATAATACAGAGTAGAACTACCCCATAGGGTTTCCAAAGAGTGGTGGATTCCAATGCTGACATTTTGGTTAGCAGCCAAATTCTTATCCACTGCAGTGCCAGGGGTCCATGCTTTATGCAATAGGTAACCACTAACATATTTTAAGCAGGGGAATAACATTACAGGAACATATGAATTTTGAACAAATAAGAACTTTTAAACATGACTTTGTATAAAAAATGGATTAAAGCAGGACAAGAATGGAAAACGGAAGTAAGTTTTGATACTGTTTTAGGAAGCCTTCCCTAGGTTCTGTATATATTTGTATTTTTATGCAGCTGTACTATGTGCAGCTCCAATTTCAGAAACCAATTGAAGAATCACTTGGAATTTATAAAATTCAGGGCTATTGGCAATAGTTTGAGTAAGAAGAAAAGAAAGCCTCTGAGTATCAACATGATCTGAGCTTTTATAGCCTTAAAAAAAGACAGAAAAAAATAAAAATCCTGCAAAATGGGAAGCAACTGTTCTAAAATGTAGACATCTTATAGGCATGTAACATTAAGATCCAACACGGAAGTTCACATATCTAGACTCTTGCCTTTAACTTTGCATCAGCTATTTTGGGAAGAAAACTTAGGGATAATGGGCCATATTTTAGGAGCCTATTAGATTTTTTAAAATTCCACTGTTTGTCTTGCTTTATGTTTTAGCGCCTGTTAAAGCTGAGTTTCACAATTGAGTACATCTGTTAAGCCATGGTGATGAAATTAAAGTAGAGCATATCTATTCAGTTCTTTATAATAAAAGGGTCAGCCAGTGTTCCCTGTTTGGTTGGTGTTTACTTTTGAGTCAGTTAGACAATGAGGATTGTCTTAGTCATCTAGTGCAGCTATAACAGAAATTCCACAAGTAGGTAGCTTGAACAAAGAGAAGTTTATTTCCTCACAGTAAAGTAGGCTAGAAGTACAAATTCAGGGTGTCAGCTCCAAGGGAAGACATTCTCTGTCTTTCGGCTCTGGAGGAAGGTCCTTCTCATCAATCTTCCCTTGGACTAGGATCTTCTCTGCACAGGAGCCCCGGGTCCAAAGGACGCACTCTGCTCCTGGTGCTTCTTTCTTGGTGGTATGAGGTCCCCCTGTTCTGCTAGCTTCCCTTTCCTTTTATCTCTTGAGAGATAAAAGGTGGTGCTGGCCACACCCCAGGGAAAGTCTCTTTACATTGGATCAAGGAAGTGAGCTGGTAAGGGTGTTACAATCCCACCCTAATCCTCTCTAACATAAAATTACAATCACAAAATGGAGGATAACCACAGAACACTGGGAATCATGGTCCAACCAAGTCAATACACACATTTTTGGGGGGATATAATTCAATCCTTGACAAGGATTATAAAAGATTCATGAAGGGAAGAGTGGAGTTGGAGCACTGGGTAGTGAGTCTAATCCCTCAGTCAGGTTGCTATGACTTTCTGGGATTGAATAGGGAATGGGACTAAATGTGAGTTTATGCTTCACTGTGGTAGATCTTTTCATAGATTTTCCCTGGTAGAATCTGTTACTTTTGCCTAAGCCTGGAAGCCAGGCTGTACACCAGAGACTCTAACCACCTAAGAGTAGCGTCCTATTTTCTTTTGGTAAGAAGTCTTAGAGAGGCCAGCTGTAGCCTTCTCTTTGTGCTCCATGGACATATTTATCCAAGTTTAATGGTACATCAGGTCTCTCCTTATCTTTGGGTTCTAATCTTTTAACAGGCCTAGCTGCTATAGAGGAAACTCTGGTGGTGAAGCGGTTCAGAGCTATATCTGTTAACCAAAAGGTCGGCAGTTCAAGTCCACTAGATGCTCCTTGGAAACTCTGTGGGGGCAGTTCTACTCTGTCCTATACGGTGGCTTTGGGTCAGTGTCGACTCAATGGCAATGGGTTTGGTTTTGTTTTGTGTGCTGCTATAGGACTACCCAGCATGCACATTATATAGTATTTACTATCGATGAGACGTTATGCAAATTTCCATATTTCATTGATTTCAGACACACATTTTGTTTTCTTCACATTTTAACATCCTGTAAATTGGGTTGTTTTAAAATGATGAAGTCTTGAAATAACTGTAGGCCAGGATATAACTGTGACATAGTAGATATGCCTAAGTGTGTGTGGGTGGAGTGGGTATATACTTGGTCATAGCTGCTCATATTATCATTGCTTTAATTGAGTTATGTCCTTTAGTGGTACTATATATATTGAATGTAACTGCTGTTTAAGTCTTCAGAAAGATTATGCCATATCTCAACATTGAATTGTAAAGACATTGTATATGTAGAAAGACAGAAATAGCTGTAGGATATAATTTTTATATTAGTGAAGCAAATACTTGCTATTGGGGGAAATGATCTCTATTTCCCATTTTCTTGCAAAGTAACATCCAAGTGATTTGGAGTACTTAAGTAAAAAAGGTCACTGCTGTAAAGATAGCTTTATTATGCTTTGTTATTGAGATGCCTGTGAAAGGATGGGACCAAGCAGTGCAACTGAGTCAGAAAAATTTGGCAAGTCCTTCTTAATATAGTTCAAAAGCTGATGAGACTTCTAATTGCATACCATATGACATTTCTTAAGGCATTGCATCATAATTTAAGGGACAACGATCTTACTTCTTGGTGGCACATAAAACAATGGTGTACCTTACAATTGATGGCATTTTGGATTAAATGAAATATGGGAGTTTTACCTCTTTGAGCCTCACTTTCCTCAGCTTGGAAATTGGTACAAAAATGGTACCTTCCTCATAGGATGTAAGATACAGAGCTCAGTGCATAGTCTATAGTAAAAACTCAATAAATAAATAATATGAACACCAGCTTGAGATATTTATGGCTTTAAGCAAGGAAACTGCACAAAAAAATTAGGGGAAAACTTCATAACATGATTTTCCTCTTATCTTGTTAAGAGGAGTGGTAATAACCAGAGAAAAAATTAAAAAGACTGGTGTGAGAGCAATATGAGGAACTTGGTTTTGACTAAATAAATATTGTCTTCTCTATTAGTCATACAGTTCAGTATCTCCTGGCACATGAAATTTAGTTGGTATCCTTTGCTTGCAGTCCAATGGCTGTTTAGAAGCTCCTGACATAAGCACTGGTGGAAAATCATTCCAGCAAGCAAATCATTCCAGCAAGTGTATCACCATCGTTATATGACTTATTGGCCAAGAGCTGGTTGAAGTACGCACCTCCTGATTTTCTAGACATATGTTTTATTTTAAGAGTTTTCTTAAATTGTTGTGAATTTTATTAAGGGGAGCCAGAGAAGTGGCTATGTTTAGAATGGATTTCCTTTACTAGTACCATTTCTCTTGCTGGTAATTACATTAAAAAAAAGTGAGGACAGAAAAGTTTTATTGAAATATTAGTAAAGGTAATTTTTAAAGGGTTTCAAAATAGATAAAATGGACAAATAAAATAAAGGATAAAAGGCTGGAACACAGATAAATATTTAACATTTTTATTATGTTGTAATATCCATGAGGTTAAAAGTTATAAATCTAAAAGATAAGATTAAGCTTGAAGAATAGAAAGTAGTTGAACAGTAACTAAGAACAAAATGCATGTTTTTTTTTATAGTTATAAGAATAAAATAGATATGAAACATATTTTTGAAGAATAAAAATAAAAAGCTTGGAGGTTAATGAAATAAATCACGAAAAAGAAAAAAGCATAGAAAATAAAATGTATTTTCTTAAACAGTTGCTGGTAAAGAGGTAAGGAATAATATTTCACAGGGGAAAAGCTTTTTTCAAATATGTGGAGAAGAGATATTTACCCTCTTTTTCTTCATCTCAGGCCTTAAGTTGTATGGGTTAATAGCAGAGATAGACAAAGTAGGGCTGTGTCTACAAAACCCGTTGTGACTGAATCGATTCTGACTCATAGCGACCCTATAGGACAGATTATAACTGGTCCATAGGGTTTCTAAGGAGTGACCGGTGGATTCGAACTGCTGACCTTTTTGGTTAGCAGCCCAATGCTTAACCACTGTGCCATCAGGGCTCCTCAAAGGAGGACTCAAATGATCAAAGAAAAAAAACAAAAAAAGCAAAGAAGTGTCACCTAAAATAGTTTTTGTCTACTATCAAATTAGTGAATACCCCTCTCCGCCCCTCCCTACCCACCCTTATAACCATCAAAGAATATTTTCTTCTGTGTTTAAACTATTTCTTGAGTTCTTATAATGGCGGTCTCATACAATACTTGCTTGTTCTTTTGCAACTGACTAATTTCACTCAACATAATGCTTTCTGGGCTTTTCAATGCTTTCTGGAAATTCCTCCATGTTATGATATGTTTCATGGATTTATCGTTGTTCTTTATTGATGTGTAGTATTCTGTTGTGTGAATATACCATAATTTATTTATCCATTCATCCGTTGATGGGCACCTTGGTTGCTTCCATCTTTTTGCTGTTGTAAACAGTGCTGCAATGAACATGGTTGTGCATATATCTGTTCGTGTAAAGGCTTTTATTTCCCTAGGATATATTCCAAGGAATGGGGTTGCTGGATTGTACAGTAGTTCTATTTTTAGCTTTTTTTTTTAATAATTTTTACTGTGCTTTAAGTGAAAGTTTACAAATCAAGTCAGTCTGTCACATATAAGCCTATATACACCTTACTCCATACTCCCACTTACTCTCCCTGCAATGAGTCAGCCCGCTCCCTCCTTCCAGTCTCTCCTTTTGTGACGGTTTTTCCAGTTTCTAACCCTCTCTACCCTCCCATCTCCCCTCCAGACAGGAGATGCCAACAGTCTCAAGTGTCCGCCTGATACAAGTAGCTCACTCTTCATCAGCATCTCTCTCCAACCCATTGTCCAGTCCCTTCCATGTCTGATGAGTTGTCTTTGGGAATGGTTCCTGTCCTGGGCCAACAGAAGGTTTGGGGACCATGACTGCTGGGATTCTTCTAGTCTCACTCAGACCATTAAGTTTGGTCTTTTTATAAGAATTTGGGGTCTGCATCCCACTGTTCTCCTGCTCCCTTAGGGGTTCTCTGTTGTGCTCCCTGTCAGGGCAGTCATTGGTTGTGGCCGGGCACCATCTAGTTCTTCTGGTCTCAGGATGATGTAAGTCTCTGGTTCATGTGGCCCTTTCTGTCTCTTGGGCTCATAGTTATTGTGTGACCTTGGTGTTCTTCATTCTCCTTTGATCCAGGTGGGTTGAGACCAATTGATGCATCTTAGATGGCCGCTTGTTAGCATTTAAGACCCTAGACGCCACACTTCGAAGTGAGATGCAGAATGTTTTCATAATAGAATTATTTTGCCAATTGACTTAGAAGTCCCTTTAAGCCATAGTCCCCAAACCCCCACCCTTGCTCTGCTGACCTTCGAAGCATTCAGTTTATCCCAGAAACTTCTTTGCTTTTGGTCCAGTCCAATTGAGCTGACCTTCCATGTATTGAGTATTGTCCTTCCCTTCACCTAAAGTAGTTCTTATCTACTAACTAATCAGTAAATAACCCTCTCCCACTCTCCCTCCCTCCCTCCCCTCCTCGTAACCACAAAAGTATGTGTTCTCAGTTTATACTGTTTCTCAAGATCTTATAATAGTGGTCTTATACAATATTTGTCCTTTTGCCTCAGACAAATTTCACTCAGCATAATGCCTTTCAGTTTCCTCCATGTTATGAAATGTTTCACAGATTCCTCGCTGTTCTTTATCGATACGTAGTATTCCATTGTGTGAATATACCACAATTTAGTTAACCATTCATCCATTGATGGACACCTTGGTTGCTTCCAGCTTTTTGCTATTGTAAACAGTGCTGCAGTAAACATGGGCGTGCATATATCTGTTTGTGTAAAGGCTCTTATTTCTCTAGGGTATATTCCGAGGAGTGGGATTTCTGGGTTGTATGGTAGTTCTATTTCTAACTTTTTAAGAAAACTCCAGATAGATTTCCAAAGTGGTTGTACCGTTTTACATTCCCACCAGCAGTGTATAAGATTTCCAATCTCTCTGCAGCCTCTCCAACATTTATTATTTTGCGTTTTTTGGATTAATGCCAGACTTGTTGGAGTGAGATGGAATCTCATCGTAGTTTTAATTTGCATTTCTCTAATGGCTAATAATCGAGAGCATTTTCTCATGTATCTGTTAGCTGTCTGAATATCTTCTTTAGTGAAGTGCATGTTCATATCCTTTGCCTACTTTTTGATTGGGTTGTTTGTCTTTTTGTGGTTGAGTTTTAACAGAATCATATAGATTTTAGAGATCAGGTGCCGGTTGGAGATGTCATAGCTGAAAATTTTTTCCCGATCTGTCTTTTTACTCTTTTGGTGAAGTCTTTAGATGAGCATAGGTGTTTGATTTTTTTAGGAGCTCCCAGTTATCTGGTTTCTCTTCGTCATTTTTGGTAATGTTTTGTATTCTGTTTATGCCTTGTATTAGGGCTCCTAACATTGTCCCTATTTTTTCTTCCATGACCTTTATCGTTTTAGTCTTTATGTTTAGGTCTTTGACCCACTTAGAGTTAGTTTTTGTGCATGTGTGAGGTATGGGTCCTGTTTCATCTTTTTGCAAATGGATATCCAGTTATGCCAGCACCATTTGTTAAAAAGACTATCTTTTCCCCAATTAACTGACACTGGGCCTTTGTCAAATATCAGCTGCTCATATGTGGATGGATTTATATCTGGGTTCTCAATTCTGTTCCATTGGTCTATGTGCCTGTTGTTGTACCAGTACCAGGCTGTTTTGACTACTGTGGCTGTATAATATGTTCTAAAATCAGGTAGAGTGAGGCCTCCCACTTTCTTCTTCTTTTTCAGTGATGCTTTACTTATCCGGTGCTTCTTTCCCTTCCATATGAAGTTGGTGATTTGTTTCTCCATCACATTAAAAAATGTCATTGGAATTTGGATCGGAAGTGCATTGTAAGTACAGATGGCTTTTGGTAGAATAGACATTTTTCCTATGTTAAGTCTTCCTATCCATGAGCAAGGTATGTTTTTCCACTTAAGTAGGTCCTTTTTAGTTTCTTGCAGTAGTACTTTGTAGTTTTCTTTGTATAGGTCTTTTACATCTTCTTCTTGGGGGCTACTGTGAATGGTATTGATTTGGTGATTTCCTCTTCGATGTTCTTTTTGTTGATGTAGAGGAATCCAAGTGATTTTTGTATGTTTATCTTATAACCTGAGACTCTGCCAAACTCTTCTATTAGTTTCAGTAGTTTTCTGGAGGATTCCTTAGGGTTTTCTGTGTATGAGATCATGTCATCTGCAAACAGAGATAATTTTACTTCTTCCTTGCCAATCCGGATGCCCTTTATTTCTTTGTCTAGCCTAATTGCTCTGGCTAGGACCTCTAGCACAATGTTGAATAAGAGTGGTGATAAAGGGCATCCTTGTCTGATTCCTGTTCTCAAGGGAAACGCTTTCAGGCTCTCTCCATTTAGAGTGATGTTGGCTGTTGGCGTTGGCTATTGGCTTTGTATAGATGCCCTTTATTATGTTGAGGAATTTTCCTGCAATTCCTATTTTGCTGAGAGTTTTTATCATGAATGGGTGTTGGACTTTGTCAAATGCCTTTTCTGCATCAATTGATAAGATCATGTGGTTTTTGTCTTTTGTTTTATTTATATGGTGGATTACATTAATGGTTTTTCTAATATTAAACCAGCCTTGCATACCTGGTATAAATCCCACTTGGTCGTGGTGGATTATTTTTTTGATATGTTTTTGAATTCTATTGGCTAGAATTTTGTTGAGGATTTTTTCATCTATGTTCATGAGGGATATAGGTCTATATATTTTCTTTTTTTGTGGTGTGTTTACCTGGTTTTCGTATCAGGGATATGGTGGCTTCATAGAATGAGTTAGGTAGTATTCCATCATTTTCTATGCCTTGAAATACCTTTAGTAGTAGTGGTGTTAACTCTTCACTGAAAGTTTGGTAGAACTCTGCAGTGAAGCCATCCGGGCCAGGGCTTTTTTTTGTTGGGGGTTTTTTGATTTCCTTTTCAATCTCTTTTTTTGTTATGGGTCTATTTAGTTGTTCTACTTCTGATTGTGTTAGTTTAGGTAGGTAGTGTTTTTCTAGGAATTCATCCATTTCTTCTAGGTTTGCAAATTTGTTAGAGTACAATTTTTTGTAATAATCTGATATGATTCTTTTAATTTCAGTTGGGTCTGTTGTGATGTGGCCCATCTCGTTTTTTATTCAGGTTATTTGTTTCCTTTCCTGTATTTGTTTAGTCAGTCTGGCCAATAGTTTATCAATTTTGTTAATTTTTTCAAAGAACCAGGTTTTGGCTTTGTTAATTCTTTCAATTGTTTTTCTCTTCTCTTATTTTTATTATCATTTATTTTTTGTTTTCTTCTGTTGCTTGCTTTCTATTTGTTCAAGTTGTAGCGACAGTTCTCTGATTTTGGCTCTTTCTTCTTTATGTATGTGTGCATTTATCGATATAAATTGACCTCTGAGCACCGCTTTTGCTGTGTCCCAGAGGTTTTGATAGGAAGTATTTTCATTCTCGTTGCATTCTATGAATTTCTTTATTCCCTCCTTAATGTGTCCCATAACCCAGTCTTTTTTTCAGCAGGGTATTGTTCAGTTTCCAAGTATTTGATTTCTTTTCCCTAATTTTTCTGTTATTGATTTCCACTTTTATGGCCTTATGGTCTGAGAAGATGCTTTGTAATATCTCGATGTTTTGGATTCTGCAAAGGTTTGTTTTATGACCTAATATGTGGTCTATTCTAGAGAATGTTCCATGTGGACTTGAAAGAAAAGTATACTTTGCAGCTGTTGCGTGGCGTGTTCTGTATAAGTCTATGAGGTCAAATTGGTTGATTGTAGCAATTAGGTCTTCCGTGTCTCTATTGAGCTTCTTACCGGAAGTCCTGTCCTTCTCCGGAAGTGGTGTGTTGAAGTCTACTACTATAATTGTGGAGGTGTCTATCGCACTTTTCAGTTCTGTTAAAGTTTGTTTTATGTATCTTGCAGCCCTGTCATTGGGTGCATAAATATTTAATATGGTCATATCTTCCTGGTCAATTGTCCCTTTAATCATTTTGTAGTGTCCTTCTTTATCCTTTGTGGTGGATTTAACTTTAAAGTCTATTTTGTCAGAAATTAATATTGCTACTCCTGCTCTTTTTGATTGTTGTTTTCTTGATATATTTTTTTCCAGCCTTTGAGTTTTAGTTTGTTTGTGTCTCTAAGTCTAAGGTGTGTCTCTTGTAGGCAGCATATAGACAGATCGTGTTTCTTTATCCCGTCTGAGGCTCTCTGTCTCTTTATCGGTGCATTTAGTCCATTTATATTCAGCGTAATTATAGATAAGTATGTTTAGTGCTGTCATTTTGATGCCTTTTTGTGTGTGTTGTTGACAATTTCATTTTCCACTTATTTTTTTGTGCTGGGACATTTTTCTTTGTAAATTGTGTGTTCCTCATTTTCATAGTAGTTGAATTTATGTTTGCTGAGTCGTTATGTTTTTCTTGGTTTTTATTTTGAGTTATGGAATTGTTAGACGTCTTTGTGGTTACCTTAATATTTACCCCTTTTTTTCCAAGTAAAAACCTAACTTGTGTTGTCCTATATTGCCTTGTTTTCCTCTCCATGTGGCAGTTCTGTGCCTCCTGAATTTAGTCCCTCTTTTTGATTATTGTGATCTTTTACATATTGACTTCAATGATTCCCTGTTTTGAGCATTTTTTTCTTTTTAAAAATTAATCTTAATTTGTTTTTGTGATTTCCCTATTTGAGTTGATATCAGGATGTTCTGTTCTGTGAGCTTTTGTTGTGCTGGTATCTGATATTATTGATTTTCTGACCAAACAATTTCCTTTAGTATTTCTTGTAGCTTTGGTTTGGTTTTTGCAAATTCTCTAGCTTGTGTTTATCTGTAAATGTTTTAATTTCACCTTCATATTTGAGAGAGAGTTTTGCTGGATATATGATCCTTGGCTGGCAGTTTTTCTCCTTCAGTGCTCTATATATCTCATCCCATTGCCTTCTTGACTGCATGGTTTCTGCTGAGTGGTCTGAACTTATTCTTATTGATTCTCCTTTGTAGGAGACCTTTCTTTTATCCCTGGCTGCTTTTAAAATTTTCTCTTTATCTTTGGTTTTGGCAAGTTTGATGATAATACGTCTTGGTGATTTTCTTTTTGGATCAATCTTTAATGGGATTCAATGAGCATCTTGGATAGATATACTTTCGTCTTTCATGATGTCAGGGAAGTTTTCTGCCAACAGATCTTCAGCTATTCTCTCTGTATTTTCTGCTATCCCTCCCTTTTCTGGGACTCCAATCACACGCAAGTTATTCTTCATGCTAGAGCCCCAAATGATTCTTAGGGTTTCTTCATTTTTTTTAATTCTTTTATCTGATTTTTTTCAACTGTATTGGTGTCAATTCCCTTATCCTCCATCTCCCCCACTCTGCATTCCAATTGCTCGATTCCGCTCCTCTGACTTCCTATCGCATTGTCTAATTCTGTAATTTTACTGTTAATCTTTTGGATTTCTGAATGCTGTCTCTCTATGGTTTCTTGCAGCTTATTAAGTTTTCCACTATGTTCTTGAATAATCTTTTTGATTTCTTCAACTGCTTTATCAGCATGTTGCTTGGCTTTTTCTGTAGATTGCCTTATTTCATTTCTGAGGTCATCCCTGATGTCTTGAAGCATTCTGTAGACTAGTTTTTTATATTCTGCATCTGGCAATTCCAGGATTGTGTCTTCATTTGGGAAAGATTTTGATTCTTTAATTTGGGGAGTTGTAGAAGCAATCATGGTCAGCTTCTTTATGTGGTTTGATATCGACTGCTAGCTCCGAGCCATCTATAAGATATTGTAATGATTTATTTATATTTGCTCACTGAGTCTTATCTTGTTTTGTGTTCTTTCAGTATACGTAGATGGGCTACTAGATTGCGCTCTCTTGATTGTTTTAGCCCTTGAATCTCTTATGTCCTATTACCAGCTGGTTTGGGCTGTTAGCAGATATTAGCAGATATATAAGCCTAAGAGTCCATTCACTATTCTTGAGTAGAAATCTGATTTTGGGTCACCAAGTGTGTGGTGCAGACTGTCACCTATTCACCGAGAAGAGTAGTGGTGGTAGTTGTGTGCACCAGATTCTAGTAGCAGCAGGGGGTCACACTCCGGGGGGGCAGGATGCTGACATGCTTCCCCCAAGTGCCAGTGAGGTAGGTGTGTCCCTATTCCTAAAGCACTTTGGTGGGTGGGCTCTGCAGCTGTACCTTAGGCACCCAGTGCAAGTACCTCTACAGATTGGTAGGTGTCACCATCCTCAGACCCCTAACGCAGGAGGCTAGGTGGTCTGGGGGGAGCCTCGGCCCTCAGTTCCCTGTTGTGGGTCAGTGAGGGTTTCTGTTGAATACACAGAGATATTAGACCTGGGAAACTTGTCTTTCCAGTAATCCGCTAAAACAATTACAGTCAGATCCCTATCAGAATTGCCTTTGCATTAAAATAGCCACCTTGTTCCCTGTAGGGATGAAAGCCCAAGACAGTGGATCTCATATGCTTGGCTTGAGCTGGTTCTGTATTTTTAGTCCAATTTTGGGAAGTCAGGGAAGGATTTTTGGTCCCTGGGTTTTTTGTAGCTGCTTCACTCAGGCCAGGAGAATGGGTTAGGAAAAGACCAAAAAAAAAAAAAAACCATAGAGCACTTCACTGTCTGGCTCAGGAAATTCCAATGTTAATGAAGCCGCCTGGGAAGGGGAGGGGAGGGACCAGATAGATAGGAGAGAGTAGCACCCCGGAATATAGACAAAGTTACTTATCTTGCTTGGTGATGACTGTTTCATCTGAGATTCCAGAGGGGCATGTAGCCTGTGTGCGTTGGCTGGGTCAAGATTGCCCCCAAGGGTCAGGCCCGCGTCCTGTGCTCCTGCTGTCTCAGAAGCCGTGGTCAGTTCCTCCGCTCCCATTCCAAAGCCCAGCGCCAAGGTTCCCTGGCTGGGACACTGCACTCCAAGCTCCAAAACCAGTCGCTGCCTCCTGGTGACTTCTCCTCCTGTTAGCCGCGTTGTTGCGCTGCCTGTATGCACTGGCTGGGCTTCCCCCGAGGTCACTTCTGGGGGCTAGGGCTGCGTCCCATGTTTGCGCCATCTAAGGATGCTGTGCTCAGCTTCCCTGTGCCCAGTCCAAAGCCCGGCGCCAAGGTTTTCTGACTGGGACGCTGGCTCCAGGCTCCGAAAACAGTCGTTGCTTCCCCGTGGTTGCTCATTCTCAGTCTCTGTCACTCAGGTCAACTCTTTAGATCTGTATTTGATAGTGAGGGTTCATAGATTGTCATGTATGTAATGGATTCACTTGTTTTTCCGAGTCTTTGTTGCAAGAGGGATCCGAGGTAGCTTCTACCTAGTCAGCCATCTTGGCCCTGCCTCAGGAATTCAGTTTTAACAAGTTCCCATCTGGGAGCCTTGGAGACACAATGGTTAAGCACTGGGCTGCTAACCCAAAAGTCTATTTCTAGCTTTTTAAGGAAGCGCCAAATTGATTTCCAAAGTCGTACATTTTACATTCCCCCTGCAGTGTATAAGTGTTCCACACTCTCCACAACCTCTCCAACATTTATTATTTGGTGTTTTTTGGATCAAGGCCAGCCTTGTTGGGGTGAGAAGGAATCTCATTGTAGTTTTGATTTGCATTTCTGTAATGGCTAATGAACCGACTCAATGGCAATGGGTTAATGGCTAATGATCATGAGCATTTCCTCATGTATCTTTTAGCTGCCTGAATGTCTTCTTTGATGAAGTGACTGTTCATATCCTTTCCTCATTTTTTAACTGGGTTATTTGTCTTTTTGTTGTTGAGTTTTTGTAGTATCATGTAGATTTTAGAGATCCGATGCTGATCGGAAATGTCATAGCTAAAAACTTTTTACCAGTCTGTAGGTAATCTTTTTACTCTTTTGGTGAAGTCTTTGGATGAGCATAGGTGTTTGATTTTTAGGAGCTCCGAGTTATCTAGTTTCTCCTCTGCATTGTTAGTAAGGTTTTGTATACTGTTTATGCCATGTATTAGGGCTCCTAGTGATATCCCTATTTTTTCTTCCATGATCTTTATCATTTTAGATTTTATATTTAGGTTTTGACCCATTTTGAGTTACTTTTTGTGCATGATGTGAGGTATCAGTCTTGTTTCATTTTTTTGCAGATGGATATCCATCTATGCCAGCACCATTTGTTAAAGAGACTGTCTTTTCCCCTTTTAATAGACTTTGGGCCTTCGTCAAATATCAGCTGCTCATATGTGGATGGATTTATGTCTGGATTCTCAATTCTGTTGCGTTGATCTATGTATCTGTTGTTGTACCATTACCAGGTTGTTTTGACTACTGTGGCAGTACAGTATGTTCTAAAATCAGGTAGTGTGAAGCCCCCTACTTTGTTCTTTTTCAGTAATGTTTTACTTATCTGGGGCCTCTTTCCCTTCCATTTGAAGTTAATGATTTGTTTCTCCATCTCATTAAAAAATGTTGTTGGAATTTGGATCATAATTACATTGTATCTATAGATCACTTTTGGTTGAATAGACATTTTTACAATGTTGAGTCTTCCTTTCCATGAGCAAGGTATGTTTTTCCGCTTACATAGGTCTCTTGGTTTCTTGCAGTAGTGTCTTGTAGCTTTCTATGTGTAGGTCTTTTATTTCTCTGGTTAGATTTATTCCTAAGTATTTTATCTTCTTGGGGGCTACTTTAATGACATTGATTTGGAGATTTCCCCTTCAACGTTTTTTTTTTGGTGTAGAGGAATGCAATGGATTTTTGTATGTTTATATTGTATCCTGATAGTCTGCTGAACTCTTCTATTGGTTTTAGTAGGCTTCTTCAGGATTCTTTAGCATTTTCTGTACATAAGATCATGTCATCTGCAAATAGAGATATTTTTTCTTCTTCCATACTAATCTGGATGCCCTTTATTTCTTTATCTAGCCTAGTTGCTCTGGCTAGGACCTCTAGCACAATGTTGAACAAGAGTGGTGATAAAGGGCATCCTTATGTGGGATGCTTTCAGACTCTCTCCATTTAGGATGATGTTGGCTGTTGGCTTTGTATCAATGTCCTTTATTATGTTGAGTAATTTTCCTTCTATTCCTATTTTGTTGAGAGTTTTTATCATGAATGGGTGTTGGATTTTATTAAATTCCTTTTCTGCATCAATTGGTAAGATCATATGATTCTTGTCTTTTGTTTTATTTATATGATGGATTACACTGATTGTTTTTCTAATGTTAAACCATCCCTGCGTATCTGGTATGAACCCCAGTTGGTCATGATGAATTATTTTTTTGATATGTTGTTGAATTCTATTGGCTAGAATTTTGTTGAGGATATTTGCATCTAAGTTCATGAGGGACCCACAAACCCACTGCCATCATGAGGGACATAGGTCTGTAATTTAATTTTTTTTTTTACCTGGTTTTGGTATTGGGGATATGCTGGCTTCATAAAATGAGTTTAGGAGTATTCCATCCTTTTCTATCCTCTGAAATACCTTTAGTATTAGCAGTGTTAATCTTCTCTGAAAGGTTGGTAGAACTCTCCAGCAAAGCCAGTAAAGATACCCTGTCCAGGGTTTTTTGTTGTTGTTGTTGTTGGGAGTTTTTAAATTACCTTTTCAATCTTCTTTAGTTATAGGTTTATTAGTTCTTCTACCTCTGATTATGTTAGTTTAAGTAGATAGTATGTTTCTAGAAATTCATCCACTTCTAGGTTTTCAGATTTTTATAGTACAATTTTTCCTAGTAATCTGATATGATTCTTTTACTTTTAGTTGGGTCTGTTTTGATATTGCCCATCTCATTTCTTATTCAGGTTATTTGCTTCCTCTCCTGTTTTTCTTTTGTCAGTTTGGCCAATGGTTTATCAATTTTGTTAGCTTTTTTGTAGAACTAGCTTTTGGTCTTGTTAACTCTATCAATTGTTTTTCTGTTCTTTATTTGTTTTAATTTTGCTCTAATTTTTATTATTTGCTTTCTTCTGGTTCCTGAGGGTTTCTTTTGTTGTTCTCTTTTTATTTGTTCAAACTGTAGGGATAATTCTTTGATTTTGGCCCTTTCTTCTTTTTGAATATGTGTGTTTATTGCAATAAATTGACCTCTGAGCACTGCTTTCAGTGTGTCCTAAAGGTTCTGGTAGGAAGTGTTTTCATTCTCATTGGATTCCATGAATTTCTTTATTCCATTCTTAATTTCTTCTATAACCCAGTCGTTTTTGAGCAGGGTATTGTTCGGTTTCCAGTGTTTTTGATTTCTTTTCCCTACTTTTTCTGTGATTGATTTCTACTTTTATGGATTTATGGTCTGAGAAGATACTTTGTAATATTTTGATGTTTTGGATTCTGTTAAGGCTTGCTTTATGACCTAATATGTGTTCTATTCTAGAGAATGTTCCAAGTGCATTGGAAAAGAAAGTATACTTGGCTGCTGTCATATGGAGTGCTTTGTATATGTCTATGAGGTCAAGTTGGTTGATTGTGACATTTAAATCTTCCGTGTCTTTCTTGAGCTTCTTTCTGGATGTTCTGTCCTTCACTGAAAGTGGCGTATTGAAGTCGACTATTATTATAGATCTGTCTATCTCATTTTTCAATGCTGTTAGAGTTTGTTTTATGTGTTTTGAAGCAACTAATATTTATTAGTTGCATAAATATTTAATACCTCCTGTTGTATTGTCCCTTTAACCATTATATAGTATCGTTCCATATCCTTTGTAGTGGATTTAACTTTAAAGTCTATTTTGTCAGAAATTAATATTGCCACTCCTGCCCTTTTTTGACTGGTTGTTTGCTTGATATACTTTTTCCATCCTTTGAGTTTTAGTTTGTTTGTGTCTCTAAGTCTAAGGTGTATCTCTTTTAGGCAGCATATAGACAGATCATGTTTTTTTTTTTTTAATCCATTCTGCCTCTCTCTGTCTCTTTATTGGTGCATTTACTTCATTTACATCCAGCGTAATTATGGATAGGTATGGTTTTAGTGCTATCTTTCTGATGTATTTTTGTGTGTGTTGTTGACAGTTTCTTTTTCCCACTTAATTTTTTTGTGCTGAGTAGTTTTTCGTTATATGCTGTCTTTTCCTCTCATTCATTGTTTTTGATTTTGCTTTTGCTGAGTCTTTATGTTTTTCTTGTATTTTATTTTGGTGTGTAGGATTGTTAATCTCCTTTGTGGCTACCTTAATATTTACCCTTTTTTCCTAAGTGTAAACCTAGCTTTTATTTCTTTATATCACCTTGACTTCCTCTCCATAAGAAAGATCTATGACTACATTTTTTATTCCCTCTTTATTGTTTTAATGTTCTCTTCTTTTACATAATGACATCACTGTGCCCCCATTTTTAGCATTTTTTATCTTGATTTGTTTTTATGATTTCTATCTGGGTTGATATCTTGTTGCTCTGTCCTGTGTTCTAGTTTTGGTTGATATCTGATGTTATTGATTTTCTAACCACAGAACTCCCTTTGGTATTTCTTGTAGTTTTGGTTTGGATTTTACAAATTCTCTGAATTTCTTTTTATCTGGAAATGTCCTCATTTCGCCTTCATATTTGAGAGACAGTTTTGCTCGACATATGATTCTTGGCTGGCAGTTTTTTTCCTTCCATGCTTTATATAAGTCATCCTATTGCCTTCTTGCCTGCATGGTTTCTGCTGAGTAGTTTGAGCTTATTCTTATTGATTCTCCTTTGTAGCTGACTTTTCATTTATCCCTAGCAGCTCTTAAAATTCTGTCTTTATCTTTGGTTTTGGCAAGTTTGATTATAATATACCTTGGTGACTTTCTTTTGAGATTGACTTATGTGGAGTTTGATGAGCATTTTAGGTAGATATCTTCTCATCTTTCATGACATCAGGGAAGTTTTGTGCCAACAAATCCTCAACAATTCTGTCTGTATTTTCTGTTGTCCCTCCCTGTTCTGGTACTCCAATCACTCATAGGTTATTTCTCTTGATAGAGTCCCACATGATTCTTAGGGTTTCTTCATTTTTCTAAATTCTTTTATCTGATTTTTCTTCAAATATATTGGTGCCAAGTGCTTTATCTTCAAGTTTACAAATAGTGCCTTCCATTTGCTCAATTCTGCTTCTCTGACTTTCTATTGAGTTGTCTAATTCTCTAATTTTATTGTTAATCTTCTGAATTTCTGATTGCTGTTTCTTTATGGATTCTTGCAGCCTATCAAATTTTCATTGTGTTCTTGAATAACGATTTAA
Organism: Loxodonta africana; assembly: GCF_030014295.1. Classification (NCBI taxonomy): domain Eukaryota; kingdom Metazoa; phylum Chordata; class Mammalia; order Proboscidea; family Elephantidae; genus Loxodonta; species Loxodonta africana. The sequence goes on along the minus strand of NC_087343.1, from coordinate 110,294,674 downwards.
ATTTCTTCAGCTGCTTTATCTTTGTGTTCCTTGGCTTGTTCTGAATTTTGCCTGATCTCCTTCCTGACCTGTTTAGAAGTTCTGTATGTTAACCTTTTGTATTGTACATCTGGTAATTCCAGGAATACATCTTCATCTGGAAGATCCCTTGATTCTTTGTTTTGAGAGCTTGTTGAACTGATCATTGTCTGCTTCTTTATGTGATTTGATATTGACTTTTGTCTCTGAGCCATCTTCACATTATCATATTAATTTATTTTATGTTTGCTTACTGTATCCTAGCTTCGTGCTTTCTTTTGTTTTGATATTCCCAAATAGACTGACTGAGTGAGCTAGGTTGATTATTTGCACCTTTGAGGCAGTAATGTCCTTTCACCAGATGGCTAGAGCTGTTATCAGGTATATTAATCTAGAAGTCCATTCACTTTTCTTGTATGGACTCAGCTCAGGTGTCCAGGTAGTTGGTCACCAAGTGTGTGGTATAGGCTCTGTCCTATAGTCTTAGAGGGTCAGGGGTGATTGGTGTAGGCACAGGTATTTGTTTGCAGCAGGGAGTCATACTCTGAATAAAACAGAGAGCTGACAACCATCCCCCAGGTGTCTGTGAGGAAAGTGTGTCCCTCTTTCCTAGAGTGCACGCAGGTGGGTGGGTTCTGCAGCCAGACCATGGGCACCCAACGCTTTTGGTTGTAAGGATTGGGAAGCATCACTTATCCTTGGACCCCTGCTGTGGGTGGCTAGGTGACATGGATGGAGCCACCAGTCCTCAGGCCCCTGATATGGGTAGGTGAGGACCCTGTTTAATAGGTAAAGCTGTGTCCAACATCAAAAACCCACCTTCCAGTACACAGGTGAAACATTTAAAGTCAGATCTCAAGCACATACAGTGTTGCAGTCTACCAACAAAGACCTAATCTCCTGAAATGGGCCCACACAGGTCCATGCTGGAGTGAAAGGTATTCAATGTCCGTGGGCCATTTGTGCCTGGACAGGAGCTGCTTCTGTCCTGAGCTCCCTAGCTTAGTGGAGCTAGCAGATTATCTTTTCCCCCAGTTGTTAATTTATTCCTACTCCAAGGCAAAGAGAATGGCTCAGGGTGAGCAGCAGTACCTATCTCAGGCCCAGGGAAATCTACAGCCACTGAAGGTGGCTTTGGAGCTGGGGGTGCAGTAAATAAATGCAAGTACTTAGCTTTTGCCGAGAGTGTTGTTCTTCTCTGATTCTGGAGGTGTGAGTAGACTGTGCTGCTCACTGTCTCTCCCTGAGGAAACCCTGTCCTGAATGCTACTGCCAGCCCTTCCTCGGTTTCTCCAGGGGATTGTGACTGAGGGGAGCTAGTTCTGTCCGAGTCAGGTCCAGCAACTCCTCGCCATTTCTGAACTGTTTCTTCCTCTGCTTGCTTCTTAGTCCAATTTCCTAACTTTGCCTTTGATGGTCAGGGCTCCTAGCTTATCATATATATAATCATTTCACTTATTCTTTTGGGTCTTTGTTGTAAAAGGGATCACTGGAAGCATCTGACTACTCCGCCATCTCCGCCCCGCCTTTTCAGTACCATCAATTCTCCATCATATGCTACCTCCTGAAATGGCTGAACGTCAACCAGTTGTTTTTGGTACAGTGACTGTATTACTTCCAACTTCCCTTGATGCTTCCTGCATTGTTCAATATCTTGCTCATAGTATCCTTTAATATTGCAACTCGAGGCTTGAATTTTTTTCTTCAGTTCTTTCAGCATGAGAGACATGCCAAGAGTGTTCTTTCCTTTTGGTTTTGTAACTGTAGGTCTTTGCACATTTCATTGTAATACTCTACTTTGTCTTCTTCAGCTGCCCTGTGAAATCCTTTCTTTTCAGTTCTTCTACTTCATTATCTCTTCTGTTTGCTTTAGCTACTCTATGTACAAGAGCAAGTTTCAGAATCTCTTCTGACATCCATTTTGGACTTTTCTTTCTTTCCTGTCTTTTTAACGACTTTTTGCTTTCTTCATATATAATGTCCTTGATGTCATGCCACAATTTGTCTGGACTTCTGTCATTAGTATCCAATGCATCTGGTGTAATATACTCAAGGTCTCGTGGACTTGTTTTAATTTTCTTCAGCTTCAACTCATGCTTGCATATGTGAATTGATGGTTTGTTCTGCAGTCGGCCCCTGACCTTGTTCTGGCTGATGATATTGAGCTTCTCCATTGTCTCTTTCTATAAATGTAGTCAGTTTGATTCCTACGTAGTCCAACTGGTGAGGTCCACATCAATAGTCACCATTTGTGTTGTCGACAAAAGGCATTTCCAATGAATAGGTTGTTGGTCTTGCAAAATTCTATGGTTCAATCTCCAGCATCGTTTCTATCACTGGGGGCATGTTTTCCAACTTCTAATCCTTCTTCTTTTTGTCCAACTTTCACATTCGAATCACTGCATCTCAATTGCATGTTTGATTGATTTCAGACTGCAGAAGTTGGTAAAAACCTTCAGTTTCTTCGACTTTGGCCTTAATGGGTGGTGTGTAAATTTGAGTAACAGTCTTATTAACTGGTCTTTCTTGTAGGCATATGGACATTATCCTATTACTGAGAGCAGCATTGTACTTCAGGATAGATCTTGAAATGTTCTCTTTGACAATGATGGTGGTGCCATTCCTCTTCAATTTGTCATTCCCAGCATAATAGACTATGTGATTGTCCAATTCAAAATGGTCAATACCAGTCCATTTCAGCTTATTATCTTCTAGCATTCCATTTCATTTTTGACAACTTTAAATTTTCTTAGGTTTGTACTCTGACATTCCGTGTCCTGATCATTAATGGATGTTTTCAGCTGTTTCTTCACATCTTGAGTAGTGCCACAGCAAATGAAGGTTCTGAAAGCATTATTCCAACCATGTCATTAAGGTCGGTTCTACTTTGAGAAGGCAGGTCTTTCTCCATTTTGTTTTAAGTGCCTTCCAACCCGAGGGGCTCATCTTCCAGCACTATATCAGACAAAGTTCTGCTGCTATTCATAAGGTTTTCACCAACCAGTTTTTTCAGAAGTGGACTGCTGGATCCTTCTTCTTAGTCTGTCTTAGTCTAGAAGCTCCACTGAAACCTGTCCAACATGGTGATTGTGCTGGTATTTGAAATACTAGTTGCATAGCTTCCAGCATCATAGTAACACACAAGCCACCACAGTATGACAAATTGACAGACCGGTGATAAACTATCATGTTAGTTACTCTGAATAGTGAAATAGGTAATAGTAAACCATCCCTGTATATCCTAGTAAGACTTCTGAATAAGTTCAACAAGTTTACTAGAGTACAGTATTTCTATAACTTCACTTTTTATTTAGGTAATTTCAGGAGTAAAATACAATTGTATCTTATTAATTGTAGTCCTCATGATTTTCCCTGAATGTTACTTAAATTTCCTTTGTCTTTTAGTTAAAAAAAAAAAAAAGACTTGCTAAGAAGATTAATAAATGAGTAAACAAAAGTAAAGGGAAATTCTAGATACCTGGTTAATGACCTATTTATTTTTTGTGAATCTTTCCAATAAGCTGTCAGACCCACAAATTAAAATTATAGATGTTATAGAGAGCAAATTATGGGGAAAAAAAGAGAAGACAAGAAAATGAACAACCATAACAAAAAACATTTTAAAAACGACATGACCTTTAGGAGCCTTAGTGGTGGAGTGGTTAAAGTGATTGACTGCTAACCAAAAGACTGGGGGTTCGAAACCACCAGTGGCTTCTTGGGAGCAAGTTGTGGAAGTCTACTTCTGTAGAGTTTTACAGCCGCGGAAATGCTATGGGGCCTCCATGACTCGGAGTCAACTCAATGGTAGTGAGTTTGGTTTTTGGATATATGACTTTTATGGTTTAGGTTATTGGTGAATTTTAAGATATCTGTTTGGATTTGTATTTTTTCAATATTTTTGCTTTAGATTGCAAAAAGTAAAATTTTTGTGGATTGATCATTAACACACATTTGAGCGTATCTATTGCTATTAACCTAATAAAATAGTTGATATGTAACTCATTTCTATTTCAGATTTTGATGAAGAATCAAGTGTTTGTGTGCCTAGCTCTGTCCAGAGCTACTGAAAATTTACTTGTTATTGGAGTTTCTGAATTTTTGCCTAAATATATTGAAAATCAGTATGAATTAACACCCACAGTGGCAGCTACACTTGCAGGTAGACTTTTCTGCTCATTGTGTTCATTTCAAAAATTTTGTATACAATTTTCATACACATATGTATGAAATATTTCAAATAAACACAGTACAGGGAGTATTAAGAACAGATAGCCTTTGCTCAAATTATGAAAATATGAGCACTTTACCATTGTTGTATTAATATTTTTTAACACATAATACTTTGTAAGGACTTCTGAACCTCCCTCGCTTAATACCATTTATTTTCCTTTCTCCTTCTGGGAAGGTAATCATTCTTCTGAAGTTAGAGTCCATCTTTCCCATACATGTTTGTATGTCTTTTCTGGTTATGTATATATCATATTTCTAAAATTCTTGTTTCATTTTGTAATAATCTACTTTTTTAATCAGAAATTATACTGTTCAAATTCATGTTGATCTATATCTACTTACTGCATTTTAGCTGTGCTATGAAATTCTATTTTATAAATGTACCACTGTTTGTTTATCCATGATCTTATTAATTTACCCTAATCTATCCACTGGCTGGTTAATGAACATGAAATTGCCTTCATTTTTTTTTCACTTTTCCAAACAATGCAATAATAAATAAGCCTGTTCATGTCTTCTGTGCACATTTATTATTTGATCTAGGTTTAGACATTAAAGGAGAATTGTATTGTGTACATCTTCATTGTTTCTAGATATTGAAAATTGGCTCTACAAAAGAGGTTGCAAATGAATGAAATATTTTAAGGTTCCAGCATTAATATGAAAGTGATAAAGGTAATCATTTGTTTTAGGCTCTTAAAAATAAGAATATATGCTGTAAATTTTAGGGCAGTCAGCAAAAGAATAGTAAATGAGTATATTAATATAAAAAAATCTGATCAAAATAGGAAAGAAAAACAAACATAAAGCACGGGGTTCAAATAGAAAACAAATATTAAGATGTGCAGAGATATTATTGAGTAGATTTTGAGGTAAAGGGCACACCACTGACAGATTGCAAACAGTCCTGAAAGCCAAAAACATGATGCAGATTGGTTTCAAGAGCTATAATGATGGATTTTTCCATGACTGCACAACTTTGTTGGCCACTCAATAATCTGATCAATATAGGCTTGAACCAAACCCATTCAATTTGTTTCATATAGTATTTAACTAAGGCTAATATCGACAGTACTCTAAGCAACAGGATGAGGCCAACATGCAGTACTGACCTCAGTCACACTCTCAAAGGTCCTGGACCCAGCCAGCTGAACAAATTCCTTAGTAATCCAGGTGTATTTTAGAAAGCCAAGTGGCTTTCTTCTTCAGTTTCTGTACTGACCTTTATACTTAGCCTGAGGCATTAATACAGGTAGAATAATAGAATGTATTATTAGTTGCACAGATTCCATCTTGGCCTGCAAGGTGGAAGTTTTGGGCAATTATGTCATCCCTAATAATGCTGATCAGTGAGTTGAGGCTGACCAGAGTGCTTCCTAGGGATTAGATCGTGCCATTGATTTTTTTTTTTAAAGTAAAATCAGGGACAAATTTCACACCACCTCCACCAGGCACTACTTGGAAACTCTATGGGACAGTTCTACTCTGTCGTATAGGGTTGCTATGAGTTGGGATCTAATTGGGTTACTCCCATTGTAGGGATAACTGCCCCCAGAGCTCACATAAATAATGTGTCAGTTACCCCTATGGGAAGCTTCCCCTGAGTAACCAAAAGGAGCTTAATTTTAGAGAGATTTCCATAGTCTTCTAGGGCTTTATCATCTACTGATGGTGTTTCCTTAAATAATTGAAGATCTCTTATGGCCTCTTCTGCGTTCTTGAATATACCATTTCCATTTGACAAATGAGGCTTTTCCAACATCGTTAGCTTTTAAGTCTAATTTGGCCCATCACCAAATGGGAATGTCAGTCCAGAGAGTGAACAAGGACTCAACATATCATGGCTTAGGTTTCATCAAGAGCTCCTAGTAAGCTAATAGTTGCTTTTCAAAAGGTAGCCATGTCAGGGAGTCAATTAGTCCATCACCTCAAAGGGTGCCTCTGAGTGGAAACTGCCTTCCTTTGCCATATGCTCCAGTCCACAAGATCATAATTCACAGAGGCTTGTAGCTCAACGGGGTCATTAAGTCTGTGGCATCCCATTGTAGAGAGCATGCTGTTGTTTTCTGATCAGTTTCCAATGTAGGTTTGGGCCGAACTCATAATTTGTATGTTAGCTGGTGTAAAAGACAAAGTAGAATGCCCAGGTGAGGTACATATTGTCTCTAATACCTAAAGAGTCCAATATAGTATTGGGCCTCCTTTTTTTCATTGGAGGCAGGGGTGGGGAAGTAGCAGTTTTTGGGTTTTTTTTGACAACCAGAGAGATTGAGTATTGTGGATTTGGAACCTGTCCACATAGTTCCGAAAATAATATTGATGAGCCGTCTCCTGAGTTTTGTTGGGGATTATCAGCCACCCTTGCTGGCAAAGATGTGATAACACCGCAGTCATGGCCATTGAATCTGAAACTTGTGTCCTGCAATCCAACTGGACATCATATATCAATAAAAGCTTTGAGTGTTAGAGGGTAGTGGTACTTGCGGTAAATCCTGACCCACTCACTGGTAACAAATAGCAGGGGAGTTTAAGTACTTCTAAGGGAGTACTATAAATGTATATTTGTGGCCTTGCCACATGAATAAGAATTGGTCTTTACCCTTGGGTGCAAGTGGGTTACAAAAGAATACTTTGGCAATGTTCAAGGCAGCATACTAAGTGCTATCAATCTGTCAATTGATTTAGTTATAATCACAAGGACTATAGGAGTGACAACTACATTCAGTTGGTAGAATCTACTGTAAGCCTGTAGCTCCTGTTAACCTTTTTCTCTGGCCATACAGGTCTGTTTAATTAACATATTGCGTCTTTTACTTCTTCTGCTGCCTTCGAGACCTTAAAATTGGGATTTTCCTTTCTCGGAATTCTATGCTGTTACTGTTAAACCACTTGGGAAGATGCAAGGGACAGTTTGGGTAGCAACTTATATATCCCACTAGCACTTTTGGACTTTAGGAGAAATTCACAGTACATGCTTGTAAAATATAAATACCAATTCTACATTCCAAAACCAGAGCCATGACAGTATATTGGAGTCACGACAAAGGTACATTCAGACAAGGTCCAACAGTCAGTTTACCTTCTTTTCTGGGGCAGTAAGTGTCCAAATTCTATTCAGTGCTTCATCTATGTTTTCACAAGGGTATCTGCAGCCAGGACGCACTGCAAAAAACTGTAAGAGTTTTTACTTTTGTATCCAAATGGATCTAAGTTTGGCAGGAGGAAAGACTGCAAGAGGAGCTGAGGCCTAAAACAGCCCATGTGTTGCCATTGCACCTTAATGAGCAATTATGCATCACAGTCCCTCATCTCCCAAGCAAACCAGCCAGAGTTCTAATGATTCACTTTGTTTCTGCCTATAGAAGTTATAAATTTTCCTCATTTTAAACTCAGTGTGGTTGCACATCTTTATAACCCTTGTCTGAAAACAAGAGGAGTCTTCTGCCCAACCAGTAAGAAACTTAGTATAAGTTTTTAAAATAGGGTGGTCCTGAGAGTGATTTCTAGATGGCAAGGAAGTCCTCCAGCCTGGAGGAGAGTTAACAACAATCTTGGTACTGTCCTTGGAACTGTCTTTGAATCTACTTACTAGTACTTGGCCTGAGAATACCTCTTTACTTATTCTTCGTTAATAGCAATAGACTGGACTATATAATTTGGTCAGCGTGTTCACTATTGATTCCCAGAACTTGCCTCAAAATCTTTCCTCTTCCAGAGAGCCATGTCTCTGTCAGCATCCTGTCCTTGTCACCAAAACCACTAAATTCTATGGAGGGTTTGAGATTTTATCCTATTTGTGAGCTAACAAGTTAGCCTATCACAGCTCCATGGATGCTGGTAGATGATGCAGATTTCTTGGTCAGAGAGGAAAAACAACCTACGATTCACAGCAATGGTAGTAGTTAGTGTATCATCAGTTTTTTGTATCAGTTCCCTGAACCCCAGTTCTCACAGAGTAATATGAAAGTGGGTCAGCTTACATTGCACATACACTGCATTGCATTGCAGGGGAGGTACCCCGAGCTTAAGGAAACAAATGGTTTATAATGGGCAATATCGTGCTTGCTCTTTGATCCAGAGGTAGACATTGTCTTTATTATGCTTGACAGCAAGCATGTCTTCTCTTAGTTCCAGAGGGAGTAACTATCTCTAGCTTCCAGAGATATAAGCAAAACTGTATTGTGCTATCAAGGGGAACACTATCTCTATTATTCAAAACTTTTCACTATACAAATGTTTGTGTGCAATGCAGATATACAGAGGTAGTTTGGAACAAAAAGCAGTCAGTGCTTCTGCTTGCAATATCTACAGAAACATGAGAGACTCATGGAAAATTGTTATCTAAAAAATATATCAGTACTTATATTACATATAAATAAACTAAAAATTGTCAGAATGGGGGGAAATCCAACTATATGTTACTTGTAAGAGGTACTGCTTAAATATGGAGACATGAAAAGGTTAAAAGAAAAAGGATAGAAAAAGTTATATTATACAAACACTAACCAAAGGAAAAGTTGGTGTAACTATAATAATTTTAAGTGAAGTGGTCTTCAAAGCAAGGGTTGTTACTTTTTATAAAGTGGGATCATGTATAATGACAGAGGGGTCAGCTTATGAAGTAGAGATCATGAGTATATATGTATATGCCCTCAATAACATAGTTTCAAAATATGTAAGACAAAAATGTGACTGAAATAAAAAAAATAGATAAATTTATAGTCACAGCGTGAGACTTTAACATACCTCTCTTAATAGCTGACAGGCAGGAGACATACTAAAGGCAGAAGATCTAAACAACTAAATTAACAAACTCAACTTAATTGATACATATATAGAGCACTTTACCAAATAAGTTCAGAAAACACTTTGTTCTCAAATGTGCATAAAACATTGACCATATGCTGGGTCATAAAGCGAGTCTCAATGCATTTCAAAGTTTTGAAATTATTCAGAAGGTAATCTCTGACCACACTTGTATTAGGCTGGAAATCAGTAACAAAAAATAAGCATAGCAAGCTCACCAGGTTGGAAATCAAACATATACTTTTATTGGTAAAGGAAAAAATCACGATGGAAATTATATAAACATTTAACATGTCAAACAAAACATGTGGGACACAGCTAAATCGATTAGAGAGACATGCTTATATTTGCAGAGAAGCTAGACTGAGAATCAGTGATCTAAGTTTCTGCCTCAAGAAGCTAGAGAAAGAAAATCAAATCAACCGAAAGCAAGTCGAAGGAAGGGATAATAGAAGCAAGGAACTGATAAAGATGAGAAATAGAAAACTATCATACAAGAGAGAAAATCAACAAGGCCCAAAGTTAGTTCAATGAAAAGATTAATAAAATTAGTAAATCTTAGAAGGACTTAGCAAGAAAAAAAAAAATAATTCACACAAGTTATTGATATTAGTATTGAAATATTTAGATATTACTCCAGATCATATGTTGTTCTTAGGTGCCATCAAGTCGGTTCCGACTCATAGCGACCCTATGCACAACAGAACGAAACACTGCCCAGTCCTGCGCCATCCTTACAATCGTTGTTATGCTTGAGCTTATTGTTGCAGCCACTGTGTCAGTCCACCTCATTGAGGCTCTTCCTCTTTTCTGCTGACCCTGTACTCTGCCAAGCATGATGCCCTTCTCCAGGGACTGATCCCTCCTGACAACATGTCCAAAGTATGCAAGACACAGTCTCGCCATCCTTGCTTCTAAGGAGCATTCTACTTGTACTTCTTCTAAGACGGATTTGTTGATTCTTTTGGCAGTCCATGGTATATTCAATATTCTTTGCCAACACCACAGTTCAAAGGCATCAATGCTTCTTCAGTCTTCCTTATTCATTGTCCAGCTTTCACATGCATATGATGTGATTGAAAATACCATGGCTTGGGTCAGGTGCAACTTAGTCTTCAAGGTGACATCTTTGCTCTTCAACGCTTTAAAGAGGTCCTTTGCAGCAGATTTACCCAATACAATGAGTCTTTTGATTTCTTGACTGCTGCTTCCATGGCTGTTGATTGTGCATTGAAGTAAAATGAAATCTTTGACAACTTCAATCTTTTCTCCATTTACCATGATGTTGCTCATTGGTCCAGTTGTAAGGATTTTTTTCTTTATGTTGAGGTGCAATCCATACTGAAGGCTGTGGTCTTTGATCTTTATGAGTAAGTGCTTCAAGTCCTTTTCACTTTTAGCGAGCAAGGTTGTGTCATTTGCATAACGCAGGTTGTTCATGAGTCTTCGTCCAATCCTGATGCCCCGTTCTTCTTCGTACAGTCTAGCTTCTTGTATTATTTGCTCAGCATACAGATTGAATAGGTATGGTGAAAGAAGACAACCCTGACACATACCTTTCCTGACTTTAAACCAATTAGTATCCCCTTGTTCTGCCTGAACAACTGCCTCTTCATCTATGTAAAAATTCCTCATTAGCACAATTGTGTATCATTAGCACAATTAAGTGTTCTGGATCATATGGACATTAAAAATATAATAAAAGGTTATTTTGAACAATATCCTGTGTTTAACTTTGACAGTATTGATGAAATAGAAAAATTATATAAAGAACACAACTTATTGTTGGGTGCCGTCAAGTAGGTTTCCGCTCATAGCGACACTGTGTACAACAGAATGAAATGCTACGCAGTCCTGTACCATCCTCACAATCAGTGCTATGTTTGAACCGATTGTTGCAGCCACTGTGTCAATCCGTCTCATTGAGGGTCTTCCTCTTTTTCAGTGATCCTTTACTTTACCAGGCATGATATCCTTCTCCAGGAACTGATTCCTCCAGATAACATGTGTTAAGTACCACTATGCTTGTTTCCAAGAAGCATTCTAGCTGTACTTCTTCCAAGACAGATTTATTCTTTTTTTTTGGCAGTCCATAGTATATTCAGCATTTTTCGTCAACACTGTAATTCCAAGCTATCAATTCTTCTTCAGTCTTCCTTATGCATTGTCCAGCTTTCACATGCATATGAGGTAATTGAAAATACCATGGCTTGGGTCAGCCCACCTTACTCCTCAAAGTGACATCTTTGCTTTTTAACACTTTGAAGAGGTCTTTTGCTGCAGATTTGCCAATGCAATGTGTCATTTCATTTCTTGACTGCAGCTTCCATGGATGTTGATTGTACATCCAAGTAAAATGAAATCCTTGACAATTTCAGTCTTTTCTCTCTTTATCGTGATGTTGCTTACTGGCCCAGTTCTGAGAATTTTTGTTTTCTTTGTATTGAGGTGTAATCCATACTGAGGGCTGTGATCTTTCATCTTTATCAGTAAGTGCTTCAAGTCCTCTTCACTTTCAGCAAGCAAGGTTGTGTCATCTGCATAATTCAGGTTGTTAATGAGTCTTCCTCCAATTCTGATGCCACATTCTTCTTCATATAGTCCAGCTTCTCAGATTCTTTGCTCAGCATACAGATTGAATAAGTATGGTGAAATGATACAATGCTGACACACACCTTTCCTGATTTGAAACCACGCATATCCCTTTGTTCTGGTTGAATGACTGCCTCTTGGTCTGTGTACAGGCTCCACATGAGCACAGTTAAGTGCTCTTGCATTCCCATTCTTTCCAATGCTGTCCATATTTGTTAATGATCTACACAGTCTGGTGCCTTTGCACAGTCAATAAAACACAGGTAGACATCTTTCTGGTATTCTCTGCTTTCAGCCAAGATGCATCTGACATCAGCAATGATATCCTTCATTCCATGTCCTCTTCTGAATCCAGCTTGAATTTCTGACAGTTCCTTGTTGGTGTACTGCTGCTACCGCTTTTGAATTATCTTCAGCAAAATTTTACTTGCATGTTACTTGATTTTAATGATATAGTTTGATAATTTCCACATTCTGTTGAATCGCCTTTCTTTGGAATGGGCACAAATATGGATCTTTTCCAGTTGCTTGTCAGATTGTTGTCTTCCAAATTTCTTGACATAGACAAGTGATCACCTCTAACTGCATCTGTTTGTTGAAACATCTCAGTTGGTATTCTGTCAGTTCCTGGAGCCTTGTTTTTTGCCAATGCCTTCAGCACAGCTTTGACTTCTTCCCTCTATACCATTAGTTCTCTATCATATGCTATGTCCTGAAATGGCAGAATGTCGAACAGTTCTTTTTGGTACAGTGACTGTGTATTCCTTCCATCTTCCTTTGATGCTTCTTGCATAGTTCAACATTTTACTCATAAAATCTTTCAGTATTTTAACTCAAGTCTTGAATTTTTCTTAAGTTCTTTGATCTTAAGAAATGCCAAGTGTGTTCTTCCCTTTTGGTTTTCTAACTTTAGGTCTTTGCACATTTCATTATAGTACTTTGCCTTCTTGAGGTGCCCTTTGAAATTTTCTGTTGAGCTCTTTTACTTCATCATTTCTTTTGTTCACTTTAGCTACTCTGCTTTCAAGAGCAAGTTTCAGAGCCTCTTCTGGCATCTATGTTAGTCTTTTTTTCTTCATGTCTTTTTAGTGACCTTTTACTTTCTTCATATATGATGTCCTCCCACAACTCATGAGGTCTTCAGTCATTAGTGTTCAGTGTGCCAAATCAGTTCTTGAAATGGTCTCTAAATTTAGGTGGGATATACTCAAAGTCTTTGGCTCTCATGGACTTGTTTTAATGTTGTTCTTCACCTCCACCTTGAACTTGCATATGAGCAATTAATGGTCTGTTCCAAAGTCGGCCCTGGCCTTTTTCTGACTGATGTTATTGAGCTTCACCATTGTCTGTTTCCATAGATGTAGAGATTTGATTCCTGTGTATGCCTTCCAGTTAGGTCCATGCGTGTAGTAATTGTTTATATTGTTGATAAAAGGCATTTCCAATGAATAAGTCATTACCAAAAAAAAAAAAAAAACTGGTTGCTGTCGAATGGATTTTGACTCATAGAAACCCTGTAGGATAGAGTAGAACTGCCCCATAGCATTCCCAAGGAGCAGCTGGTGGTTTCGAAGTGCCGTCCTTTTAGTTAGCAGCCGAACACTTAACTACTGGTACCACCAGGGCTCCAGATAAGTGATTTCTCTTGCGAAATTCTGTCACGTGATCTCTGGCATTGTTTCTGTCACCAAGGTCATATGTTCCATCTACTTATCCTTCTTTGTTTTCAATTTTTGCATTGCAATCACCGGTAATTATCAATGCACCTTGATTGCATATGTGATCAATTTCAGACTGTAGAAGTTGTTAAAAGTCTTCAGTATCTTCATCTTTGGCTTTAATGGTTGGTGTGTAAATGTGAAAAATAGTCATATTAACTGGTCTTCCTTGTTGTTGTTAGGTGCCATCCAGTAGTGCCGGTATGAGGTGTTCTCTGGATATTTGGTAGAACTCCCCAGAGAAGCCGTCTAGACCAGGGCTTCTTTTTGTTGAGAGTTTATTTATATTACTTCTTTGATCTCTTCTCTTGTTATGGGTCTGTTCAGATTTTCTGTCTCAGTTTGTGTTAATTTAGGTGAGTAGTGTGTTTCTAGACATTTATCCATTTCTTCTAGGCTCTCAAATTTGTTGGAGTTCAATTTTTCGTATTCTGTTATGATCCTTTTTATTTCAGTTGGTTCTGTTGTAATATTTAAATTTCTTTATTTTTTACCTAATGCAATTTTTCATTCCCTGATCCCATCCAGGATATCTCATTATATTTAATAGTCATGTCTCCTTATGCTCCTATTGACTGTAACTGTTTCTTAAGTTTCCCTATTTTTGATAGTTTAGAGAATTGCTGGTCAGGTGTTTTTAAGAATCCCCTCTATTGGGAAATGTCTCATGTTTTTCTCATGATTAGACTGGAATTATGGTTATTTGGAAGAAAGACCACAGGAGTAAAGTGCCGTTTACATCACATCATATCAAAGACACATACTGTCAACAATACTTATCACTGTTGAATTTGACCTTGATCACCTGCCTGAAGTAGTTTTTGTTACGTTTCTGCACTGTACTCATCGTCTTTTAATTGCTTATTTTGGTTATTTGTTTCACTCTTTTTTGTTTTTGTTACTTACTGGGCGACTAACTCAGGAAAAACTCAGGACTCCCTCTCAATTTAGTAATGTACTCTTCAATTGTGTTTAGTCTGAAGATTATCCTGGGATGTTAGTTTTTATTTTAATATTTGTATTTTTTAATACTAGTGTTTCTTATTTATTCTTTTTCCATCCATTCTTTTTTTCCATTTCTTTGTTTTAATTTTATTATTTCTTCTTCATTACTATGCAAATTGAACCTTAATTTATCTGTTTGAGCATTCAAAAATTATTTTAAAGTGGTTGTCAGATACTTCTATGCAATAAGTTTAATCTGGAGTAAATGGAATTTATTTTGTTTTTGTTTTATATTTTTTGTCCTTTATTCATGTTTAGATCTATCATTGCTATATATTCAAAGGAAAAAGGATTGTATCAATATGTGAATTTACTGTGTTATCTTCGTAATATTTTCTAACTATATTTCTTGTCTTCCTTCTGCTTTTTCTCTTTATGCTTGAATAAGGGATCATATCTTACAATGAGTATTCTAGGGTTCCACTTTTAGTGACATTGTTAATATTGTACATCCAATAAGTGGTTTAGTTCAGTTCTTGGTAATCTCTGTCTGTGAACTCTTGCCACTGTAGGGGGACCTCTTGTTATAAGACTTAAGTCCAGGCAGCTAATCAGTAGTAGTTCTCAGTAAGACAGCTCCTGTATTTTTTGTATAGAGTAAGTTCTTGGTTTGTTTTAGACCCCGTTACTACATTACCCCGTTATTATAGGAGCAAAACTTCTCTATAGAGTCCAGTAGGCCTATGACTTTAACTCCACTCACAGGTTTGTATTTCTCTTGAGGTTCAAGTTGTTGAGGGGTTCATCATGCCTTTTAGTTTTCTGTGTCTTTTTATTTAAATCTATGATTGCAGTATGTTTGGAGCAGAAGAGATAGCATCATGTATGAATTTACTGTACCAATGTCACCTGATTATTTTCTAACTGTGTTTCCTCTCCTCCTCCTTCTTTCTTTTAGGACTTGTTTTATTTCCAGGAGGTGCAATTGGCCAGTTACTGGGAGGTGTCATTATTTCCAAGTTAGAGATGTCTTGTAAAGCCATTATGAGATTTGTAATGGCTACATCTACTATAACACTTATACTACTTGTATTTATAGTTTTTGTACGCTGTGAAAGAGTGCAGTTTGCTGGAATCACTGAAAATTATGAAGGGTAAATATAATTTGGTATATTTGACTTTTACATCAGAACTCAACAGTCAGTTAATAATTATTTAACAGTAACCCTTATATATTCACACCATTATTGGAATTATTGTCCATATAAAAGAAATAGAAAGCATAGTCTCACATTTCAGGTTAAGCACACAAATATTACATTGAATAAAGTTTTAAAATATTTGTTTAAAGACATCAGAGAGTTGTTTAGGCAACCAGGAACTGAAGGCTAAAATCTTAGAGAAAGACCAATCCTGAAGGAGAGATGGAACCTTCTGCAACTATTTCTGTGAGGGTATTTGCTGATTCTGGACATTAACAAGAAGCTGATAATTTAGGCAAAGGGAAAAGGAAGACAAACTAGCACATTTTTTTTTTATAGATCCATGAGCCCGAAGAGACAAAAATTCGGGCTTGAGGGGTCGGGACAAGAAAAAGAAGGGAGAAGTAGACAAATGAGAAAAAATTCTGTCAGGTTTTCACTTAATATATTTTCTGAATTATGAAGCTGTGTATGGAAAGAGGTTAATAAATCAAACAGAAATCCTGTGAAAGGCAGAGAAGCGTTTTTAGTAATATTGTTATGCTCTGTGGGTAAGAGTGAGAGTTGAGAATGTATTGTGGGGAGGAATTCTGGTGAACACTGCAGGTTCTCAGTTGGTAACTTTGTAAGGCTAAGATCTAGGAGTGGGGCCTAGCCAGGATTTAATTTAATGCCTAATTAGATTAATGTGGTTGTCCAACATAAATGAAGAATAATGAATAAAATTTGTCAGAGCTGATAAGAAATGATAAAGGAAGCTCTTTAGTATAAAGAGGAATTAGAGGAAAACTTGGAAGTTGAAGGATGAAGGGAGAATATCAAAGAAAGGCCTGGTGATCTACTTCCGAAAAATTCAGCCATTGAAAGCCTCATGGAGCATGGTCCTATTCTGACACACGTAGGGGTTGCTAGAGTTGAAATCAACTCAATGACAAGTAGCTTATAGAGAGTCAGGGATAAGAATTGCAGTGGAATTCTCTTCAGAAACCATGCTACAGGAGAGTGGAGTGAAATATTTAAAGGATTGAAAGAAAAAAACCCAACAACTTAATATTCTGTATTTAGTGAGATTATCCCTCAAAATTTAGGGAGAAATAGACTTTTTCAGACAAATGAAAATTGAGGGAATTTGTCACCAGTGGACTTGCCTAGTGAGAAATGTTAAAGGAAGTTCTTCAGAGAGAAGGAAAATGATATAGGTCAGAAACTCAGATCTACATAAAAAAAGGAAGAGGAGAAGGAATAAATGCAGGTAAAACAAAATCTTTTATTTTTCTTAATTTATCTTAATAGATAGCTATTTGTTCAAAATAGTAATAATAACAATGTATTTGGTGATTAGCTTATGGCTAAGTGAAATGAATTATAGAATAATTATAATGGACAGGAAGAAAGAATTGGAAATATTCTGTTTAACATACCTGTACGACATGTAGAGTGGCATAGTATTATTGGAATCTGGCTTAGATTAGTCATAATACATATTAAACACTCCAGGTGAACTACTAAAAAGTTTTTAAAAACAGATATACGTGGTGTGCTAAAAGAGGAGAGGAAATAGAATCATATAAAATGCTCAGTTAAAACCAGAGAAGGCAGAAAATAAGGGGAATACAAGAAAAGAGATAGATTGACACAGTGGCTGAACAATGGGCTCAGGCATAAAAATGATCATGAGGATGGCACAGGACTGGGCAGTGTTTTGTTTACTTAACTGTGCTCATGAAGAACTTGTACATAGATCAAGAGGAAGTCATTCGAACAGAACAAGGGGGTAGCACATGGTTTAAAGTCAAGAAAGGTGTTTGTCAGGGTTGTTTCCTTTCACCGTACTTATTCAGTCTGGATGCTGAGCAAATAATCCAAGAAGCTGGACTACATGAAGAAGAATTGGGCATCAGGATTGGAGGAAGACTAATTAACAACCTGCATTATGCAGATGACACAACATTGCTTGCTGAAGGTGAAGAGGACTTGAAGCACGTACTGATGAAGATGAAAGATCACAGCCTTCAGTATGGATTACACCTCAGCATAAAGAAAACAAAAATCCTCACAATGAATCAGTAAGTAACATCATGTTAAACGGAGAAAAGATTGACGTTGTCAAGGACTTCGTTTTATTTGGATGCACAATCAACATCCATGGAAGCAGCAGTCAAGAAATGAAATGACGCATTGCGTTGGGTACATCTGCTGCAAAAGACCTCTTTAAAGTGTTAAAAAGCAAAGATGTCACTTTGAGGACTACAGTGCACCTGACCCAAGCCATGGTGTTTTCAATCGCTTCATATGCATGTGAAAGCTGGACACTGAATAAGAAAGACCGAAGAAGAGTTGATGCCTTTGAATTGTGGTGTTGGTGAAGAATATTGAATATACATACCATGGACAGCCAAAAAAAAAAGAACAAATATGCCTTGTCAAAAGTACAGCCAGAATGATGGTGAAACTTCATCTCATGTACTTTGGACATGTTATCAGGAGTGATCAGTCCCTGGAGAAGGGCATCATGCTTGGTAGAGAGTCAGTGATAAAGAGGAAGACCCTCATTGAGATGAATTGACAGAGTGGCTGCAACAATGGGCTCAAGCATAATAACGATCATGAAGATGGCACAGGACTGGGCAGTGTTTCGTTCTGTTGTACATAGGGTCGCTGTGAGTCAGAACCAACTCGACTACACCTAGCAACAACAACAATATAACTGTGAAGAAATCGAATGCAGTTTATAAACTCCCCCAAAAAGATATGCCCTGGCTCGGATGGTTTCACTGGAGAATTCTTCCAAATGTTTAAGGAATTGCCTGTACAATATCTTCCAGAAAATAGAATAGGAGAGAACACTTTCCTACTCATTTTATGAGGCTGAAATTACTCTGATAGTAGAAACAAAGTTCCAAAAAATGAACACTGTAGATCAGTATCTCTCATTACATGTAAATTTTTAAAATAAAATATTAGCATATTGAATCCAATAATGTATAAAAGTAATCCTACTCTAGGACCAAGTGGGAGTTATTTCAGAATGCAAGGCTGGCTCAGTATTTTAAAATCGGTCAATGTAATATGCCACATTAACAGGCTAAAGAAAGAAAAAAAAAAAAAGGATAATCATCAATTCATGCATAAAAATTTTATTTCACAAAGTAAAACACTGACTCATGATAAAAATTCTCAGAAAACTAGTAATAGAAGGGAACGTCCTCAACTTGGTAAAAAATAAGAAATCCTACAGCTAAAATCATACTTAATTGTAAAAGAATGCGTGCTTTGTCTTAAGATCAGTAACAAAGCCAGGATTTTTTCTCTCACTATTCTTACTGAACACAATACGACAAGCCCTAGCCAGCGCTGTAAGGAAATAAAAGATACATCTATTGTAAAGGAAGAAATGAACATATTTGTAGATGACATGATAGTCTATTATAAAATCTGAAGCAGTCTACAAAACATCTCTTAGAACTATTAAGTGATTTCAGCGAGGTCACAGGGTACAAGATCAACATACCGAAATCAATTTATTTCCAGATTCTAACAATGAACATGTGAGAGAAAATAAAAATTAATAACAAGATATCATTTGCAATTACTGAAAAATCAAAATACTAAGTATAAATCTCTCAAAACATCTACAGAAATATATGCTGGAAACTACAAAATGTTGATGAAAGAAATCAAAGATCTAAGTAATGAAGAGATGTATCATGTTCATGGATTGAAAGTCTCAGTGGTAAAAACGTCAGCTCTCCCGAAATTCATGTACAACTGCAATGCAATTCCTATCAAAATCCAAGCAGGATTTTTTTTTGGATATAAATGAGCTTATTCTAAAATTTACATTAAAAGGCAAAGAAATTAGAGTACTTGACTTAGTTATGTAGTGCTGCCATAACAGAAATACTATAAGTGGGTGACTTCAACAAACAGAAATATCTCACATTAGAAGGCTGGAAGTCCAAATTCAGGGTGCTGGCTCTAGGGGAAGGCTTTCTCTCTCTGTTGGCTATGGGGGGGAAGGTCCTTGTCTCTTTTCAGCATCTATAGGTCCTGTGTTCCTTGGCCCCTTGGTGATCTTCATGTGGTCTCACATCCCTCTTCCCTCATTTCTGCTTCTGCTCCTTTGTTTAATCTCTTTTATATCTCTAAAGATATTGACTCAAGATATACCCTATACTAATCCTATCTCATTAACGTAACAAGGACAAGCTATTCTCAAATGGGATCATAACCACAGGCATAGAGGTTAGGATTTATAACACATATTTTGGGGGGACACAATTCAATCCATAACAGTACCTAAGATAATTTGGGGAAAAAAAATCTGAGGAACTACACTAACAAATTTAAGAAAGTATATATCTCCAGTAGTCAAAACAGTGTGACATCATTGGAACAACAGACAAATAATTCAATGGAAAATAATGAGATAACTAAAAAATAAACCCATACAAGTTCAGCCAACAGATTTTTGACAAAGTTGCAACATCACTTCAATGAAGGAAAGATAGTCTTCTCAAGAAATGTTACTGGAGCAATTGGACATCCATAGGCAAAAAATAAAAGGAAGTAGACCTAATTTTCACATTTTACTCCATATACAAAAATCAACTCAAAATGGATCATAGATTTAAATACAAAATATAAAATTATAAAACTTATAGAAGTAAACAAGAGAAAAATTACTGAATCTGAGAGCTAAGTGAAAAGTTTGTAGATATAACTCCAAAACCATGAGCCATAAAAGAAAAAAAAATTGATAAACTGGACTTCATCAAAATTAAAAGCTTTTGTTCTACAAAAGACTCTGCTAAAAATATGAAAAGACATGCTATAAAGTGAAGAAAATATCTGCAAATCATATATCTGACTGAGGACTTGTATCTAGAATATATAAAGAACACTCAAAACTCAATAGATTCAAAGTAACAAATATTCCAAGTAGAACATGCACAAAAGACATGGGCAGACTTTTACCAAAGAGAATATACAGGTAAAAAATAACGTCATGAAAATATATTCCAAGTAAATAGCCGTTAGGAAACTACACATTAAAACCATGATGAGATATCATAACTATTAAAACAACTGTAATAAACAAATAGTGACAATATCAAAGGCTGGTGGGGATGTGGAGAAACTGGATCACTCATACATTGCTGGTGTGAATGTAAAAAGTACATCCACTCTGTAAAACAGTTGGACAAAAAAAAAGACAGTTTCATATAAAACTGAACACGCAACCACCATATAATCCAGAATGGCATTCTTGGGCATTTATCCTAGAGAAACAAAGTTGACGTTTGCACAGAATTGTGTATATGAATATTCATAGCAGCTTCATTTGTTATAGCCAAAAATTGGGAATAGCTCCAATGTTCCTCAGTGGGTGAATGTGTATACAAACTGTAGTACATCCATACCACGGAATGCCACTTAACAATAAAAAGGTGAAAACTATTGGTGTATGAAACAATTTGGATGGATATCAAAGGAATTACGCTGAATGAAAAATGCCAGTCTGAAAAGGTTTTATACTAATGATTCCACTTACATAACATTTTTAAAATGGCATAGAGATGGACAACATTATTTGTTGCTTTGGTAAAGACATGGGGAAAGAAAGGGAGATGTGAATATAAAGGGATAGTACAAGAATCTTTGTATTAATGGAAAAGTTCTGCATCTTGATTATGGTAGTAGTTACATGAATTTATACATACGATAAAATTGCATAGAGCTACACACATACACACACACACTCACTCACATACACACAAACCTACACATGAGTGCATGTAAAACTAGTGAAATCAGAATAAAGTCTGGATTGTACCAATATCAATTTCCTGTTTTTGATATTATACTGTAGTAATGTAAAGTGATTCCATTGTAGGAAATTGAATGAATGGTACATGGGACCTGTCTATACTATTTTTACAATTCCCCATGATTTATAATTATTTCAAAATAAAATGTTAATAAACACATGAGAAAATAATCCACCATAAATGAAGGTCATTCAACATACATACACAGAGCAGCATGATTAGATCCAAGAATTTCATTTAACGCATCAGTATGTTTAAAATGATAAATGACATAAAAGTAGTAATTAAAATGGAAAAAAAAATTTTTTTTAAAGGCCAGGTATTTTTGAAAGGAAGCAGAGAATCAATAGCAATGAAATATATTTTTTCAGTTAAAAATCACTGAATGAAATGAAAAGCAAAATACACATTGCTGATAAGAAAACTGATGAATTGGAAGCTAAATCTGAGGAAATTATCAATACTATATTATTGACAGTTAAAGTAATGGGGAAAATAGTCATCAGATTAAGAGAAATGCAGTATAGAAAAAGGTTCAACATATGTTTAATGGATTTTTTTGGGGGGGGTTCATAGAGAATTGATAGAATAGGGTTCAAGGAATATTCAAACATTTTCCACCAACTGATAAAAGATATAGTTCTGAGCAAGACGAATATAACCAAGTTATATTCGATTCTGTCTTGTAGCAATCCTATAGGACAGAGTAGAGCTACCATAGGATTCCCAAGGAGTGGCTGGTGGATTCGAATTGCCGATGTTTTGATTAGCAGGCATAGCTCTTAACCACTGCACCACGGGGGCTCCAAATTATATTTAGACTTGCATTTCAATAAAATATCTTTAAGCAAACTAATAATAAATAGAAAATTCCTTAACCTGATAAAAGTATATTTCAATGCAGATAACAAATTTAAAATATATTAAAATCATTCCTTTTAAAATCAATGATAAGAAAAAGATATATGCTATTACTTTTATTCAACATTGTATGGATACTTAGGCATTGCAGTAAGAAAAATATTGGTCATAAAAGATGCAAAGATTAGAAAGAAAAATAAAACTTCCATTAGTCTCTGAAAATTTAACTATGTTTCTTCAAAAATTCCTGAGAATTTATACTTGAAGGATTAATAATCGGTCAGTTGATAATTTCTGCAAGCAAAAACAGTATATAAAAATTACTGGCACAAAACAAATAAAAAAATAACTTTTAGAAAAAATTTTGTTTGAAAACCAAAATGATAAGTTGTCTAGGAATAAATCAAAGATATGCAAAATCTTCATGAAGAAAACTAAAACTTCACTGATAACCATAAAATAATACCTAAATAAGTGGAGAGCTATAACATTTTCATGTATTGCAAGACTAAACATGAAGCTGTCACATCTCTGTAAATTTACTTATAAATTCATTGTAATTCTAATAAAATTCCCAATAGAGTTTTTCACGGAACTTGAAAAGTTTATTCTTGAGCTCATATAGAAGAGCAAAAGACCAAGAATAGTTAATACACTTCCCCCGCAAAAAGCAAAGTATAACACTTCCTATCACATATTAAAATTTTGTATTTAATGTAAAACCATAACAAGACAATATAGTCATAATTGTAGAGATGGACAAATGTTTCAAAAAAAGGGCTCAGAATTATATTCACCAATACATGAAAACTTGATGACAAGTATAGACTTAAATTGGCAAGGAAGGTTAGATTTTTCAAAATACAGCACTAGGACATTTGGTTGTTCAAGAAAAATTAGATTCCTACCTCACACTAGACACAGAAGTTTTATTCCAGTTTATAAGAGATCTAAATTTTGAAAAACAAAACTTAATGTTTAGAAAGAAACAGAGGAAATAGTTTATGACCTTGGTATAGGACAAAATTTCTTAAAGAATGCAGAGAATGCTCAAATTATAAGGAAAAGATGGATACATTTGATTATATTAAATTACATTGTGAATTGAAACTATATACACTGAATTCAGAAGAATTTTCACTATTGGATGTAAGAGCACAGAAAGGGTTTGAGAGAGGTACACAGGTTTTTTACTCAAGATATATGAAAATTGGGTGTAGTGAATCTATGGGTATTCTTTATTCTGTATTCTTTTCTGAATGCTTATTCCATAATTAGAAAAAGATTATAATACTTATATATAGCCAATTTTCCCTATTTAGTAAGAAGTAAAATTATATTTGGTTTGGCTGCAAGTAACAGGAAAAGAAAGATGGTTTCAACAACATAAAACTATATTTCTCTCTCATATTACTTCAAGAAATCTACAGAAAGTTAGAAAGGAGCTGGAATGGTACTTCATAGTATCAAATAACCAGGTTCTTTCAGTCTTATTGCTCTAGCATCCATTACCTGTATTGCCACTATCAGTTCATAGGTTAAGATGGCTGGTTGTTGTTGGAGTTCAATGCATTATATTCCCATTCCAGCCATTATAATACAAGAAAATACTTTAAGTATTTAATACTTAAAAAATAAAAAAAAAAGGCATGAACCTTCCTTTAAGAAAAATTTCAGACATTGTGCACACATATATTGATCATACCTGACACATATGACCACACTTTGTGTAGTAAGGAAAAGTACTCTATCACACACTGCTATGTGTCTAGTGGAAAATTAGAATTTTTTTTTAAAAATACGGGTGAGGAGAAGAGGGTAGATTTGCTACAAGAATTTGTTCACCAGTTTTCTCCAAAGTTTTACTCTGTATTACCAGTCAAAAGCAAAATATATAGCAATTTCTGTCATTTTGCTCATTAATTTTCTCCAATCCATGAACCCAAAGGAAGATGTTCAAGAAATTTGTATATAGAGTAGAAGAAAACATAGCAAAGTTGATAGAAAAAAAGAAAAACCCACGGCCGTCGAGTTGATTCGGACTTATAGCAACCCTATAGGACAGAGTAGAACTGCCCCATAGAGTTTCCAAGGAGCGCCTGGTGGATTTGAACTTCTGACCTTTTGGTTAGCAGCCATAGCTCTTAACCACTACGCCACTAGGGTTTCCAAGTTGATATAATGACTATAACATCCTTGTTATGATTTTGAATTCCTAATTTGTTAATGAATTCCTGTAAACTTGAATCAGAGACTTAGAATAGTGTTGTTAATAGTTCAAAAGAACATTTCTAGTCCAATTTCCTTATTTTATAGTTAGGAAACAACCTTAAGGACATAGCTTAGGTGGGTGTAGTAGAGTCGCTATTATTCGGAGTTAACTCCACAGCCTGGAGGTCCACCTCTGAAAAATCAGCCATTGAAAACCCTACGAAGCACAATTCTCTGACATATACAGGGTTCCAATGAGGCAGAATCGAGTCAATGGCAACTGGCTTTCTTTAGGAAGACTATAACCCAATATTTCTTGATTCTTGGTCTAATATCCTTTTTACTGTATCTCTTTTTAAATTTCTGTGACTTTTTTTCATTTGTTTGTGTAATAGTTTATCACAAAAGCCTGGTTATTAGATTAATCTAATGGTTAATAATTAGATTTAGAACAAAGTTAAACATGTAGTTTATGATTCAATATTGGACATTTTTGAGAGTTAAATATGCCAGTAATAATCATCTCAGCACACTAAGCATTAACTGGGGCTCTCCCAGACAAATCAAGAAATATAGTTACCTATTTAGATCCCTACTGCACTCATAAAATTATGAAAAAAATCATATACTGTTGAATTTATTTAGCTTTTATGTTCTGGACTCCTTTAGGAAGAACTCACTCCAAATCCTAGAATTTTAAATTGCTTATATGAAATTAAAAATAAAATTTAGACGCAGGCTAAGAACCTTAAACACTAAGAGGCAGAAATGTGAATTTTGTCTGGATAACGCTAATTATAAAGTAGCCCAGTTTAATTATATTTAACTTATATAAAACATTTGAGTGGAATATTGTCTTTTTGGTGTATAACATTCATCACATTTTGGAGGTCATTCAGCACATATTTGAGTTAGGAGCCTCACCTCTGTCTAAATAAAGGGGGTAGATATTACTTTTCTCATCTCCCTGATGGCAAGCATGTGACCTATGCCCAACTGATTATATTCTCCCCCAAGATGTTGATTTCTGAGAAAATAACAGAAAGGCCCAAAGTCAGTCAGAGATTACTTGCAGCAACCAATGCAAAACTAAAGGTGCTACAATTCATTAGGTCCTGTGGGGGCATCCAGCCAATAAAACTGGTGTGATCTTGCCTTGCCTTTTTGGGTTATTATGGCTTTCATAACTGTTCTCTAGGCTTCACATCCATTCTGTAAGCTCTTTGACATTCTTTCAATTAATTCATCCACATTGATTACCCAGACTTAGTTTCTACTGCCCTTAATGGTTCAAATATAGAATTTATAAATCAAAGAGTTGTAACCTTGAACATGATTTTTCAAAACAGCCACTTATTCAAAAATGAATAATATAAGCCTCTTTGATATTCTAAATTTATATTTAGTAATTCTTCTGGACTTCAGCGTCCATCCAGGATAGAATAACAGATTTCTCTTCTCACAGAAAACAACAGAGTTGATAAAAATGGCAAGAATGGTTTTCAAGACATAGGAATCAAGTAATGAAGGACAGTGATACCTGAAAGATAGAAAACACTGAAGGTGAGCCCTGAAATTCTCCCCACTTACTGCGTCAAGAGAGTTTTGAGGTTGTGGCAGAAAGAGGGAAAACCAAAGACTCCTTGAGTTGAGAAGATGAAGCTGAGAGTCCAGAGGGACCAACGCAGATAAAGTACCAGAAGACTTATCTGCAGAGAATTTCCCTCAAGTATACGGCAGGGTACTGATTAGCACATGTGTGAGAGAAAAAATACCTGAGTCTAGGGAAATATCATCAAAAAGATTAGAGGAAACTGCCCATCATTCACCCAAGAGTAGGAATAATGTCTGTTCTCACCAGCCAGATGAGGAAACCTCAAAAATTACGGAGCATAATCTTTACAGAGGATTTTGCCTGAGTAGGGGGAATAATTAGCTCTAAACTGAGAACTGTTCTGGCTCTGCCTACCAAATCCTAAAAAGGAATACCTAGAAGGATCACGTGTTTCCAAGTACATTAGCTACATTCCAGAATGAAGCTTAAGTGTATTCTCTGGAATATAGAAATAGCATCCAAGAAGGTAAACTTTACAAGGTTTAGTATCCAGTTTAAAAAAAAAAAATTACAAAGGATACAAAGAAGCAGAAAAATACAACCTGTAATGAGGAGACAAATCTATCAAAACTGATACAGATGTTAAAATTATCAAAGAAAATCTTTGGCACAACTATTACATCAGTATCCTATATGTTCAAAAGCTAAGTAGAAGATATTTTAAAAATCTCAAGTTAGACATCTCAAACCAAAAACTGAAATGCATGAGATGAAAAACACACCATATAACATTAATGGCAGATGAGGTATTATGGAACAATAGATTAGTGAACTTGAAATCATAGCAGTAAAACTAACTGAAGTGAAACTCAGAAAGAGAATGAAATTGAAAAAAGCATGAGAAAATTGGACAATCACATGGTATCTGGCATCATTTGTATCACCACAAGGCCATATTTTCCAACTACAGATCTTTCTTCTTTGTTTCCAAGCTGCACTGAAGGCATTGCTGAAAAACAAGTCTCCAGGAATTGACAGAATACCAATTGAGATGTTTTAACAAATGGATGCAGTACTGGAGATGCTCACTTGTCTATGTCAAGAAATTTGGAAGACAGATACCCGGCCAACTGAAGGAAGAGATCCATTTGTCCCCATTCCAAACAAAGGTGATCTATCAGAATGCAGAAATCATCAAACAATATCATTAATATCACATGTAAGCAAAATTTTGCTGAAGGTAATTCAAAAACAGTTGAAGCAGTACATTGACAAGGAACTGCCAGAAATTCAAGCCAGATTCTGAAGAGGATGAGGAACAAGGGATATCATTGCGGATGTCAGATGGATCTTGGCTGAAAGCAGAGAATACCAGAAAGATGTTTACCTGTGTTTTATTGACTATGCAATATTGGACTGTGTGGATCATAACAAATTATGGATAACATTGTGAAGAAGGAGAATCCAAGAACACTTAATTGTGCTCATGTGAAACCTGTATTAGATCAAGAGGCAGTTGTTTGAATAGAACAAAGAGATAATGAGTGGTTTAAAATCAGGAAAAATGTGCATCAGGGTTATATCCTTTCACCATACTTATTCAGTCTGTACGCTGAGCAAATAATCCAAGAAGCTGGGGTGTATGAAGAAGAATGTGGCATCAGGGGTGGAGGAAGACTCATTAACAACCTGCGCTATGCAGATGACACAACCTTGCTTGGTGAAAGTGAAGAGGACTTGAAGCACTTGCTGATGAAGATCAAAAACTACGGCCTTCAGTTTGGGATACATATGAATATGAAGAAAACAAAAATCCTGATAACTGGACTAATAAGTAACATCATGACATATGGAGAAAATATTGAAGTTGTCAAGGATTTCATTTTATTGGGTCCACAATAAACACCCACGGAAGCAGTAGTCAGGAAATCAAAGACTGTAATGTATTGGGCAAATTTGCTGCAAATGACCGCTTTGAAATTTTGATAACTAAAGAAGTCACTTTGAGGACTAAGGGTGCCTTACCCAAGCCATGATATTTTCAGTTGCCTCATATGCATATGAAAGCTGGACAATGAGGAAAGAAGATCAAAGAATTAATGCCTTTGAATAACAGTGTTGGCAAAAAAACACTGAATATACCATGGGCTGCAGGAAGAACAAGCAAGTCTGTCTTGGAAGAAGTACGGCTAAAGTGCTTATTGGAAGCAAGGATGGTAACACTTTGTCGCATGTACTTTGGTCACATTGTCAGGAGGGACAAGTCTCTGGAGTATGACATCATACTTGGTAAGACAGAGGATCAATGAAAAAGAGGAAGATCCTCAGTGAGATGAATTGACACAGTGGCTACAACAATGGGCTCTAACATAGCAACGATTGTGAAACTAGTGCAGGACTGGTCAGTGTCTCATTCTGTTGTACAGAGAGTCACTCTGAGTTGGAACAGACTTGATGGCACCTAACAACAATATAAACCTACAAACTTAAAAAAAAAAAAACAACTCATCAAACCTTCGGTATAAGAAATGTGAAAAAAATTACACCACAACACATTATAATCCACCTGCTAAAAACAAGTGGTAAAGATAAAATGTAAAAAGCAACCAGAGGCAGGAAAAATACTCCATGTACAGAAGACCAAAGGTAATGGTAACAGCAATTTTTTCATCAGAAATAATGCAGCTAAAAACACATTACAGAAATATTTTTAAGTACTGAGAGAAATATATATAACAACCTAAAATTCTATGCCCACTTAGAATAGCTATCAAAAATGAAGGGAAAATAATTTTAGCCATAAAAACTTAATTTGTCACCAGCTCACCCACATTTTATGAAATGTTAAAGGAAGTTTAACCTTTAAATGATACCAGATAAAAATATGAGTCTACACAAAAAAAAAGGAGAGTAACAGAAGTGGTAACTACACAGATTAGCAAAAACCTTTTTTATTTAAATTGCTTTAAAAATAATTGTTTAAAAATAATAACATGCACTGTGAGTTTACATGAAGTAGAATAATATGACATGTAGGTAGACCGTGTTAAGTTGAATATGTATTCTATAAACTCTAAAAACCAAAACCTGTTGCCGTCGAGTCCATTCCAACTCATAGGGACCCTATAGGACAGAGTAGAACTGCCCCATAGAGTTTCCAAGGAGCACCTGGTGGATTCGAACTGTTGACCTTTTGGTTAGCAGCCAAAGCACTTAACCACTGTGCCACCAGTGTTTCCATAAACCCTAAGTCAACCACTAAAATAAGAAACCAAACATCTAAAAACTCAATTAAAATAGGAAAACAAAGCGGCATAGCTAATAAACCAAATAAATTCAAACAAATGGAAATATATCATAATATTAATTTAATCCAAAATTAGCCATAAAAAGAGGAAAATGGAACAAATAGAAAACTAACAGAAGCAGTAGATTTAAACCTAACCTATTATGATCTTCAAATATAGTCACAAATTAAGTGTAAAGGCATTGAAAAGATGTATTATGCTAACAGTAATCAAAAGGAAGCTGAAATGGGTATAATATCAGGCAAAGTAGATTTGGGAGTAAAGAATATTAGAAATAAAGAAGGTCATTACACAATGATAAAGTGGTCAGTTCATTAAGAGTATATAACAATCCTAAACATTTATACACCTAATGAAAGATCTTCAATATACGAAGTAAAAACTTACATACTACAAAGAGAAAAATCCACAATCATGGCCAGACATTTAAAAACCCCTCTCAATAATTGATAGACGTAGACCAAAACTCAATGAGAATATAGAAGATTTGAATAACCCTGCCAACCGATTTGTCCAAATTGACATTTGTAGAGCACTCCATCTAACAAAGCAGAATATGCATTCTTTTCAAAAGCACATGAAACATTTAAAAAGGTAGATCATAATCTGTGTTGTAAAAAGTCTGAGTAAATTTAAAAGAATTCAAGTCACACACAATTAAATTTCTAATGACAATAGAATTAGGTATAAATAGCAAAAATAAAATTCTGGAAAAGCCCCAAATATTTGGAAACTGAATTAACAAACTTCTAAATTAACCATGGGTCAAATAATTTTTTCAAAAGCAAAATTGGCAAGTGTTTTGAAGTGAAAGAAAATGAAAAAATGACCCAAAATTTGTGAAATGCTGCTTTTGCAGTACTTAGGGGAAAAGGTATAGCAAAAAAAGTGTATGTTAGAAAATAAGGAAGGTTTTAAACCGGTGACATTTGCTCCTACCTTAAAAAACTAGAAACACCAAAGCAGATTAATCCCAAAGTAAGTAGAATAAAAAAACAATAAAACTCATTGTTGTCAAGATAATTCCAATTCATAGCAACCCTATAGGACAGAGCAGAGCTGCCCCATAAGGTGTCCAAGGACTGGCTGGTGGATTCAAACTGACAACTTTTTGGTTATTAGCTGAGCTCTTAACCACTCCACCGCCAGGGTAGAATAAAGGAAACCATTAATAACGGAGTAGCAATCAGTGAAGTAAGAAATGTGAAAATAGAGAAGATAAAAGCACAAGCTGTATTTTGAGAAGATGGATAAAATTGCTAAACTTCTAACTGGGCTGATCAGATAAAAGGAGAAATAGAAATGAGAGAGAGTGAGAGGAAAAACTAACAATACCAGGAATTAGAGGTATGATGTGACTGGAAATTATACCAGTGTTAAAAGAATAATAGGAAAATATTATAAACAACTTTATGCCAGTATATTTGATAACTTCAATGAAATGGATAAATCTATTGAAAGATACAAACTCAAGAAACAGATAATCTACATCTATTAAATTAAATTTGTAGTTAAACACATTTCCATAAAACCCCAGGCCCAAATGGCTTCACTGGGGAATTTTATCAAACATGTAAATAACTAATTCTGATTCTTCACAAGTTCTTCCAGGAAATTCAGAAGAAGTGACTACTTCTCAACTCATTGTATGAAATCTGTATTATCCTGCTAACGAAACCAGACCGAAGTGTTACAAGAAAACTACAGACCTGTATCCCTGTAAGAAGGAACTGACAAAGCAGAGACCTGGCTTGGACTTTCAGCCTCTATTTTATGAGAAAATAAATTTTTATTCTTTAAAGTCACCCAGTTGTGGTATTTTTTTTTTTTTTTTTGTCATGGCAGCACTAGGTAGTTAAGACAAGAACATAGCCATTTTAACAAATGATGCTGGAACAATTAGATATCCATTTGCAAACAACCGAAATTTTATTCCTACCTTGCACCATATACAAAAATTAACTCAAAATTGATCATAGATAAAAATGTGAAATATAAAACTTTAAGAATATAAAAAAACCAGACCCATTGCTGTTGAGTCGATTCCAACTCATAGCAACCCTATAGGACAGAGTAGAACCGCCCCATAGAGTTTCCAAGGAGCACCTGGCAGATTTGAACTGCCGATTTTTAGGTTAGCAGCTGTAGCACTTAACCACTACACCATCAGGGTTTCCTCTAAAAATATAGGAGAAAATATTTGTGACCTCAAGTTCATGAAGTTTTCTTGGTTATAACACTACAACAATTATACAAAAGGAAATAATGTGATAAATTGGACTGCATCAAAATTAAAAAGTCCTAGTTGCTGTTAAAAGAATGCAAGACTAAGTCATAGATTGGGAGAAGATATTTAAAAATCATATGTTTAATAAAGGACTTGTTTCCAGGTTAAAAAAAAAAAAAACTCTCAAGACTTAATAATAAGGGAACAAACAACTTGACCCAAAATGGAAAGATATTTCAAAAGACATTTCACCAAATATATATAGATGGCAGTTATGCACATGGAAAAATGCTCAACATTATTAATCATTACGGAAATACATATTAAAAACCAAAATATGAAACCACTATACCCCTGTTAGAGTGTCTAAAAGTAAAAATACCAACCAAACTATGGGTTGGCAAGAAATGTGGAACAACTGGAACTCTGATACACTGCCAGTTGGAATGTAAAATAACACAACCATGTTGGAAAACTGTTTGATGTTTCTTAAAAGTTAAATGAACAACTACCATATGATCCAAAAATTTTACTCCTTGATATTTACCTAAGAGAAGTGAAAGCATATGACCACACAAAGACTATGCAAAGACTAGCTATGTGAAAGAAGCCAGACACAATGATAGCATTTTCAAAAAATGCTAGGAAATTTAAATTAAGGAATGAACAGTAACAAAGTAGATCAGTATATGCCAAGAAGTGGATGAATTACAAAGGGGCATAAGGAAACTTTGGGTTGTTGTTATTGTTGTTAGGTGCTGTTGAGCAGTTCCGACTCGTAGTGATCCTACGTACCACAAAATGAAACGCTGCCCGGTCCTGCACCCTGTTCACAATCTGTGTTACGCTTGAGCCCGTCGTTGCAGCCACTGTGTCAGTCAATCTCGTTGAGGGTCTTTCCCCTTTTCACTGACCTTCTACTTTACCAAGCATGATGTCCTTCTCCAGGGACTGATCCTTCGTGATAACATGTACAAAGTATGTAAGATGCAGTCTCGCCATCCTTGCTTCTAAGGAACATTCTGGTGGGACAATGATTATGATTAGGAGCACTTTGGGGGAAAATGATTATGTTCATTTCATTGATTGTGGTAATGGTTTACAAGTATACACATAGACCAAGAATTTTCAAATTGTACACTTCCAATATTTTCAGTTTATTATGTCAGTAATACTTCAATAAATTTTTTAAAAGAAATTATTTCATGAACTGTCTGCCCCCTAAGTTTCCTATCTAATCTTTTCAGTTTCTCTGGTCAATTTAATCCCCTTCAGATAGTTCTTAAAAAAGCACAATGCTCAAGGCTGACATTCTTTACTAAAAAAAAAAGTTAGGCTAAACTATTGTTTGATTTTAGGAAGACTTCAGGGGATATTTTTGACTGAAAGTTTAAACATTAAGGGCAGTAGTTCCAGGAGTTCATCCAACCTTCACGGCTCCAGAAAGTCTGGATTCCATGAAGATTTGAAATTCTGTTCTACATTTTCCCCTTTTTGATGAAGATTTTTCTACAGAATCTTTTATCAAAATGCTCTGTAATCATAGCCAAGCACTATCCAGTTCTGATCTCCTGGCAAAGGAGGCAGATTTTCATGGAGACAGTTAGCCACACATTTAAATTATTTCTCCTATTCCTGACTCTCCTTCTTCCTCTGTTGTTCCAGGCAAATATAGACCCATTGTTGTACCTAAGATGGCCATTTGCAAGCTTTTAAGACCCCAGGCACTAAACAATGAACTAGGAGATAGAACAGAAGCACTAAACACATTATTAGGCTAATTAATTGGGATGTTCCAAGGAACTATGACGCTAAACCTCCAAACCAAGAAACCAAATCCTGTGAGGTACCTGGTTGTACATAAGCAGTTTATGGAGCAGGAACAATTTGGAAAAGGAGGGTGAAAATGGTTGTAATGAGTGAACCTGAAGAATGTAATCAACACTACTGAATTGTACATGTAGAAATTATTCAATTGGTTTTATGTTTTGCTGCGTATATTCTCAACAACAACCAAAAGCCAAGAAAAAAATTATTTCAATAAGCATGTTTTATGGATTTTGTTGATATCTTGACATATATATAAATACAAATGAATGATACTATAATTACATTTAATCTGTTTTTTACAGCACAGGACAGTTGGGAAACCTGACAGCTCCTTGTAATTCTCAATGTGAATGCTCATCTTCATTTTACTCTACTATATGTGGAAGAGACAATGTTGAATATTTCTCTCCCTGCTTTGCAGGCTGTACAGATACAAAAATATTTGGCTCTCGAAGGGTAATTTTTTTTTAAGTAATTTTTATTGAGCTTTAAGTGAACGTGTACAAATCAAGTCAGTCTGTCACATATAAGCTTATATACACCTTACTCCATACTCCCACTTATCCTCCCCCTAATAAGTCAGCCCACACCCTCCTTCCAGTCTCTCCTTTCGTGACAACTTTGCCAGTTTCTAACCCTCTCTACCCTCCTATCTCCCCTCCAGACAGGAGATACCAACACAGTCTCAAGTGTCCACCTGATACAAGTAGCTCACTCTTCGTCAGCATCTCTCTCCAGCCCATTGTCCAGTCCCTTCCATGTCTGACAGGTTGTCTTCGGGAGTGGTTCCTGTCCTGGGCCAACAGAAGGTTTGGGGACCATGACCGCTGGGATTCCTCTAGTCTCACTCAGACCATTAAGTCTAGTCTTTTTATGAGAATTTGGGGTCTATATCCCACTGATCTCCTGCTCCCTTGGGGGTTCTCTGTTGTGCTCCCTGTCAGGACAGTCATCAGTTGTGGCCGGGCACCATCTAGTTCTTCTGGTCTCAGGATGATGTAAGTCTCTGCTTCATGTGGCACTTTCTGTCTCTTGGACTCATAGTTATCATGTGACCTTGGTGTTCTTCATTCTCCTTTGCTCCAGGTGGGTTGAGACTAATTGATGCATCTTAGATGGCCGCTTGTTAGCATTTAAGACCCCAGACGCCACACTTCAAAGTGGGATGCAGAATGTTTTCATAATAGAATTATTTTGCCAATTGACTTAGAAGTCCCCTTAAGCCATAGTCCCCAAACCCCCGCCCTTGCTCCGCTGACCTTCGAAGCATTCAGTTTATCCCAGAAACTTCTTTGCTTTTGGTCCAGTCCAGTTGAGCTGACCTTCCGTGTATTGAGTATTGTCCTTCCCTTCACCTAAAGTAGTTCTTATCTACTCACTGATCAGTAAATAACCCTCTCCCACCCTCCCTCCCTCCCCCCCTCGTAACCACAAAAGTATGTGTTCTCAGTTTATACTGTTTCTCAAGATCTTATAATAGTGGTCTTATACAATATTTGTCCTTTTGCCTCTGACTAATTTCGCTCAGCATAATGCCTTCCAGGTTCCTCCATGTTATGAAATGTTTCACAGATTCGTCACTGTTCTTTATCGATACGTAGTATTCCATTGTGTGAATATACCACAATTTAGTTAACCATTCATCTGTTGATGGACACTTTGGTTGCTTCCAGCTTTTTGCTATTGTAAACAGAGCTGCAATAAACATGGGAGTGCACATATCTGTTCGTGTGAAGGCTCTTACTTCTCTAGGGTATATTCCGAGGAGTGGGATTTCTGGGTTATATGGTAGTTCTATTTCTAACTTTTCAAGAAAATGCCAGATAGATTTCCAAAGTGGTTGTACCATTTTACATTCCCACCAGCAGTGTACAAGAGTTCCAATCTCTCCGCAGCCTCTCCAACGTTTGTTATTTTGTGTTTTTTGAATTAATGCCAGCCTTGTTGGAGTGAGATGGAATCTCATCGTACTTTTAATTTGCATTTCTCTAATGGCTAATGATCGAGAGCATTTTCTCATGTATCTGTTAGCTGCCTGAATATCTTCTTCAGTGAAGTGCGTGTTCATATCCTTTGCCCACTTCTTGATTGGGTTGTTTGTCTTTTTGTGGTTGAGTTTTGACAGAATCATATAGATTTTAGAGATGAGGCGCTGGTCGGAGATATCATAGCTGAAAATTCTTTCCCAATCTGTAGGTGGTCTTTTTACTCTTTTGATGAAGTCTTTAGATGAGCATAGGTGTTTGATTTTTAGGAGCTCCCAGTTATCTGGTTTCTCTTCATCATTTTTGGTAATGTTTTGTATTCTGTTTATGCCTTGTATCAGGGCTTCTAAGGTTGTCCCTATTTTTTCTTCCATGATCTTTATCGTTTTAGTCTTTATGTTTAGGTCTTTGATCCACTTGGAGTTAGTTTTTGTGCATGGTATGAGGTATGGGTCCTGTTTCATTTTTTTGCAAATGGATATCCAGTTATGCCAGCACCATTTGTTAAAAAGACTATCTTTTCCCCAATTAACTGACACTGGGCCTTTGTCAAATATCAGCTGCTCATATGTGGATGGATTTATATCTGGGTTCTCAATTCTGTTCCACTGGTCTATGTGTCTGTTGTTGTACCAGTTCCAGACTGTTTTGACTACTGTGGCTATATAATATGTTCTAAAATCAGGTAGAATGAGGCCTCCCACTTTCTTCTTCTTTTTCAGTGATGCTTTACTTATCCGGTGCTTCTTTCCCTTCCATATGAAGTTGGTGATTTGTTTCTCCATCACATTAAAAAATGTCATTGGAATTTGGATCGGAAGTGCAGTGTATGTATAGATGGCTTTTGGTAGAATAGACATTTTTCCTATGTTAAGTCTTCCTATCCATGAGCAAGGTATGTTTTTCCACTTAAGTAGGTCCTTTTTAGTTTCTTGCAGTAGTACTTTGTAGTTTTCTTTGTATAGGTCTTTTAAATCTTTGGTAAGATTTATTCCTAAGTATTTTATCTTCTTGGGGGCTACTGTGAATGGTATTGATTTGGTGATTTCCTCTTCGATGTTCTTTTTGTTGATGTAGAGGAATCCAAGTGATTTTTATATGTTTATCTTATAATCTGAGACTCTGCCAAACTCTTCTATTAGTTTCAGTAGTTTTCTGGAGGATTCCTTAGGGTTTTCTGTGTATAAGATCATGTCATCTGCAAACAGAGATAATTTTACTTCTTCCTTCCCAATCCGGATGCCCTTTATTTCTTTGTCTAGCCTAATTGCTCTGGCTAGGACCTCTAGCACAATGTTGAGTAAGAGCGGTGATAAAGGGCATCCTTGTCTGGTTCCCGTTCTCAAGGGAAATGCTTTCAGGCTCTCTCCATTTAGAGTGATGTTGGCTGTTGGCTTTGTATAGATGCCCTTTCTTATGTTGAGGAATTTTCCTTCAATTCCTATTTTGCTGAGAGTTTTTATCATGAATGGGTGTTGGATTTTGTCAAATGCCTTTTCTGCATCAATTGATAAGATCATGTGGTTTTTGTCTTTTGTTTTATTTATATGGTGGATTACATTAATGGTTTTTCTAATATTAAACCAGCCTTGCATAAAAAAAAAAAAAAGCCTTGCATACCTGGTATAAATCCCACTTGGTCGTGGTGGATTATTTTTTTGATATATAGTTGAATTCTATTGGCTAGAATTTTGTTGAGGATTTTTGCATCTATGTTCATGAGGGATATAGGTCTGTAATTTTCTTTTTTTGTGGTGTCTTTACCCGGTTTTGGTATCAGGGAGATGGTGGCTTCATAGAATGAGTTAGGTAGCATTCCATCATTTTCTATGCTTTGAAATACCTTTAGTAGTAGTGGTGTTAACTCTTCTCTGAAAGTTTGGTAGAACTCTGCAGTGAACCTGTCCGGGCCAGGGCTTTTGTTTGTTGGGAATTTTTTGATTACCGTTTCAATCTCTTTTTTTGTTATGAGTCTATTTAGTTGTTCTACTTCTGATTGTGTTAGTTTAGGTAGGTAGTGTTTTTCTAGGAATTCATCCATTTCTTCTAGGTTTGCAAATTTGTTAGAGTACAATTTTTTGTAATAATCTGATATGATTCTTTTAATTTCAGTTGGGTCTGTTGTGATGTGGCCCATCTCATTTCTTATTCAGGTTATTTGTTTCCTTTCCTGTATTTCTTTAGTCAGTCTGGCCAATGGTTTATCAATTTTGTTAATTTTTTCAAAGAACCAGCTTTTGGCTTTGTTAATTCTTTCAGTTGTTTTTCTGTTCTCTAATTCATTTTAAAAAAAAAAAAATTAGTTCAGCTCTAATTTTTATTATTTGTTTTCTTCCGGTGCCTGATGGATTCTTTTGTTGCTCACTTTCTATTTGTTCAAGTTGTAGGGACGGTTCTCTGATTCTGGCTCTTTGTTCTTTTTGTATGTGTGCATTTATCGATATAAATTGGCCTCTGAGCACTGCTTTTGCTGTGTCCCAGAGGTTTTGATAGGAAGTGTTTTCATTCTTGTTGCATTCTATGAATTTCTTTATTCCCTCCTTGATGTCTTCTATAACCCAGTCTTTTTTCAGCAGGGTATTGTTCAGTTCCCAAGTATTTGATTTCTTTTCCCTAATTTTTCTGTTATTGATTTCCACTTTTATGGCCTTATGGTCTGAGAAGATGCTTTGTAATATTTCGATGTTTTGGATTCTGCAAAGGTTTGTTTTATGACCTAATATGTGGTCTATTCTTGAGAATGTTCCATGTGTGCTAGAAAAAAAAGTATACTTTGCAGCAGTTGGGTGGAGTGTTCTGTATAAGTCTATGAGGTCAAGTTGGTTGACTGTAGCAATTAGGTCTTCCGTGTCTCTATTGAGCTTCTTACTGGACTTCCCCTCCTTCTCCAAAAGTGGTATGTTAAAGTCTCCTACTGTAATTGTGGAGGTGTCTGTCTCACTTTTCAGTTCTGTTAATGTTTGTTTTATGTATCTTACAGCCCTCTCATTGGGTGCATAAATATTTAATATGGTTATATCTTCCTGGTCAATTGTCCCTTTTATCATTATGTAGTGTCCTTCTTTATCCTTTGTGGTGGATTTAAGTCTAAAGTCTATTTTGTCAGAAATTAATATTGCTACTCCTCTTCTTTTTTGCTTATTGTTTGGTTGATATACTTTTTTCCATCCTTTGAGTTTTAGTTTGTTTGTGTCTCTAAGTCTAAGGTGTGTCTCTTGTAGGCAGCATATAGACGGATCGTGTTTCTTTATCCAGTCTGAGACTCTCTGTCTCTTTTTTGGTGCATTTAGTCCATTTACATTCAGCATAATTATAGATAAGTATGTGTTTAGTGCTGTCATTTTGATGCCTTTTTATGTGTGTTGTTGACAATTTCATTTTTCCACTTTTTTGTGCTGAGACGTTTTTCTTTGTAAATTGTGTGTTCCTCATTTTCATAGTATTTGGCTCTATGTTTGCTGAGTTGTTATGTTTTTCTTGGTTTTTATTTTGAGTTATGGAGTTGTTATACCTCTTTGTGGTTACCTTATTATTTACCCCTATTTTTCTAAGTAAAAACCTAACTTGTATTGTCCTATATCGCCTTGTATCACTCTCCATATGGCAGTTCTATGCCACCTGTATTTAGTACCTCTTTTTGATTATTGTGATCTTTTACATATTGACTTTAATGTTTCCCTGTTTTGAGCATTTTTTTTTTAATTAATCTTAATTTGTTTTTATGATTTCTCTATTTGAGTTGATATCAGGATGCTCTGTTCTGTGACCTTGTGTTGCGCTGGTATCTGATATTATTGGTTTTCTGACCAATTTCCTTTAGTATTTCTTGTAGCTTTGGCTTGGTTTTTGCAAATTCTTTAAGCTTGTGTTTATCTGTAAATGTTTTGATTTCACCTTCATATTTGAGAGAGAGTTTTGCTGGATATATGATCCTTGGCTGGCAGTTTTTCTCCTTCAGTGCTCTATATAGTCATCCCATTGCCTTCTTGACTGCATGGTTTGTGCTGAGTAGTCTGAACTTTTTGATTCTCCCTTGAAGGAGACCTTTCTTTTATCCCTGGCTGCTTTTAAAATTTTCTCTTTATCTTTGGTTTTGGCAAGTTTGATAATAATATCTCTTGGTGTTTTTCTTTTTGGATCAATCCTAAATGGGGTTCGATGAGCATCTTGGATAGATATACTTTCATCTTTCATGATGTCAGGGAAGTTTTCTGTCAGCAGATCTTCAACTATTTTCTCTGTGTTTTCTGTCCTCCCTCCCTGTTCTGGGACTCCAATCACACGCAAGTTAGTCTTCTTGATAGAGTCCCACATGATTCTTAGGGTTTCTTCATTTTTTAAAGTTCTTTTATCTGATTTTTTTTCCCAACTATATTGGTGTCAATTCCCTGGTCCTCCAGATCCCCCACCCTGTATTCCAGTTGCTCGAGCCTGCTCCTCTGACTTCCTATTGCGTTGTCTAATTCTGTAATTTTATTGTTAATCTTTTGGATTTCTGAATGCTGTCTCTCTATGGATTCTTGCAGCTTATTAATTTTTCCACTATGTTCTTGAATAATCTTTTTGAGTTCTTCAACTGCTTTATCAGTGTGTTCCTTGGCTTTTTCTGTAGATTGCCTTCTTTCATTTCTGAGGTCATCCTTGATTTCTCGAAGCATTCTGTAAATTAGTTTTTTATATTCTGCATCTGGCAATTCCAGGATTGTGTCTTCATTTGGGAAAGATTTTGATTCTTTAATTTGGGGAGTTGTAGAAGCAATCATGGTCTGCTTCTTTATGTGGTTTGATATCGACTGCTGTCTCCAAGCCATCTCTAAGATATTGTAATGATTTATTCTATGTTTGCTCACTGAGTCTTATCTTGTTTCGTTTCCTTTCAATATACGTAGATGGGCTACTAGATTGCGCTGTCTTGATTGCTGTAGCTCTTGAATCACTTATGTCCTATTACCAGCTGGTTTGGGCTGTTAGCAGATATATAAGCCTAAGAGTCCATTCACTATTCTTAAGTAGAATCTGATTTTGGGTCATCAAGTGTGTGGTGCACACTGTCACCTATCCACCTAGAGAAGTAGTGGTGATAGTTTTGTGCACCAGATTCTAGTAGCAGCTGGGTTCACACTCCAGTGGGGGCAGAATGCTGACAGGCTTTCCCC
Organism: Loxodonta africana; assembly: GCF_030014295.1. Taxonomy (NCBI): domain Eukaryota; kingdom Metazoa; phylum Chordata; class Mammalia; order Proboscidea; family Elephantidae; genus Loxodonta; species Loxodonta africana. The sequence goes on along the minus strand of NC_087343.1, from coordinate 110,254,196 downwards.
AAGTGCCAGCGAGGTAGGTGTGTCTCTATTCCTAAAGCATTTTGGTGGGTGGGCTCTGAAGCTGTATCGAAGGGTAATTTTTAAAAATTGTTTCTTTTTGTCAGGTAATATGTTCAATTTCTAGATGGTGTTTTTTATTCCTAGCTCTCTTTATAAGCTTTTCTTTTTCGTATTTTACTTTTTTTATTTAAAGACAGCAAACAAACAAACAACAACATTACCTTTGTTTTATGTTGCCATAGTACAACAAACTTACGACAATTGGGAATGGAAAAGAAGAGATTCTCCTACATTAGAACATGCTTCTATATATTACATCATCTCAACTTTATGGTTTTAAAGCAGTGGATGACTACTCTTGTCTAGCAAACTTGGAAATTTGATTTTCAAATGAGGTAGTCTAAGAGGACGCTTTGTCTTCTTATGTTGTTTGTCTTAGTTCTGTTCTACGTATCGGCATCAGTCACCCAATCCCAGCCTTGAATCAAGTCTTTCCTATACCCATGGGTTTTCCAATATTATCTTTTGGTCACCTTTCATTAAGTTTTTACTTCTGATAAGGAATTGTCTACTCCACACCTTCCTGCCATTTCTCTATTTCTGCTCCACATTAACCTAGATGTGGCAATCGGTCATTTTACTGTTTGTTGGAATTCACCATAACACAAGGTCTTTATGACATTGTCACATTTTCCAGAAAGGAAAGAGAGTTAGCGAAGGTTCATATGGCAGCAATACAAATAAGTCAAAACAGAACATATGTTATCCCTGTTTGTCCTTCTGCCATCACATGAATTGGGATTTTATAACTTTCCTATTTGTTCATCTTTGAGGCTATTACCATTAGAACCTTATACTTCCCTGGGGTTTCTGTCACCGTCCAGATTCAATATTTCTTTGTCATTTAGAGCAATTGATCACACTACCATTGTTTGACTCTGGGTTAATTTTTTAAAAATTTAAATTTGTACAAATGAGCTATTAGCTAAATAATGGACTATCTGCTCCAGCTTCTACTTTTTAATTGGCCAAGGCTTTAAAAATTGTCTCTTTCCTCTCACTAGTCTTTGTGGGGGGGGGGGGAACAACCCATAAAACAACAACAAAAAAAACCCATTGATGTTGAGTTCTTTTCGACTCATAGTGACTCTATAGCCAGACTAGAACTGCCCCATAGGATTTTTAATACTTCAGTATTTATGGAAGCAGACTATCACATCTTTCTCCTGCTGAGTGGCTGGTGGGTTTGAACCACCCACCTGTCAATTAGCAGCCAAGCACTTAACCACTGTAATGCTGGAGAGCAACAGAAGGGTATATTTCCCCACTCCTAGGATGTATGCTACCTCCCCTAGAAGGTGATAAAACCCCTTGCTGTTGAATCCATTCCGACTCATAGTGATCCTATAGGACAGAGTTGAATTGCCCCATAGGGTTTCCAAGGAGAGGCTGGTGGATTCGAACTGCCAACATTTGGTTAGCAGCCAAACACTTAACCACTGCATCACCAGTTCTTTATTAGTTATATAACTACATAACAATTTTCTTTTCTTTATTACACATAGATCTTTCATTACAAGAAAACAATGTACCTGATCAACTTTAATTTAGATTCTCATAGGAATTTTCCAGTGGTTTATGATTTAATAATATATCTTCAGATTTTTATTGAACATTAATGTCAAAAAGATTACATAACATATTTTAAAATATTTTTTCTTAACTGTTATGTAGATTTAAAATAACATTTAAAGTCGTTAGAGTATGTTATTGTGGAAAGTTTTTAAGTATTATAGAAAAGCATACTGAGCTTTCATATACCAATTACCCATCTTCAACAATTTATCAACTCATGGAAAATCTTGCTTTATCTATACTTATACCCACTTCTCTTCTCTGTTATATTTTGAAATAAGTTAAAGGTTATTTAAATGTCTACCTTGTCACCACAGCGTAACTCAGAACTATCGGGCATTAATGTTTTGATACCCCAAGAGCCTTTTGATCCCATGGTATATTCAAGAGTAGGTCATCAGATATACAGCTCCAACCCCTGCCTTTCCTTTTCTGGGGAACACCTTTTAGTAGCTCTGTTTTGATTTCATAAAACTCTTTACAACTTCCTTATATTTATCTAAGGAACAATTAATTTTTAGTGATTAGCAATGATAGAAATAGTCTACAAGATTGTCACTCAAAGTGTGTGTGTTAACATTTGATACTTAATAAAAACTGACAGAACAAAATATTTATGACCCACATCAGCCTGAGACCAGAAGAACTAGATGGTGCCTGGCTACAGCTGATGACTGCCCTGACAGGGAACACAACAGGGAACTCTTGAGGGAGCAGGAGAGCAGTGGGATGCAGACCCCAAATTCTTTTAAGAAGACCACACTTAATGGTCTGACTGAGACTAGAAGGACCCCAGTGGTCATGGTCTCCAGGCCTTCTGTTAGCCCAAGACAGGAGCATTCCCAAAGCCAACTCTTCAGACAGGGATTGGACTGGACGATGGGATAGAAAATAATGCTGGTAAAGAATGAGCTTCTTGAATCAAGTTGGCACATGAGACTATGCTGGCATCTCCTATCTGAGGGGAGATGAGAGGGCGAAGGGGGTCAGAAGCTGGCAGAATGGACACGAAAAGAGAGAGTGGAGGGAAGGAGTGTGCTGTCTCATTAGGGGGAAAACAATTAGGAGTATATAAAAAAATAGCAAGGTGTATATGAAGTTTTGTATGAGAGACTGACTTGATCTGTAAACTTTCACTTAAAGCACAATAAAAATTAAAAAAAAGAATTTATGACTCAAATTAGGTCTGTCAGAAATGACCCAACAAGATAATTTGGCTTTATAGAAATAATGACTGCAAAGGAAAACCCACGATATCGGAAGCTATAATTAGTAAAATTTGATTGGTTGGAACTGATAAATAGATAAAAATATATTAGATTCAAATGGGAGAAAATTGGTAACAATGAAAATTAACTTTAACACATTGAAAATTTTAAAAAGAGAAATACTGTATATACAAATGATCAAGTTTCTAAATAGTATAGTATTAATGGAATTTCCTCTGGAAAATATTTTCTCAGTGAAAATACATCAACTTTGAAATAATTCTGATTAAATATTTATATTCAAAACACCATCAAGGCCAAAATGAGGTAGAACTAGATACTCTTCAATTAAATTCAAGTAAAAGTTTACAAGACAAGTGGTAGGAAATACCATACCTCTGAAGATAGTTCTAAGTTTTCTTGGAAAAAGCATACCTTTAATAAAACTGATAGTAGGTATGTACTGATAACTTTCCTGGGCAATTTTGTCTCATTGAGGCCCATTTGTATTCTTCTTGTCCACAGTATAAAAGATTTTCAAATTATCTTATGTAGGTATAAAAGAAACCTTGGGCATTTCTTTATAATCTTTTCATTGGGACTTGGAAATTTCTTTATGATCTCGTTAGGACTGGTTGTTTTCAGTAGCTGATTTCATTATAAAATAGTAAGATCAGGGGGTTTCTTTCAGAGGATGCTCTAGTCCAACAGGAGCCTCATGCTAATTACCAATGGAGGGTTTAGTCAATCTCATCCACAGCACCAAAGATTGAAAGAAGTCAGGTTTCTGGGTATCTTTCAACTGAAACATCCTTAAAACAAACAAAAAAAAAGCCAAACCCAGTGCCGTCGAGTCGATTCTGACTCATAGCGACCCTGTAGGACAGAGTAGAACTGCCCCACAGAGTTTCCAAGGAGCACCTGGTGGATTCGAACTGGCAACCTTTTGGTTAGCAGCCGTAGCACTTAACCACTACACCCCACCAGGGTTTCCAAACATCCTTAGGATGTTTTAACTTCATTTATTCACCTCCCGTCTGTGTGGTATTTTTGTTGTGTATCTTTTCTCTCCATATATTTAAAATGACACATACTATTATTGTGTGGGGCCCTGGTGGCACAGTGGTTAAGCATTTGACTGCTAACGAAAAGGTCAGCAGTTGGAATCCACCAGCCACTCCTTCGAGACCCTAAGGGGCAATTCTACTCTGTCATATAGAGTTGCTGTGAGTCGGAATCAACTCGACGGCAGTGGGAACAGGCATTGTTGTTGCTCTGTACAGTCAATATTCACTTTTATTTACCCATTTCCTTGCAATTTTATACTTTAATATGGGATTATTTTCTTTCTGACTTAAGAACATATTTTACCTTCCTTATTGAAAAATGTTTTCACTGGGTGTGGAATTCTAGATTGGCAGTGATTTCCACCCCCCCCCCCCAACTGTTTAAAAGATCTGTCAGTTTGTCGTACCATGGGGGCTTGTGTGTTGCTGGAATGCTGAAAGCTATGCCACCAGTAGACAAATACCTGCAGAGTTACCCATGGCATATGTGTTTCAGCAGAGCTTCCAGACTAAGACAAACTAGGAAGAAGGACCTGACATTCTACTTCTGAAAGGAATTAGCCAGTGAAAACCTTATGACTGGCAGCAACACATTGTCTGACACAGTGCTGAAAGATAAGCCCCTCAGGTTTGGAAGGCACTGAAAATACAACTGGGAAAGAGCAGCCTCCTCAAAGTAGAGTCAACCTTAATTACATAGATGGTATTGACCATTTTGAATCAGATAATCATATGGTCTACTATGCCAGGAATGACACACTGAAGAGGAATGGCATTGTACTCATCATCAATAGAACATTTCAAAATCTCTCCTGAAGTACGATGCTGTCAGTGATAGGGTAAGATCCATATACCTAGAAGGAAAAGCATTTAATGTGACCATTATTCAAATTTACACACCAACCACTAGGCCACAGATGAAGAAATTGAAGATTTTTACCAACTTCTGCAGTCTGAATTTGATCAAACCTGCAAACATGATGCTTTGATAATTACTGGTGTTTGGAATTAGAAAGTTGGAAACAAAGAAGAAGGATTGATAATTGGAAAATATGGCCTTGAGGATAGCCATGATGCTGGAGATCACATGATAGCGTTTTTCAAGGCCAATAACTTCTTCATTGCAAATACCTTTTTCAACAACATGAACGGAGAGACTACATGTGGACCTCACCGGATGGAATATGTAGGAATTAAATCGACTACATCTGTGGCAAGAGACCATGGAAAGGCTCAATATCATCAGTCAGAACAAGGCCAGGGGCCAACTGTGGAACAGATCATCATTGCTCATATGCAAGTTCAGGTTCAACCTGAAGAAAATTACAAGTCCACGAGAGCTAAAGCACAATCTTGAGTATATCCCACCTGAATTTAGAGACAATCTCAAGAAACAATTTGACATGTTGAACACTAATGACTGAATACCAGATGAGTTGTGGAATGACATCAAGGACATCATACATGAAGAAAGCAAGGGAGCATTAAAAAGACAGGAAAAAAACCAAAATGAATGTCAGAAAAGCCTCTAAAACTTGCTACTGAATGCCGAGTAGCTAAAGTGAACTGAAGAAATGATGAAGTAAAAGAGCTGAACAGAAGATTTCAAAGAGTGGCTCGAGAAGACAAAGTATCATAATGACATGTGCAAAGAGCCGGAGATAGAAAACCAAAAGGAAAGAACACACTTGGCATTTCTCAAGCTGAAAGAAGTGAAGAAAAAAGTCAAGCCTTGAGTTGCAATATTGAAAGATTCTACAGGGAAAATGAAATTGACACAGGATGCATCAAAAGAACATGGAAGAAATACACAGAGTCACTATAACAAAAAGAATTAGCCGACGTTCAGTCATGTCAAGGGGCATCATATGATCAAGAACTGATGGTACTGAAGGAAGAAGTCCAAGCTGCCCTGAAGGCATTGGCAAAAAAACAAGGCTCTGGGAATTGACAGAATACCAATTGAGATGTTTCAGCAAATGGATGCACTTCTGGAAGTGCTCACTGGTCTATGCCAAGAAATTTAGAAGACAGGTGCCTGGCCAACTGACTGGAAGAGATCCATATTTATGCCTATTCCCAGGAAAGGTGATCCAACCGAATGTAGCAATTGCCAAACAATAATCATTAATATCACAAGCAAAATTTTGCTGAAGACCACTCAAAAGTGGCTGCGGCAGTATATCAACAGGGAACTGCCAGAAATTCAAGCCAGTTTCAGAAGAGGATGTGGGATCAGAGATATCATTGCTGATGTCTGATGTATCCTGGCTGAAAGCAGAGAATACCAGCAAGATGTTTACCTGTGTTTTAATTGACTATACAAAGACATTTGACTGTGTGGATCATAACAAATAATGGATAACATTGTGAAGAATGAAAATTCCAGAATACTTAATTGTGCTAATGAGGAGCCTGTACATAGATCAAGAGGCTATCATTTGAACAGAACAAGTGGATACTACATGGTTTAAAGTCAGGAAAGATGTGTGTCAGGGTTGTACCTTTTCACCATACCTGTTCAATCTGTATGCTGAGCAAATAATCTGAGAAGCTGGACTATATTAAGAAGAACGGGTCTTCAGGATTGGAGGAAAACTCATTAACAACCTGTGATATGCAGATGGCACAACATTGCTTGCTGAAAGTCAAGAGGGCTTGAAGCTCTTACTGATGAAGATCAAAGACCACAGCCTTAAGTATGGATTACACCTCAACATAAAGAAAACAAAAGTCCTCACAATGGGACCAATAAGAAAAGATTGAAGTAGTCAAGGATTTCATTTTATTTGGAGCCGCAATCAACACTCATGGAACCAGCAGTCAAATCAAATGACACATTGCATTGCGCAAATCTGTAGAAAAAGACCTCTTCAATGTGTTAAAAAAAACAAGATGTCATCTTGAAGACTAAGGTGCACCTAACCTAAACCATGATATTTTCAGTCACCTCATATGCATGTAAAAGCTGGATGATGAATAAGGAAGATGGAAGAAGAATTGACACCTTTGAGTTGTGGTTTTGGCAAAGAATATTGAGAATACCATGGACTGCCAAAAGAATGAACAAATCTGTCTTGGAAGAAATACAGCCAGAATGCTCATTAGAGGCTAGGATGGGGAGACTTTGTCTCACATACTTTGGGCATGCTACGAGGATGGATCAGTTCCTGGAGAAGGCATCATGCTTGGTAAAGTAGAAGGTCAGTGAAAAAGAGGAAGACCCTCAAAGAGATGGATTGATACAGTGACTGCAACAATGAGCTCACACATAACAATGATTGTGAAGATGTCACAGGACCAGGCAGTGTTTTGTTCTGTTGTACATAGGGATGCAACGTGTGGGAACTGACTCGACAGCACCTAACAACGACATACTAAATTTTCACAAACTAATGGCTTTTAATAACATCCACTTATTAGCTCACAGTTCTAAGGTCAGAGTGCTGGAGGAGGTGTGACTGGGTCCTCTGTGTTACAGCCTGAAATTAGGTAGCTGGCCCAACTGTGTTACCTTCTAGAAGTTATGTGGAAGAACTCACTTTCAAGCTCATTCAGGTTATTGGTCAAATTCAGTTCCTTTGGCCGGTAAAATCTTAGGTCCTTGTTTCCTTGCTGACTGCCTATTGGGGGTGTTTTCAGCTCTTAGATGCCACCCACATTCTTTGTTATATGGGCCCCTTCCTGTTCAAAGACAGCAACAAAGATTCTCCCTCAAGTTGAATTCTTCTCGTGCTTCTAATCTCTGACTTCAGGGTTCACACAATTAGGTGAGATTTACCCACAATAATCTTTTTTATTAAAGTCGACTATACAATATAACATAGCTTAATCATAGAAGTAAAACCAATCGATTCACAGTCCTAGGGATTATGCAAGCTATGTAAAATATGGGGAGCCCTGATGGCTCAGTGGTTAAAAGTAGGACTGCTAAACAAAAGGTCATCAGTTCAAATCCACCAGCTGCTCCTTGGAAACTCTATGGGGCAGTTTTACTCTGTTCTGTAGGGTTGCTGTGAGTTGAAATCAAATCAACAGCAATGGGTTTGTTTATTTTTGTTTAGTCTTGGAGGCTATTTTAGAATCTGCCTATCATGAGTAGTAATGACCTTTTCACTGTGTCCTCCTATTCTCTTTCACTCTTTTCTGTATTTTCCATCTCCTTTTGTCTGTTCTTTTAAATGTGTTTATTTTCTATTGACCTATCTTCCAATTACTAATCCTTTGTTTTATAGTGTCCTACTCTGCAGTTAGACCCATTACTGAGGTTCCAATTTCTCTCTTATTTTTCAGTTCCAGCATTTGTGTTTTTAGAATATATAGTTTCCTGGTGAAATTCTACATCATTGAAGCAATTTTATCCATCTTTCTATTTTATAGATGATCTCAATCATCTATTTTAAAATTCTTGCTACTAACCTCACTATCTAGATCACCCACAATTCTGTTTATATTGTTTGATTCGCTCATAATTTTTAGTCAGTTGTTTTTGTCACTTTGCATGCCTGGTAATGTTGGATTAAATACTGGACAATGTGTATGACAGAAATCTCCTAATATGATTGTATAATTCTCTATTTCTCCCTTCATTTTTGCCAAAATTTGCTTCATGTGTTTTGAGGTTCTGTTATTATGTGCATACACATTGATAATTGTCACATTTTATTGACAAATTATCTCTTTTACCATTTAAAAAAGTTTCTGCCCGTCTCTGGCAATGCTCTTTTGCTTCAGGTCTATTTTATACAATATTAACTAGCCATTCCTGCTTTCTTTTGCTGCTTGCATGACATTCTATTTCTTTTCATTTATTTTCCAGTTTTTAAAAGTGTCTCCTGTAGCCAAGGTGCTTTTTCTCCCATTCTATCTCTGACTTTTAATTGGAGTTTTTAGACCTCTAATATTTAATGTAATTATTGATATGCCTGGAGCACTCTTCTTCCACATAACCACATGGCTCACTCCCTTTCCTTCTTCAGATCTCTGCTTAAATATCATATCATTATTGAGGCATTCCCTGACGACAGTAAGTACAGACATATACAAACATTCCCTGTCTTTTTTTCTCTGCTTTATTTTTTTTTTCCCTCCATACTATTTGCCACCATATGCTACATTATAATGTTTTTTATTCCCCATCTCCACCAAGTAGAAAGTTTTCTACATTAGGAGAGGGATTTCTGTTGTATTGTTCACTGAGTTTTTCCAACACCTGGAATAGTGTTTGGCACATATGCACTAAAAATATATCCTGGAATGAATGAATTGTAATTTCTTTATTTTGTTGCTAAATTTCCTGCAATTTCTTACCAGTAAGTCTCTCAACCTCTTAAAATATAGTTTTTATTCCTACTATTAAAACTGATGCTTCAGAACTGACCAGAGGACCTCCTATTTATTATTAAACCAGGAATCTCTCCTAATTCCTTGGTTGCTTAGAAACTTTTTATTTGCTTATTTGTTGGTCTGGCATTTAACTCTGCTATCTAAACCCTGTTTTACAAAAATATTCTTCTTCTAAGGCTTTTATTGGAAACCCTGGTGGTGTAGTGAATAAGTGCTATGGCTGCTAACCAAAAAGTCAGCAGTTCGAATCCACCAGAAACTCTATGGGGCGGTTCTACTCTGTCCTGTAGGGTCGCTATGAGTCAGACTTGACTCGATGGCAACAGATTTGGTTTGGTCTCTTACAGTTCTCTCTGAATTCCTTTGCCTGGCTTCTCTTTCTTTTTTAAAAGTATGCATATTTCCTGTTGCCAGTGCACAAACTTCTCTGCTTTTTTCTCTATGTTTCCTTCTTTTGAGAATTTATCCATTGTGTTGATGTCACCTCTTCCACATTTTTATATCCATATTCCACCTTCACCCCCCAGACTTTTAATTACTAATATAGTTGGATATTTCTCTTATTCAACATATCCAGCAACCACTTAGCAACTTTCTCACCCAAACTGACATAATTTTTGAACCATCACTTTCTGAATAACTCAGATTCAAACCATGTTTGAACATTCTTACTTCTTCACTAATAGTCTAGTTCCATATTTTTTGTTGATTTTGTGATTACCACCATTATTTTGCAGTTTAGAATCTTCTTCATAGATTAATAAATTGCTAACTGGTCTCTGTACCTCCAAATTCTGTTTAGTTATTCTTACAAAATATGACCAGATTCATCTTCCTTGAATTATCAACCCTGCAATAAAAACTACAAATTTTCATTAGCTTTCCCATAAAAATTTATGGCTCCCCATAAAGGTATGCACTACTATGCCTAATTGGTAACTTGGCCCTGTCACCATTACATACAAAATAAAGTCTTGTCTTTTCAGTGTAGATCCAAAACTTTCCACAGTTGGGTAACTCTCCATATTTCAAGTCCCAGCTAAAATTCCATTTAATTTCTTACATTTTTCTTAATTACTCTCAATTTATATAGTTGTCCACCAAATGCTTATGAAATTGAATATAAATATTTTGGGGGAAATTTCTTAAATTAACAAAGCTTTTCCTAAGTAACTATAATTACGCACATACACAATAATTCTTTAACAGATAAAATACCTTGAATTTATCATTATTGTTGCATTTCTAAATAAAAAATGGCAGGTTTAATATAAGGGTATTTGTTAATAAAAATGGCCAAACTGTCCATAGTTACTGATCTAATTTTTATTTTGTAATAATAAAACTTTTTGCTTCATGACTATATTTCTGAAAGATTGTTTCCTGTCTTCATTACTCATAGCTATACTACAATTGTTCTTGCATTACCAAAGGATTATCAACTCAAGATGATCAAGGTGATTTTAATGATGCTGAATCTGGGAAATGTGATGCAAAGTGCTATAAATTACCTTTGTTTATTGCTTTTTTCTTTTCTACGATTGTATTTGCTGGTTTTTCTGGTATACCAGGCACTGTGGCCATTCTCCGGTATGTATGCATTTGTCATAATTGTTATTAATTTATTACATAAGAAAGCTAATTCTAGGAATATCTTAAAATATTATATAATTTACCCTGCATTTCATGGTAGCAAATGCTCTACAGAAAAATTGTTACCTTATCAAAATTCATGCAACATTTAATTCTCTCTCTTTTAATTTATTTATTTGCATAAGATGTGTAGATTAATTTAAAATTATTTTTTTCAAAGGGTTAACATAAAACTTAAATCATAAGGGGTTATTTGTTACCCCCTAGGAAAGCAGATTAGAAAACATGATCAAATATATACAAAAAAAAAAAATCTATATTGGGCACAGGTGGTCTCTGCCTTCAATGGACTTGTGCTTTAGATGGCAAGATATAACTAGGATCAATACAGTGAAATGACTTTTTTATTTATTCACCTGTGCCTGGCACTGTAGCTATATATACGTTGCCCTTAAGTTGGTAGAGTTTGATAGGGAGAGACAAACACATAAAAGAAGTGCAGTGAATTCGTAGGGGTGTCTCGATTAAAGTCTGTACAGGTTGACCAGGGACTAAAGCAGGGAAAATGACAATTTCTGTATGTGGTGTTGCTTACAGAAGGTGAAACTTGAAACAGATTATGAAGATAACTGATTTCTCATTATGCAGGCAGACTGGGTACAAAAACTTAATAGGAAGAGTAGGCAGTGAAAGTAGTGGCAAAAATGGGTGAAATATCTCGGCAAGAAGTATGTTATAACAGGGATAGCATGATGGTGAATGGGACAAAGAGATTTTAGCTAGGTCAGAAGCCCGATGATGTGAGGCCTTCTTTGTCATGTTAATCTGAAGAATGTCATACTGTGTACATCCAAGAGCCATTGAAGGCTGTAAACCGCAGGAGTAAAAATGATCAGATATGCATGTTAGACAGAGTTATTTAAAGATAGTGTGGAAGATGGAGCTGAGGGGAAAAACTGGAGAAAAAGGAAAGTACTTAGGAGATCATTTTAAAATTTAGTAGTGGTACTTAGAGATAGAGGTGGTAGAACATATTTGAGAAATATTTAGTAAGGAAAAAAGGGCAAGTGTCATTTAGATGTGTATGGTATAGAATACTGAGAAATCTAGCATCATGTCCAGATTTCTATTTTAGGGAGCTGAATAAATCCAGACAGAAAACGCAAGAAGAGCAAGCTGAGATTGAAGATAATCAGTACAATGTTGACTATGACATATTTAAAGCTCACGTGAGACATTCAAGCAAATGTTTCCAGCAGTGAGATGAGAAAGATAATAATTGATGTTTCATTCTGAATCTTCTCATTTATCCTGGTAACCAGACAAGCAGCAACAATGACAATAAACATGTGTATACAATACAGTTTCAGTAAAATTATGAAACCAAAGAAATTGAAAAATTGACAAAATTGAAATTGCATATGTGTTGCCAAAATTGAAACAGAACTAGAAGCCAGCCTGGAGAGTTACAAAGATGCTGCAAAGAGCAGGAAATATGAAGAGGGTCTCAGTGTTGACAGATTTCAGATATTTCCAGCATATGTCTTGTTCAGAAGGCAAGGGGCCACCTTGAGATGGAAGTTCTAGGAGCAGACCCTAGGTAGAACCTCTATACGGATACTGAGAGAGAAGGCTTGAAAAGTGTACAGAAGGTTCAGACCTGACAGATCTCAAAAAGTGCCAGCAAAATACACTTTCTACAAATTAATGCATAACCTTAAAAAGAAAGGAATATAAAACAATCTTGGAAGTCCAAGACTGGCAGTAGAAGTTCTTTTGAAGTAGGCTAGATTTGGAGAGGCAGAGCAGATGCTGATATACAGAAGAACCATATTTGAATCTTCTTCTATATTAACAAAGGAGATAATCCTTCAGCTTTGAAGCCTGGAAGCTCTGACCTATGTACCACCCCCATAATCTTCTGCCTCTAGATCAATAAAATCTATTTCATTCAAATATGAGTAAATAGGAAATGAAAATGTGCTGCCTACAAACAAAATAGTTATAATGAAATAAATGAAAATTATCAATTATTACTTTACTATAGACAATAAAAACTCACCAGAAAAATGTTTCCACAAAGCAGATAAAAATATAAATGTAACTGTATGTAAAATAAAAAAATTAAACAATCCTGGCCAGAAAAGAGGAGAAAATAACTGGACAAAAGGAAGCTGTAGAATAACTGACAGAACTCAAAAAAGGAATAAAAGGAAAAAAAATTTCAGAAATGAAAAATAAATTATAAATCACACAAGGAAGAAAAGCAAATATAAATATCATAGTAAGAGGCATAGAAAAAAGTGAAGAAATGAAAAATTTAAAATAAAAATAAAGAAATAATGTATCAGAAAAAAGTGATGAATATAGAAGACAGGAAAAGAAGATCTAGCATACACATAATTGGAGTCACCAAAGAAGAAAAACAAAACAATCAGACAATAATTTTTGACCCGTTGTATTTCCAATACATTTTAAAATAACCTTGTTAATGTCCATAAAAAAAAATACTGAGATTCTGATTGGAATGTCATTGAATCCATTTGGGAGAATTTCTATATTTACTACAATGAGTCTCTCAATCCATCAATGAAGTATAATACTTCCATTTAATTAAATCTTCATTTATTTTTCATAATAATATTTTATAATTTTTGGAGTTGAGGTCTTATACCTCCTTCATTATATTTGTTCTTAGGTAATTGATGTTTTCAATGTTTGGCATAGTATAGTATACTTGTATGTATCATGTATACTTGTTTATTGCTTGTATAAACAAATGCAATTCATTTTTGTATTTTAACCTTGTACTCTATGACTTTGTTAATTTTAATTTCTAATTCTAATAGTCAGTTGGATATATAGACCTAAATGTGCAGAAGCAATGAACTGGTTGGGTAAATATGGCACTTCTGCAGAATTCAATACTATGCAACAGTATAAAACAGGGAGGATCTCTATGTTCAGATAGGAAGGGATCTTGAGAATATACTGTTACATGAAAAAATAAAGGTAAAGAATAGTGAATATAGTATGCTACTTTCTATGAAGAAAAGGGAGAATATAGAGATACACATTTATAGTTACTTGTATTTTCATAAAGAACCACTGAAAATATAAACAAGAAAGTAATTAAAATGGTAATTTCTAGAAATGAAGGTAAAGACAGGGGCGTAAACAAGCACTCTTTCTAGTGTATCTCTTTATATGGTTTTGTTTTCCAAAACATGTAATTATATTATAAATTCAACAAACAAAGTTTAGTTAAAAAGATCCAATAAGATATATATTGTAAAATCATTATCAAATAATTGATCATTAAAGCCATGAAAGTGGGATAGGGTGGAATAGTTTGCAACAAGCCAATGCTTCTACAGAAGATGACTAGAAAAACTGGATTAGATTATAAAAATATATATTTAAAGACAGAAAGCTGCAGAGGACTAGAGTGTTTAAAATTCCAGGGAGGACAGAAGCATTTAGAGGTGAGCTGGGGATGAAAGTTGTCCCTGAGATACTTGCCAGTTCTTGATTAGAGCTAGAGACTGAAAATCTGGACTAGGCCCAGGTAGAGGGGTCAGTACTGGAGGACCATCAAACTAGCAGAGATTTGTTGATCACAGGGGTCTAAGAGTGACAAAATTATTTTTTCTCTTCAGAAATTTGTTGAAATCTGAAACTATGTGAGGCTTAGATCTAAAGAAGAATCATGACTTGTCTGTATCTCTCTACCAATGTGCTTTTTAAGAAAAAAGTATTTCTTAATTTCTTTCCTTTCCATCCATCATTCTGTTAGCTTACTTTTTTCTTCTTAAATATAATAGTCTCTGTGGATTCAAGCAAGAAAGTGGATAACTATTTTAAGGAAAAAGTAGAAAAAAAACGTACAAAAGAGACCAGGTCTCTGCTGCCCCGATGGGCATTACAGGGTAGCAGGATAAACAGAAAAAAAAAAAAAAAAAAGTACTTTCACTAAAAAAATAAGTATTAAATTATGAGGTCAAAACATGCTTCAAAGAAAACATAGAAAAATGCAACGAGAAAGTTATAGGGTGATGTAACTTAGTCTGGAAATTCAGGGAAAGCATCACTGAGGATACATTCACTGCAGTATCACTGCAGCAATACACTGACAGGGAACTGCCAGAAATTCAAGCTGGATTCAGAAGAGGATGAAGAATGAGGGATATCATTGTTAATGTCAGATTGATCTTGGTTGAAAGCAGAGAATACCAGAAAGATGTTTACCTGTGTTTTATTGACTATGCAAAGGCGTTTGACTGTGTGGACCATAACAAATTATGGATAACATTGTGCAAAATGGAAATTCCAGAAACACTTAATTGTGCTCATAAGGAACCTATACATGGACCAAGAGGCAGTCATTTGAACAGAACAAGAGTTTACTGCATGGTTTAAAGTCAGGAAAGTATGTGTCAGGGTTATATCTTTCACCATTCCTACTCAATCTGTATAAAACCCAATGCCATCGATATGCTGAGCAGATAATCTGAGAAGCTGAACTATATGAAGAAGAATGTGGCATCAGGTTTGAGGAAGACTCATTAACAACCTGCTTTATGCAGATCACACAACCTTGCTTGCTGAAGGTGAAGAGGACTTGAAGCACTTACTAATGAGGATCAAAGACCACAGCCTTCAGTATGGATTACATCTCAACATAAAGAAAACAAAAATCCTCACAACTGGACCAATGCACAACATGATAAACAGAGAAAAGATTAAAGTCATCAAGTATTTCATTCTACTTGGATCCACAATCAACACCCATGGAAGCAGCAATCAAGAAATCAAATGATGCATTGCATTGGCAAATCTGCTGCAAAAGACCTTGTTAAAGTGTTAAAAAGCAAAGATGTCACTTTGAGGACTAAGGTGCACCTGACGCAGGCCATAGTGTTTTCAATCACCTCACATGCATCTGAAAGCTTGACAATGAATAAGGAAGATCAAAGAAGAATTGATGTCTTTGAATCATGGTGTTGATGAAGAATATTGAATATATCATGAACTACCAGAAGAACAAACAAATCTGTCTTGCTAGAATGCTCCTTAGAAGCAAGGGTGGCAAAACTTTGTCTCACATTCTTTGGACATGTTATCAGAAGGGACCAGTCCCTGGAGAAGGACATCATGCTTGGTAAAGTGGAGGGTCAGCGAAAAAGAGGAAGACTCTCAATGAAAAAGATTGACACAGTGGCTGCAACAATGGACTCAAGTGTAGCAACAATCATGAGGATGGTGCAGTACCAGGCAGTGTTTCTGTCTGTTGTACATAGGGTTGCTATGAGTCAGAACCGACTAGACAGCACCTAACAATAACATCACTGAGGAAATATCATTTGAATTGGACCCTAATGGATTGTGAATGAGTATTCCACACAATGGGAACAATACATACAAAGATTCTGAGTGGGAAAAGTATTTTATAGAGTGTTGTATTCTAGAATGTAATGAACAAGGAGGGTGATGGGGATAAAATTTCGGAAATGGCATGGAATAAAACTGATGAAATCAGGCTGAACCTTGTGAAAAAAAAATTTTTTTTGCAACCTAGATTTTATCCTGCAACTGCTTTTGAATTATCTTCAGCAAAATTTTACTTGCATGTGATATTAGTAATATTGTTCACTAATTTCCCCTTCTGTTGGATCACTTTTCTTTTTTTAGAATGGGCACATATATGGATCTCTTCCAGTTGGTTGGTCAGGTAGCTGTCTTCCAAATTTCTTGGCAGAGATGAGTGAGGGCTTTCAGCATTGCATCCATTTGTTGAAACATCTCAATTGCTATTCCATCAGTTCCTGGAGCCTTGTTTTTCACTAATGCCTTCAGTGCAGCTTGGAGTTCCTCCTTCAATACCATTGGTTCTTGATCATATGGTACTTCCTGAAATGGTTGAACATCGACCATGTTTTGGTACAGTGACTCTGTGTATTGCTTCCATTTTCTTTTTATGCTTCCTGTGTTGTTCAATATTTTCCCCATAGAATCCTTTAATATTGCAACTCGAGGCTTGGATTTTTTCTTCAGTTCTTTCATCTTGAGAAATGCCAACCGTGTTCTTCTCTTTTGGTTTTCTAATGCCAGGTCTCTTCGTATTTCATTATAATACTTTGTATTCTCGAGCTGCACTTTGAAACCTTTTGTTCAGCTCTTTCACTTCATCATTTCTTCATTTCATATTAGCTCTTCTAATTTTTTTTATTCTAAGTTCAAGTTTCAGAGTTTCTTCTGACATCCATTTTGGTCTTTTCTTTCTTTCCTTTCTTTTTAATTACCTCTTGCTTTCTTCATGTTTGATGTCCTTGAAGTCATTTCACAACTTGTCTGGTCTTCAGTCATTAGTGTTCAACATGTCAAATTTATTCTTGAGTTGGTCTCTAAATTCAAGTGGGATATACTCAAGGTCATATTTTGGTTCTGATGGACTTGTTTTAGTTTTCTTCAGCTTCAACTTAAACTTCCATGTGAGCAATTGATAGTCTGTTCTGCTTGGTAAAGTAGAGGATCAGCAAAAATGAGGAGGACCCTCAAGGAGATGGATTGACACAGTTGCTGCAACAGTGGGCTCAAACATAGCAATGATTGTTAGGATGGTACAGGACCAGGAAGTGTTTTGTTCTGCTGTACATACAATAGCTATGAGTCAGAACTGACTCAACAGCACCTAAGAACAACAACAGATTTTATGCTGAGAACAATAAGAAGCCATTTAAGAACTCTAGCAGGGCAGTAAAATGATCAGATTTTCACCTTTTAAAAAATACTTTGACTGTTAAGTGGAAAATGGAGTGAGGGAACATGGATGGTTGTTGGGAGATAAGTTTGAAAGTCATTGCATTTTTTAGTTATTGACTTGGAATAAACAATGGTCATTGGCTTGGAATAGGCCTGCAGAAATAGAGACATGAAAAAACAGAAAGAAAAATGAAAAATGTGATTTTTTTAAATCACAGTATTTGATTATTGATTGATTGTGGCAAATGAAGAAAAGGATGCCTCTTTCCTCGTCAGGTTTCAGGCTTGAAAACTTCATAGATGAGATTTTTGTTTCTTGAGATATGGTATACTGGAGAAAGAACAAATTTTGTGTGACAGAGATGAAGGACAGAGATGAAGTTAATGAATATTTAACTTCTGGACATGTTGAGTTTAAGATGCCTGCAATACAGGTACTTATGTCTAGAATTTATGTCTTGTAAGAAAGGTATAGACCAAAAATATAAATTTGGAGGTCATATAGGTGATGGACGGGAGCCCTGGTGGCTCAGTGCTTAAGTGCTCAGCTGCTAACCAAAAGATCGATGGTTTGAACCAACCAGCCGCTCCGCTGGAGAAATATGTGGCAGTCTGCTTCCATAAAGATTACAGCCCTGGAAACCCTGTGAGGCAGTTCTACTCTGTCACATGGAGTTACTATAGTTGGGATTGACTTGACAGTTCGGTTTGGTTGTGGAAGTGATGGTAGAAGCTGTGTTAATTTTTGGAAGAGTATTAACAACTTTTCTGTTTACTACATGAAATGTGTATATCCACTCTATCATAACGTTACTCATTAGACGAAAAAAGAAAAAAAATGTGTTCAGTTCATTATGTTTATTTTTAATTAACAATATATTTTTGATATAAAACTCAAACTCAGTGCCGTTGAATCGATTCCAACTCATAGCGACCCTATAGGACAGAGTAGAACTGCCCCACAGAGTTTCCAAGGAGCGCCTGACAGATTCGAACTGCCGACTCTTTGGTTAGCAGCTGTAGCACTTGACCACTATGCCACCAGGGTTTCCCATTTTTGATATATGTGTATATATATACATACATATATATATTGTGTGTGTGTGTGTGTGTGTGTGCTGTTCATTTAACTGAATTTGGAAAATCCTGGAAATCATTAATCTTTTCATCTTGTTTTGTATATCTGCTAGAATCAGGGTTGTAATTAAACTGGAGATAAATACTTCTTAATGATTATACTTCTAATGGTCAGCTCTCTATATGTGCTTCATAGAACACCAATATCATATTACATATTAAAAAACTTTAAATAAGGCAGAACTCTCAATTAGAATTATTCATATGGTTTTAAAATGTGATAGTTTTTCCTTTACCTCTCTTTAATGAATCTCCTCGTTGTTGTTGTTGTTAGGTGCCGTCGAGTCGGTTCCGACTCATAGCGACCCCATGCACAACAGAACGAAACACTGCCCAGTCCTGTGCCACCCTTACAATCGTTATGCTTGAGCCCATTGTTGCAGCCACTGTGTAAATCCACCTCGTTGAGGGTCTTCCTCTTTTCCACTGACCCTGTACTTTGCCAAGCATAATGTCCTTCTTCAGAGACTGATCCCTCCTGACAACATGTCCAGAGTATGTAAGACGCAGTCTTGCTATCCTTGCTTCTAAGGAGCATTCTCGTTGTACTTCTTCCGAGACAAATTTATTCATTCTTCTGGCAGTCCAGGGTATATTCAATATTCTCTGCCAACACCACAATTCGAAGGCATCAATTCTTCGGTCTTCCTTATTCATTGTCCAGCCTTCACATGCATATGATGTGATTGAAAATAACATGGCTTGAGTTAGGCACACCTTAGTCTTCAAGGTGATATCTTTGCTCTTCAACACTTTGAAGAGGTCCTTTGCAGCAGATTTACCCAATGCAATGCGTTGTTTGATTTCTTGACTGCTGCTTCCGTGGCTGTTGATTGTGGATCCAAGTAAAATGAAATCCTTGACAACTTCAATCTTTTCTCCTTTTATCATGATGTTGCCCATTGGTCCAGTTGTGAGGATTTTTGTTTTCTTTATGTTGAGGTGTAATCCATACTGAAGGCTGTGCTCTTTGATCTTCATTAGTAAGTGCTTCAAGTCCTCTTTACTTTCAGCAGACAAAGTTGTGTCATCTGCATAATGCAGGTTGTTAATGAGTCTTCCTCCAATCCTGATGCCCCATTCTTCTTCATATAGTCCAGCTTCTCAAATTATTTGCTTAGCATACAGATTGAATAGGTATGGTGAAAGAATACAACACTGGTGCACACCTTTCCTGACTTTAAACCAATCAGTATTCCCTTGTTCTGTCTGAACAACTGCCTCTTGATCTATGTAAAGGTTCCTCATGAGCACAGTTAAGTGTTCTGGAATTCCCATTCTTTGCAACGTTATCCATAGTTTGTTATGATCCACACAGTCGAATGCCTTTGCATAGTCAATAGAACACAGGTAAACATCCTTCTGGTATTCTCTGCTTTCAGCCAGGATCCATCTGACATAAGCAGTGATATCTCTGGTTCCACGTCCTCTTCTGAGACCAGCCTGAATTTCTGGCAGCTCCCTGTCGATATACTGCTGTAGCTGTTTTTGAATGATCTTCAGCAAAATTTTGCTTGTGTGTGATATTAATGATATAGTTCTATAATTTCCACATTCGATTGGGTCACCTTTCTTGGGAATAGGCATAAATATGGATCTCTTCCAGTCAGTTGGCCAGGAAGCTGTCTTCCATATTTCTTGGCATAAATGAGTGAGCACCTCCAGCGCTGCATCCATTTGTTGAAACATTTCAATTGATATTCCATCAATTCCTGGAGCCTTGCTTTTCGCCAGTGCCTTCAGAGTAGCTTGGACTTCTTCCTTCAGCACCATCGGTTCCTGATTATACGCTACCTCTTGAAATGGTTGAACATGGACTAATTCTTTTTGGTATAATGAATGACTCTGTGTATTCCTTCCATCTTCTTTTGATGCTTCCTGACTGCGTCATTTAGTATTTCTCCATAGAATCCTTCACTATTGCAGCTCGAGGCTTGAATTTTTTCTTCAGTTCTTTCAGCTTGAGAAACACCGAGCGTGTTCTTCCCTTTTGATTTTCCATTTCCAGCTCTTTGCACATGTCATTATAATACTTTACTTTGTCTTCTCGAGAGGCCCTTTGAAATCTTCTGTTCAGATCTTTTACTTCATCAATTCTTCCTTTTACTTTAGCTGCTCGACATTTGAGAGCAAGTTTCAGAGTCTCCTCCAATATCCACCTTGGTCTTTTCTTTCTTTCCCATCTTTTCAATGACCTCTTGCTTTCTTCATGTATGATGTCCTTGATGTCATTCCACAACTCATCCGGTCTTCGGTCACCAGTGTTCAGTGAGTCAAATCTGTTCTTCAGATGGTCTCTAAATTCAGGTGGGATATACTCAAGGTCATATTTTGGCTCTCGTGGACTTGGTCTGACTTTCTTCAGTTGACTTTGCGTATGAGCAATTGATGGTCTGTTCCACAGTTGGCCCCTGGCCTTATTCTGACTGATGATATTAAGCTTTTCCATCGTCTCTTTCCACAGATACAGTCAGTTTGATTTCTATGTGTTCCATCTGGCGAGGTTCATGTGTATAGTCGCCTTTTATGTTGGTGAAAGAGGGTATTTGCAATGAAGAAGTCTTTGGTCTTGCAAAATTCTATCATTCGATCTCCAGCATCATTCCTATCACCAAGGCCATATTTTCCAACTGCTGATACTTCTTCGTTTCCAACTTTCGCATTAAAATCACCAGTAATTATCAATGCATCTTGATTGCATGTTCGATCAATTTCAGGCTGCAACAGCTAATAAAAATCTTCTATTTCTTCATCTTTGGCCCTAGTGGTTGGTACGTATATTTGAATAGTAGTCATATTAACTGGTCTTCCTTGTAGGCATGTGGATATTATCCTATCACTGACAATGCATGCAATGCCATTCCTCTTCAAGTTGTCATTCCCAGCATAGTGGACTATATGATTGTCCGATTCAAAATGGCCAATACCAGTCCATTTCGGCTCACTAATGCCTAGGATATCGATGTTTATGCATTCCATTTCATTTTTGACGATTTCTAGTTTTCCTAGATTCATACTTCACACATTCCAGGTTCCGATTATTAATGGATATTTGCAGCTGTTTCTTCCCTTTTTGAGTTGTGACACATCAGCAAATGAAGGCCCCGAAAGCTTTACTCCATCAATGTCATTAAGGTCGACTCTACTTTGAGGAGGCAGCTCTTCCCCAGCCATCTTTTGAGTGCCTTCCAACCTGGGGGGCTCACCTTCCAGCACTATATCTGACAATGTTCTGCTGCTATTCATAAAGTTTTCAGTGGCTGATACTTTTCAGAAGTAGACTGCCGGGTCCTTCTTCCTAGTCTGTCTTAGTCTGTAAGCTCAGTTGAAACCTGTCCTCCATGGGTGACCCTGTTGGTATCTGAATACTGGTGGCATAGCTTCCAGCATCATAGCAACATGCAAGCCCCCACAGTATGACAAACTGACAGACACGTGGGGGGATCTGCTCATTAAAAAGTGTAAATTATTTTTATTTATATATTATAAATAATAAAATATATTATTATTATTATTGTTTGAGAATTGGTTAATTTGTTTTCCTTTTCCTAATAATGTATATTTGAGGAAAAGAATACATATTTTGACAAGGTTGTTATGGGTAGAATTAGCTCACTTTTTGCAAAATAGTTGCAAAATATTGTACATATGCTACATTTTTGTAAATTGATGATATTGGTCACACTACAGTTTATTGTTCAAGCTATAGAACAAGGATGAAAGTTAAGCATACAAAAAAAAAAAAAAAAAAAAAAATAAGCATACAGTTTATTTAAATTGTCCATTTAAAGTGCAGCTCATTGTTCTACTTCCTAAAATGTTTGAAGATTGATTGTTTTAATTATATTTTTAATTTATTTTCCAAGCTACTATATTGCAATGTTCTGTATTATAATATTTTTCTTAAAAAAAAAAAAATTGCTTTGATTTCTAGAAAATGCAGTTATCCTCATTCTTAATCTTTGGGAAAGCTGTTTATCATTTATTTAGCTTTTGAATAGTAAGTATAATAGTTAGGGGTCCAACTGCAAAATGATAGCACTCACAAATGAGAACAATGTGAGTAAGGTTGAAGAAAGTGTCTCTTAAAATGTAACCTGGGTGTAAGGAATTCCAAGGTATAATGCAATACCTCTGGTCCTTTTTCAGCCTAGACCCAAAGGGGCACATGGGAGGGGGTGGGAGAGAGGCCTGTCTGAGGTGACTCTGTAAGAATGGAGTCTGAGAATGAAGATCTTGACTCCTCCCCCCACCCCTTCCCTCCTTTGGGGTGCCCCGTTGGCAAAACCTAATCACAAGACAGAAGGCAAGGAAGCCTATTGATGTAGTGCACTTAGGTCAGCTTTCCAGGGCAGAGTGCAAGGTGGGGAAAGGCTTGAGAGTGGATTTCACAGAGGCAAAAGGAAGAAAACTAAACAATGTGTGTGTTTGAGGGAATGAAGAAAGGTAAGTGTAATAGCTGGTGTTTTTTTTTCAATAAAGGAAAAGGAGACTGGGGCAGAGGACTTTAGCCACAAATCCCTTTTCCTTGCAAATAGCTAGAAATTTTGGAGTTATTTGGCAAAAGCAGAATATGGAGAAATGGGAGGAGCGACAGTCCTTCAATCAGTCAGCTTGAACTCCGTCAACTCAACAAAGATTCTTCATCTAATTGATGCATAAGAAAACTTTTGACTTAGCATACATTTTCTATAGCTACTACAAATAATGGGCTGATGATATCATTGCTATTTGCTTGCAGAATTGTATCTGAAGAACAACATTCTCTGGCCTTGGGAGTGGCTTTTGTGATTTTGAGAATATTTGGTATGGATTTTTGGCAATCTTGTATTACATCCAATTGTTTATTTTCATGTGTTTATGTGTCTACACATATTGTTTAGAAATACAAATAAATATTAATAGTAAAATGACATAAAACAAATGAATGGAAGAACTGCTTTGCACAATTTAGGAGACGATGGCTAATGCAAAGGGGCAGTATCTAATGTAAAGCCCATGCTGTCATACAAACTATGCATTAACAATATATTTGATTAGAAGAGACAATCTATTTAACCAGAAATATATTAAGCTTACTCATGAAAGTGTTCGTTCAGGTTAGACGAGGCACTTGTATGAAAAAAAAAAAAACACAGCAGCAATACCTTACATTGCTTGTATGTCTAAGAAGTCGCTAAACATTTTCATCACCAACAACACAGACTGATGTTTTTAAAGATTTGTAGCCAAAGAGCAAACTGTTTTTGCTGGGCGTAATGTACTCTTTATTTCCTACTTTCTTAAATACCAAAAACTAGGTCTCAAATTCACTTTATGGCTATAATGGAATCCATGATTCAAAAAGTTGATTAAAAATATGGGTGGGGTAAGGAAAGAAGATTGGACTGGAATGATGACTGAATGACGTGATAAATGGAGTCAAGAGCATAGACAAATCTAAGAATGGCTCTGATGGTGTAGAAAAATTTTTCTGTAGCTAGATCAATACATAGAGTTTGATGAGTTTTTTTTTTTTTAATGGGAAAAATTAGCACAACTTTTATGCGGGACATTGATCCAGTAGATAATGCGAGACTCGTAATGGGAAAAGCAAGCATACAGGCAATTTCTTGAATCATAAAGGTAGCCAGTGATGCTGATGAATTCTTGAATGGGAGGGAGAGTGGAATGAGATACTTGAAATATAGTCTCCAGATCTTGCAGAGTTTTGCCACTAGAGAGTGTTATGCAGAGGATAGATATTATCTGATATATTTTTAAAAGATAACTCTGCTGCTGAGGGGAGGAAGCTTATAGGAGATAAATATGGAAAAAATAAAAAGGGAGGCTATTGCTGAAGTCTGAATCTGAGTTACATTTAATTGGATTCTGGTGGTAGTAGTGGAGATAGAGATAAATCAACATTTGGAAAAAGAATGTGGGAAAAAGAAAATCGACTAGTAGGCTTAGCATTTTCAGCTTGAGTAACTGCATAGAGTACCATCGGTCACTGAAGCAGTTGGCAGGAATCAAGAGTCATATGTGGCATGAAGGGTCCTGAGAATTTCATAGAAACATGGTCAATTATCAAACATTTTTGTTCTGAGAAATAGGTTCTGGTGTCTTTGGGGTTACTTTCTTTTTAACCGTTCATTCACTTTTGGCTGATAGTGATATTGCTCCAGAGGAGATGGTCTTTCTAAGGGTATGTAGAAATTTCCAACAGGCAGCATATTGTTTCTCTTAAAATGCAGTTGTCTGAATCTGGGGCTGCTACAGACATACCAAAGCATTTGCATTTTCAGTTATTTTTCTCATTATTTTGATTAATGGCAGATATGCACTGCGTTAACAAGCTCTTTGTTCAGTCATTGAAAATTTCACAACTTGAGATATTTGGAGACACATTTGAATTCACAAAATCAGTATTTAGTAACCCTGTTTTAAATACTTTCTCCTACATTTTTTATTTAAAAATTAACAAGTTTTGAGATGTCATTTAAAGAATGTGTAGACCATTCAAAATGATACAATTATAATAATTTTTTGTACCTACAGGGATAAGAATTTTTAAAACTCAAAATCATTGTTTTCAATGGCTAATAATTCTATCTCTAAGGAAATTCTTGGATAATTTTAAATGCTACATTTAGTGTGATTGTATATATATATATAAAATACATATAAAATATATAAAATATATCATCTGTATATTTATATACATCTGTGTGTGTATATGTACATATACACAGAGAGAAACAGAGTTCCTGGTGATGCAAAGAGTTAAGCACTCTACTACCAGCTGAAAGCTCGGTGGTTTAAACCTACCCAGTCCTTGCAGTGCAGTGGTTAAGAACTCAGCTGCTAAGCAAAAAGTCGGCAGTTTGAATCCACCAGCCACTCTTTGAGACCCTATAGGGCAGTTCTACCCTGTCCTATAGGATCGCTATGAGTTGGAATCCACTCGATGGCAAAGGGTTTAGTTTTTCTTTTTTTGGAGTCATGCCTTGAAAGATAGTCCTGGTAATCTATTTCCAAGGTCACAGTCTTGAAAACCCTGTGGAGCAGTTCTACTCTGCACACATGGGGTCTCCATAAGTCGTAAATGACTTGACAGCAACTAGCAACATCAGGAGCATACACTCACACACACGTGTGCACACACACGTAAGTTTAATTTTAGAAGAAAATTATTCTGATTATAAACTCTAGTGTTTTCATGGAGAATTAACAATCACTGTATTTCTCACAGGGACCATTCCTGGACCATTAGTTTTTAAAATGGTAGGAGAAAGTTCTTGTACCTTTCGTGATACTGGGATTTGTGGAAGTGCAGGAAGTTGTTGGATCTATAACAAGACAAAAATGGCCTACCTATTGGTAGGGATATGTAAGTGGCATCTACTGAGAAATGTAGTGAAGTAAAATTGTTTAAAAAAATGCTTGTTTATACAAAGGTAAAGTAGTAATAAGCTATGAACAAATGCATATTTTGAATAATAGAGAAGGCTTATATGGTTTTATAGAAAATATTTTAGAAACTATTACAAAATATATGTACATATTTGCATCACTGAATTAAATGCACAATAGTACTACAGCTTTCCCTAATGTTGTTGTTGTTGTTGTTAGGTGCCGTCGAGTTGGTTCTGACTCATAGCGACCCCATGCACAACAGAACAAAACACTGCCCAGTCCTGTGCCACCCTTACAATCATTGTTATGCTTGAGATCATTGTTGCAGCCACTGTGTCAATTCACCTCGTTCAGGGTCTTCCTCTTTTCCACTGACCCTGTACTCTGTCAAGCATGATGTCCTTCTCCAGGGACTCATCCCTCTTGACAATATGTCCAAAGAATGTAAGATGCAATCTCACCACCCTTGCCTCTAAGGAGGATTCTGGCTGCACTTCCTCCAAGACAGATTTGTTCGTTCTTTTGGCAGTCCATGGCATATTCAATATTCTTCACCAACAACACAATTCAAAGGCGTCAACTCTTCTTCGGGCTTCCTTATTCATTGTCCAGCCTTCACATGCATATGATGCGATTGAAAATAACATGGCTTGGGTCAGGCGCACCTTAGTCTTCAGGGTGACATCTTTGCTCTTCAACACTTTGAAGAGGTCCTTTGCAGCAGATTTGCCCAATGCAATGCATCTTTTGGTTTCTTGACTGCTGCTTCCATGGCTGTTGATTGTGGATCCAAGTAAAATGAAATCCTTGACAACTTCAATCTTTTCTCCTTTTATCATGATGTTGCTCATTGGTCCAGTTGTGAGGATTTTTGTTTTCTTTATGTTGAGGTGTAATCCATACTGAAGGCTGTGCTCTTTGATCTTCATTAGTAAGTGCTTCAAGTCCTCTTCACTTTCAGCAAGCAAGGTTGTGTCATCTGCATAACGCAGGTTGTTAATGAGTCTTCCTCCAATCCTGATGCCCCATTCTTCTTCATATAGTCCAGCTTCTCGTATTATTTGTTCAGCATATAGATTAAATAGGTATGGTGAAAGAATACAACCCTGGTGCACACCTTTCCTGACTTTAAACCAATCAGTATTCCCTTGTTCTGTCTGAACAACTGCCTCTTGATCTATGTAAAGGTTCCTCATGAGCACAATTAAGTGTTCTGGAATTCCCATTCTTTGCAACGTTATCCATAGTTTGTTATGATCCACACAGTCGAATGCCTTTGCATAGTCAATAGAACACAGGTAAACATCCTTCTGGTATTCTCTGCTTTCAGCCAGGATCCATCTGACATAAGCAGTGATATCCCTGGTTCCACGTCCTCTTCTGAGACCAGCCTGAATTTCTGGCAGCTCCCTGTCGATATACTGCTGTAGCTGTTTTTGAATGATCTTCAGCAAAATTTTGCTTGTGTGTGATATTAATGATATAGTTCTATAATTTCCACATTCGATTGGGTCACCTTTCTTGGGAATAGGCATAAATATGGATCTCTTCCAGTCAGTTGGCCAGGAAGCTGTCTTCCATATTTCTTGGCATAGACGAGTGAGCACCTCCAGGGTTGCATCTGTTTGTTGAAATGTCTCAAATGATATTCCATCAATTCCTGGAGACTTGTTTTTCACCAATGCCTTCAGAGCACCTTGGACTTCTTCCTGCAGCACCATCGGTTTGTGATCATATGCCACCTCTTGAAATGGTTAAATATCGACTAATTCTTTTTGGTATAATGACTCTGTGTATTCCCTCCATCTTCTTTTGATGCTTCCTGCATTGTTTAATATTTTCCCCATGGAATCCTTTACTACTGCAGCTCGAGGCTTGAATTTTTTCTTCAGTTCTTTCACCTTGAGAAATGCCAAGCATGTTCTTCCCTTTTGGTTTTCCATTTCCAGCTCTTTGCACATGCCATTATAATATTTTACTTTGTCTTCTGAGAGGCCCTTTGAAATCTTCAGTTCTTCTACTTCATCAGTTCTTTTGGTTTAGCTCCTCGACGCTCAAGAGCAAGTTTCAGAGTCTCCTCTGACATCCATCTTGATCTTTTCTTTCTTTCCTATCTTTTCAGTGACCTCTTGCTTTCTTCATGGATGATGTCCTTGATGTCATCACACAACTCTTCTGGTCTTTGGTCACTAGTGTTCTATACATCAAATTTGTTCTTCAGATGATCTCTAAATTCAAGGTGGGATATACTCAGGGTCATATTTTGGTACTCTTGGACTTGCTCTGATTTTCTTCAGTTTCAGCTTGAACTTGCATATGAGCAATTGATGGTCTGTTCCAAAGTTGGCCCCTGGCATTATTCTGACTGATGATATTGCCTTCCAACCTGGGGGGCTCATCTTCCAGCGCTGTATCAGACAATGTTCCACTGCTATTCATAAGGTTTTCACTGGCTAATGCTTTTCAGAAGTAGACTGCTGGGTCCTTCTTCCTAGTCTGTCTTAGTCTGTAAGCTCAGCTGAAACCTGTCCTCCATGGGTGACCCTGCTGGTATCTGAATACCGGTGGCATAGATTCCAGCATCACAGCAACACACGAGCCCCCACAGTACGACAAGCTGACAGACACATGGGAGAGCATTCCCTAGTAAAGGGTAATAATTAACAACATTTCAATGTGGGAAGTAATTTTGCCTTTATATGTACACAACCAAATCACGTGATATCGTGACCCTTTCCATTTCCACAGTAAAAGATTGGCTACAAAATGGTGAAATTTTTTTACACCATTGAAGGGTATCAAGATACTCTTATCCCACTCGAATGTAAATTTTATACCCTCTATTTTATTCAAGGATGTATTCTCAGTGCCTAGAACAGTGCTTGGCACAAAGCAAGCATTTGTATTTGTTTAAATAAAAGAAATAGGGAATAAAATCACTGGGAAAGTCTAGGTATGCTTGTGTTATTTTGGAAAATTCCCTGGATCCATTTTATTTATCTATAAAATATATACTGGACTACATAATTTCTAAAGTCTTTAACAGCTCTAACATTCAATTATTTTATTGTATAAATACTGTTTGTGTGATAAACATTTTTAAAAATTTACATTTTGTGATTTCACTGAGTGGACTTAGTAATTTAGAGAACCATCCAATGATAGACTTTAATATTTAACAATAACAAATATCTGTTTAATAAACACTATATATTATATATAATTGATACAGCAATCAATGCCTTCTAATTCAGAAGGCAATTTTCTAGTAAGCTTAAAAACTATCAGGAAAGCCCAAATGACATTTAGGAAGTCAAAATTAAAATCTCAGAGGTAATTCAATGAAAGTAGGCATAGTACTTAAGGAAGGCCTGTCAGGACATTGCAAAGCCTTTTTATTTTTATTGTAGATATAACTACAACATTTAGCTGTTTTCAAGCATAATGCATGATTGAGAAAGGTGATGAAGTGCCAGAACTCCTGCTAAAGAACTATTTAAAGGAAATACCAATAATAAAGAACATGAGGATTTACAGTCAGGGAGAAAAGAGCAAGAGAGGAAACTGCAGTAGGAATATGCATTTGTGATAATTTAGTGTAAACTAGCATATTTCAAAACGGATTCCACAATCACTTGAAGTGCTTCTTAAAGGTATAAATTCCAAGGCTATATAAACTGGAATCTTAGGGATTGGTGGTAGGCATTTGTATTTTTAATAAAGCCACTTTGGGCGATTTTAAACCATAGTAAACTTTGAAAGATGTCCCTGGGTGGTGCAAAAGTTTAATATGGTCAGCTGCTAACAAAAATGTTGGAGGTTTGTGTCCACCCAGAGGTACCTTGGAAGAAAGGCCTGGTGACCTACTGCTGAAAAATCAGTCAGTGAAAACCTTATGGAGCACAAGTCTACTCTGACCTATATGGGGTTTTCATGAATCAAAATCAACTTGACAGCAATTGGAGAAAAAAAAAA
Source organism: Loxodonta africana (assembly GCF_030014295.1). NCBI lineage: Eukaryota > Metazoa > Chordata > Mammalia > Proboscidea > Elephantidae > Loxodonta > Loxodonta africana. Next base: position 110,224,075 of record NC_087343.1, on the reverse strand, counting down.
AAAAGCTTTGAAAACAGCTATGTGAGAGACTTTAGAGCTGTATTGCCTAATATGGTAGCCCTTAGCCACATGTGGCTATTTAAATTTACTAAAATTAAGTGCATTTTAAAATTCGTTTCCTCGTTTACACTAGCCAAATTGCATGTGCTTAATAGTCACATTTGGCCAGTGGCTACTTTATTGGAGAGTACAGATGCAGAAAACTGCCATCGTAGCAAAAAGTTCTATTGCGTATCACTACTCTAGAGCATGGATTCAACAACAAGGATTCATGAATCATGGGAGCCCACATGAACGTCAATATATTTTTGAGATCCTGAAATTTTCTTTGTACATTTATATGTTTTTTTTTTTTTCTGGCAAGAAAGGCAGTGGCGTTCATCAGATCCTCAAAAGTTTTATCACTCTAAAAAGATAGTAAAAATTTTATTCCATCAGTCTATCAGTTCCTTTTGGTAGCCAGGAAATCCTTCTGATCTTTATTTTTCATATTTTAAGTTTTCCGTGGGAAGACTCAAGTGCCTTTTTCCTCCACTGAAGGATTCCATCAGTTCTAGTTCATTTGCAATAGAGAGATGATTGACAAGTTCTTTACAGATATTTCCTATTATCACTTACCATGTTTACCACTTCACCAGATCCTTTCTTTTTCCCCCTTTGGTAAAATTATATTCAAATATACATACAGAAAAGAGAACATATGGTAAAAGTATAACTCAATGCATTTTTATAATGTAAATACACCTACATAATTATCCATATCAAGAAACACAAGGTATTAGAATTAGTAAGTGAATTCAACAAGTCGTATAGTATATCATCAATATACAAAGATTGTGTTTCTATTTACCAGCCACAAATATAAAAGTAATATAATAAATACAATGATTCCAATGTCATTATTATCTTACAGTTCTATCAGAGATAATTATGACTAAAAAATAGTATTCTTCCCTTAAATGTGCATGAAATATTATTGAGCGTCATTATAAATTCCATAGACTCATCGATGTTCTCTATTTTGTCTTCTGAAACCACTATGTCAGATAATAATATAAACCAGTTTCTCTAAAATATATTTTACTTTAACAAGGGATTTTGCCTTCATGGTTCAAGTACATTTATACAATGATTTGTAGTGTATTAACTTTCTGAAACTTGAAAAATAAAAATTAAAAATCTACATCATCAATTTATGTTTCTAAAATATTTGTATTTGGAAAATGATGAATATTTTATAACTAGTAAAGCTGCATGAAGTGACTTAAACAGCTTCCTGTTCCTATTTATAGTTAAGATTTGAAAGTAGTAATTTATTTTGATGACTCAGAATTAACACATTCCATCAAGTAATAATACCCTTTGCATTTTTGGGGGGAGCTAATTTCTAAGAAATCTAAAAGGTTTTGTAAACATTTCTTAAATCTCCTTCAAGTAATTTGGTGTGTTTATGGCATTAATTACATTCTACAGTTGGGGAATGGTTACCTTTAGAGATGAAATATATTTATGTTCTTTTTTTTTTTTTTGGCATATGGAAAACTTTTGACATTTTTGTTGTGATTACAATTACATAACTGATAGCTGCATTTTTTTTTTTTTCAAATTCAGGCTTTCTTTGCAAAGGACTTACTATATTCTTTACTGCTGTTGCATTTTGCATATACTCACGTCCTACTAAGGAAAGCACTAATACGCTGTCTTCGCCTGGTGAGGGCAAGAGTAAAAGAAAAGGAACGAATTGACTTTTTATAACTGGATCATTCTTATGTAAGAATTACATGCAGTCAGTGAATCAGTTGAATATTAAATCAATAAAATTTTCAAAAATATAGCTATGTGTTTAACAAACGACTGTGCCTCATATAATTCTATATGTTTTATTATATTTTGAATACAAATACAGTAATATAGTCTCTGTGTTTTACTTTTGTAAAAGGGAGTTACAAGATACATTTAATACTTTCAATAGAAGGGAATTACTTTGACAGAGAAAGGGGAAGTGGAAGTAGGAAAACACACATAAGTTAATTCTAACTTCAGTGGTCTTTATTAGATTGATAAGCTTTCCTATAATTTATTCCTGTTACTTTTCATTAGTTGTAGATGCTTATTCTGCAATAATTTTCCTAAGTAAAAGTACATTTTCCAATTCAGTTTATCTAATAAAAATTTTCAGTAAAAGTCATTTTTATTCTTCAAAGAAATATTGGTTTAAACCTTTTAAAAATTAGTCTTTTATTTATCTGTGATTTACTCACTGACAGGTTTCCTCAGAAAATCTCTCTGGTCAATTGGCCAGTTGGCAATATCTATTTCTGTGCTTCTTTAATTTTAATAGACATAAAATTCAAAATGAACATATAGCTATGTATTTTGACCTTGACTTGAATTTTATTGACCAATACTACTCAATAACCTGAGTTGATATCCATTTTTGTGTTTTTATATTTCGTTTTGTAATTAATCATAATTATTTCATGTAGAGAAATATTCAAATTTGGATGTAGAAAATTGTCAACAATTTATGGGAAATTTCCTTAAGCTATGTTTTTACAGAAGGTGTTTGTTATAACTATTTTGTACATCATTGTGCTTCTGTCCTAATTATATTACAATTTTCCATATCTTGGAATGAAAAATAAGATTGTTGTAAAATGAAAAGATTCTCTTCAATGTTTACTTATTCTCTTGGGAGAAGGGACAACGGAAAAATCACTCCTTTGTTATTCATACTAGCCAATGACCCTATGTGGAAGGGTAGACAATCATAGTTGACAAAAGGAAATGTGAAGCTGGTAGTATTCAACTCTTCTATATATTTTTCTTTCTTAACTTCAACACACATTTATGGAAATTCATTAGCTAATTTTTATGTGAATCACTATTTGACTCCTTGACTTTTCTCTGTTTGAACCAGCAGAATTGCAGAGCATCTAAGTATCAGAGTGTGAAAACAGAAGTTCCTCTTTTAAAGATTCTACAAGATCTGTTGTTGTACCCTACAGTCAGAAGTGGAAAATCGTACATGATATTTACCTAAGTAGTAGAAATGTATCTAGAGTGTTTTCATAATATTCATAATAAAATACCTTCTTCTGAAACATTTCTGGTTATAGCTTTTAAGCTACGTAGGATTTTTTTTTTTAAACAATACCAATTTACAATATAGATTTTACCAGGAGAATTAAGCTTCAATAGTATTAGATTACTTGTATCCTTTTTTTAATATTGTGCTGTCTAGAAGTATTTTTTGAAAGTTTATACAACTATAAAGTAAGATAAAACAACAACACTAAGATCTACTTTGAAGGACCTTGTTTTATATATATATATAGCTTTATGTATATGTATCTCTCCCAAAAAACAAGCCAGTAATAGGTGAACAGTGTTAAGACTTTAGATTTTAATATAGATTTCTGCTACAACACGTGTTTCTATTTCACAAACTAGTTCGTAGAGAATTAGTAAAGAGGAAAATTAAGTATAACCCAGATTTCCCTTGGTTAACACCATTTTAGCAGCTTTTGAGATAATTAGGGGAAACTTTCTCATTATTAAAGACTTTAGCAATAAATGAAGTCGTAAGAAAAAAGCTGAAAATTTTACTAAAGTATCTTCCTTTGGAGTCAGTAGTGGATTGGTTAATGCTTTTAAGAATCATTATACCTAAAACAACGTTAATGTATCTAGTGAAGCCGCAAGTGCGGTTGAAAAAGCTGTAAAGAAAAATATTTTTAAACATCAGATATTTAATTTTATAGAAAGACTTAGCTCTATTGGGAATTCATGCCCTCAAGGACTCACATCTTGAAAGAGGAAGGTGAGCCTCAGGGTTTAAGCCTGCAAAGACTTGGTTGTGGTGCTGGGTGAAAACCCTAGCGGAGGTTTGTATGTACTAAGATTTACTAGAATTGTTACTGTTTTTACTAAAGCTCTACTTACAAAGTTGCATAGTTTTTTTTTTTTAGTAGTAGTTCACTTCCAAAAAACTGATTTTGCCTACAAGAGCATTTAGAAGGAATACATGAATACTATTATAGCAGAAATGCTTATATTTTTGACAGTTTTTTTTTTCTCTTCAAGTTGCACTTTGTTTCAAAATCTTAAAGGGAATCTCTATGCCAGACTTTTGTCTAGTAGCTGAGCGATAACCGTTTGTACCGCCCAGAGACCCCAAGTATCTGTATACCTTAGGGATATGAGTGTTCACCTATTTGTAGGGAAAGATAAATATCTTAAAGTCATCGATTTAATTTTTTTACAAAGTAATTTTTGTCCTTTTTTTAGAAAAGTATTTTGCGATCTTTGAAAGGTAAGATTTGTATGGAGTTCCTTTTCCTTGCATTCAGATTATGTTTTTCCTATTTTTTGGCACACGTAGAAATTATTTATATGATAATAAACTTGTAGGAGAAGATCACATACATATTGTTATGGAAACATATATTCTTATCTATGAATTGGAGGCAAATACCTTTTGACAATGGTATTTTAAAGATCTTTAATATGAAGTATGAAATAAGATGAAATATGTCTTAGATGAAATATGTCAGAGAGAAAATTATATTTGTGTTTTGAAAATGCATAATTTCTGGTCTTCTCAAGGAGTTAAGAGTAACAAAAAAGAAAGCATGTGTGTATGTGTGTATATGTATATGTATATGTATATGTATATGTATATGTATATGTATATGTATATGTATATGTATATGTATATGTATATGTATATGTATATGTATATGTATATGTATATGTATATGTATATGTATATGTATATGTATATGTATATGTATATGTATATGTATATAGATTTCAAAGATGGATGGCAGGAAAATTTTTCATTCTGTCCAAAGCATTAAACTTGGGGATAAGGCAATTACAGAACTTGAGATTGATCTTGAATTTGTGTATAGTACAGCAAAGAAAGAAAACAGCAAGATTTTGTCATAAAAGACCTGATGATGAAATTTTATGTATGCCTTTTACATTAGATCTCATGGCTTATTTGACCAGACTCCCTTATCTTTATTTGTTGTCAGTCCCCTGAGAAAGAACAGGATGAGCCCAGTTTGTATCTAGAGGGCTATTTTAGGAAAGGGTGTGAGCAGGGTGTGAGCATTGCCTTCAGCCTTTGGGTGAGGTAGAAACACGAGTTGAGAAAGCTCATACTGACCACAAAAAGCACCTTTGGCATTTGTATCCAGGCTTTTGACTCTTTAGCTTGTATTCTTGCTGTCCCATGTCAAGGTACTCAAGTTCTTTTTTTTATTATTATTATTAGAACTGAACCCATTAGGCAGTGCTGGTGGTACAGTGGTTAAGAGACCACTGCTAACCAAATGGTCAGCCATTCCAATCCACCGGCCAATCCTTGGAAATCGTATGTGGCAGTTCTACTCTGTCCTATAGGGTCACTATGAGTTGGAATCGACTTGAAGCCAATGGATTTGGTTTTTCGGGTGGCGCAGTGGTTAAGAGCTCAGGCTGCTAACCAAATGTTGGCAGACTGAATCCACCAGCTGCTCCTTGGAAACACTATGGTGCAGTTCTACTCTGTCCTATAGGGCTGCTATGAGTCAGAATTGAGTGGACGGCAACGGGTTTGATTTGGGTGTTTTTTTGGACCCAAAAGAGAAAAAAAAAAACAACTTTCATGTAGCAAAGATGTCACTTTAAGGACTGAGGTGCGCCTGACCCAAACCATAGTGTTTTCAATCGCCTCATACGCATACGAAAGCTGGATGGTGAATAAGGAAGATAGGAAAAGATTTGATGACTTTGAATTATGTTATTAGCAAAGAATATGGAATACACCATAAGAACGAGCAAATCTGTCTTAGAAGAAGTACAGCCAGAATGCTCCTTAGAAGCAAGGATGGCAAGACTTCCTAAGAGGGAAAACTACAACACAGAATCCTCAGTAAAGAGTAAGTAAGAGAAAGGCCCTATGAGTAAATTTTGGCCCTTATGTATTTAGAGCCCTGCAGCACTGCCAGGGCTTTCTATGTCAATACTGACTTCTGGCCCACACTCGAATTTATATATATATATATATAAATACACACACACATATATACGTCTATACATATAACAAAGTAAAAAAAAATATAACAAAGTAATATAGATATGATATAACTTTGGACTTTCAAAGGCCCCAAAAGATAGTTTTGGGTAGGGTGATTACAAATCGATCCCTCAAAGTTCCAAATTTGGAAAATTTGGAAGGAAAGGAACTTGAAAGGGAATAAGATCATGAAGGAAAAATCCACAGGATGTGGAATTGTTTAATCTTTAGTATTTAAGGATGTTATTATTTTGTTAGGTGCTGTTGAGTCGGTTCTGTCTGACTCATAGCAACCTTATGTACAATAGAACGAAATTACAGCCCGGTCCAGTGCCATTCCCACAATCGTTTTTATGCTTAAGCCCATTGTTGCATATGCCACTGTATCAATCCATCTTGTAGAGGGTCTTCCTTTTTTTTTTTCTGACCCTCTACTTTACCAAGCATGATGTCCTTCTCCAGGGACTGGTCCCTCCTGATAACATGTCCAAAGCATGTGAGACAAAGTCTTGCTATCCTTGCTTCTAAGGAGCATTCTGGCTGTACTTCTTGCAAGACAGATTCACTCATTTTCCTGGCGTCCATGGTATATTCAATATTATTTGCCACCACCATAATTCAAAGGCATCCATTCTTCTGTCTTTCTTATTCATTGTCCAGCTTTCGCATGCATATGAGGCTATTGAAAATAACATGGCTGTGTCAGGCACACTTTAGTCCTCAACGTGACATCTTTGATTTTTCACACTATAAAGAGGTCTTTTACAGCAGATTTGCCCAGTGCATTCTGTCATTTGATTTCTCAACTGCTTCTTCCATGGGCATTGATTATGGATACAAGTAAAATGAAATCCATGACAACTTCAATATTTTCTCTGTTTATCATAATGTTATTTATTGGTCCAGTTGTAAGAATTTTTGTTTTATTTATGTTTAGGTGTAATGAATACTGAAGGCTATATATAGTCTTTGATCTTCATCAGTAAGTGCTTCAAATCCTTTTCACTTTCAGCAATCAAGGCTGTGTCACATGCAGATCGAAGATTGTTAATGAGTCTTTTTCCTATGCTGAAGTGCATTCTTCTTCATACAGTCTAGTTTCTTGGGTTCTTGGCTCAGCATACGCACTGAATAAGGGTGATAAGAAGATACAACTCTGATGCACACCTTTCCTGATATTAAACCATGCAGTATCCCCTCGTACAGTTTGAACAACTGCCTCTTGGTCTATGTATAGGTTCCTCATGAGCACAATTAAGTATACAGGAATTCCTATTCTTCACGATGTTATCTATAATTTGTTATGCTCCACAGAGTCAAATGCTTTTGCATAGTCAATAAAACACAGGTAAACGTCTTTCTGGTATTCTCTGCTTTCAGCCAAGACCCATCTGATATCAGCAATGATATTTCTCCTTCCATGTCCTCTTCCGAATCCAGCTTGAATTTCTGGCAGTTCCCTGTCAGTGTACTGCTGCAACAATTTTTGAATTATCTTCAGCGAAATTTTACTTGCATGTGATATTAATGATATCGCTGGATAATTTCCACATTCTGTTGGGTCACCATTCTTTGGAATGGGCACATATATGGATCTCTTCCAATTGCTTGGCCAGGTATCTGTCTTCCAAATTCTTGGCATAGATGAGTGAGCGCTTCCAACATTGCATTCATTTTTTGAAACATCTCAATTGGCATTCCATCAATTCCCGGAGGCTTGTTTTTTGTTAATGCCTTCAGTGTGACCTGGACTTCTTCCTTCAATACCATCAGTTCTTAATCATATGCTAACTTCTGAAATGGCTGAATATCGACCAATTCTTTTTGGTAACAGTGACTCTGTGTATTCCTTCCATCTTCTTTTGATGCTTCCTGCATCATTCAATACCTTGCCGATGGAATCCTTCAATATTGCAATTTGAAGTTTGAATTTTTGTTTGTTTGTTTTTTATAGACACAGAGACAAGCAAACACAAATGGGAAAGACAGATGCCACGTGCGGATCGCCAGAGAATCAAGGAATGCTGGGGCTACAGAAGCTGAAATAGACAAAGAAGGGCATTTCCCCAGAGCTCCGCTCTGAATTTGGACTTCTAGCCTCCTAAACTACGAGAAAATAAATTTCTGTTCATTAAAGCCAACAACTTGTGATATTTATGTTACAGCAGTACTAAGAAACTAAGATAGTGGGTGATATGGAGACTGACCTTCAAGGATCTTATAACTTACTTGGAAAGACTGACTTAATTATTGGTTCATTAGCTGAATGATTAGCTTATGCCTTTGAGTTATTTATTGAGTATATCTTAAAAAGCTCTGGTTGGGTCACTTGGGAGATACTTTAGCGAAAGTTCTCTAAAAAATTGATCCCGAAACATACACTTATATATTAACACTTCATTAGATAACGTAACTCCAGGGAATCAAACGTCAGGTAAAAAGGGAGATAAAACAGGGGAGGAGTGAAGGAAAATACAATGGGTATGTTACAAAGCTGGCCACAGCTTCACAACAAATATACCTGGTAGCTAAGTCTCATGGGATGTCTTCAAGAGATGTTATGAAACTCTTGCATTTTGGAGCAGTCAGTGGAGTGGGATGGAGAGGGCATGAAGCAGAGCAAACAACTTACGTACTTGCTCCCTTCAGTCTCCTCTCTTTCTCTAGTTGAAGTTTTCCCCATAAAAATTAATAACATTAATTCAGTTCCTCTACCAGGTTTTGTACCTGGCTCCTAGATAACCAGAGCCTTGATGGTGTTTTTGATGGTGTAGTCCTGCCTGTGCTGCTGGTGCATGGGTTCAGAGATCTCTTCTTGTCCACACTATAACCGAAGCCCCTCAATCGATGGTGGTTGCAGCAGCAATGGTAGTGACAATAGGCATAGCATTATGTCTGCAGGAAGAGAATGTTATGTATTGAATTGTGTCCCCCCGAATATGTGTTGTAAATCCTAATCCCTATACTTAAGGATGGAATTCCATTTGGGAATAGGGTTTTCTTTGTTATGTAAAAGAGGCAGTATTAGTGTAGGGTGTATCTTAAATCAATCTCTTGAGATATAAAAGAGCAGATTAAGCAGGGAAACACTAATGAAAGGGAAGATACACCCCACATGATCACCCAGGGACCTAGGAATAGAAGCTTAAAAGAGACAAAGACCTTGCCTCAGAATGGACAGAGAGGGAGTGCAACTTCCTCTAGAGCTGACGTCTGAATTTGAGTTTCTCGCCTCCTAAACTGTGAGAAAAAAAATTCCTGCTTGTTAAAGCCACTCACTCGTGGTATTTCTGTTATAGCAGCACTAGAAAGCTTTAAAGAGGCCCTGGCGGCACAGTGGCTAAGCGCTTGGCTGCTAACTGAAAGGTCGTCAGTTCAAACCCAATAGCTACTCTGTGGGAGAAAAGACCTGGTTATCTCCTCCCATAAAGGTTACAGCCTAGGGAACCCTATGAGGCATAGGGTCACTATGAGCTGGAATTGACTCAAAGGCATATGACAACAAGATAACTAAGATAGGGAGTAGCCCAATACTGCCTAGTACCAAGGTGAGAGACAAGGCCAGGAGGGTAGGCAGGGCCTTCAAGTGATGTTGAATCAAATATAATGAAAGGTAAGCAAACCCTCTACATTATAAACTGCAAAACATTATTAAAGAAAATGGAAGAAGAACAAAATGAATTGAGATATGTGCCATATACTTGGATGATAAAACTAAAGCTTGTTTACATGTTCAACTTTGTTAATCTCCAAGGAAATGCAAATTTAAAACATAAAAGCTATGCCCTGCTGTTCAAAAGAATGGCTAAAACGAGTAAACTGAAAAATACCAAGTATTGGCCAGATAAGTGCAACAAAACTCTTCTGCACTTTTGGAGTGTAAATTGGTATGAATACTTTGGAAAACTATTTGGTCATATCTTTTCAAGGTGAACATATGCATACACAATGACCTAGCAATTTCATACCTAGCAACATATTTAACAGAAATGTGAATGCATGTTCACAAATGACATGTACTGGAATATTAAAGCAGTAGTATTCATAATAGCCAAATCTGCAAACCACCCAATTTTCCATGAAAAATTGAACAGATTAATTATGGTATAGTCACAAAGTGGAATACTTTCTACAGCAATGAGAATGAATGTTATACAATCATATGGAACAATATGGATAAGCCTTTATAAATACATTATTGAGCAATAGATTCCAGATACAAAAGAATGGATACTATAATGTTTCATATCAATAAAGTATAAACACAGGCAAAACTGTTCCATGATATTTGAATTAGTATGGAATTTAACCTTGAGAGAAACTTCACAGATGCTGGTATGTTTCTTTCTTGTTTTAGCTGTACCCAAGTATACACACACATACATGTATACAAAATACATTTATTTGTTGAAACATTTCAGTAATTGAAACATTTAATATTTATTCTCTTTATTGTTTTTTGTTTATATCTTGGCTCCTATTATGCGTATGTTTTATATCAGTATAAGTAAGAAACAGTAACCAGTTGCCTTCAAGTCAACTCTGACTCCTGGAGATCCCGTAAATGTCAGCGTAGAACTGTGCTCCACTGGCTTTTCAATGGCTAGTTTTGCAGAAGTAGATTATCAGACCTTTCTACAGAGGCACCTCTGAATGAACTCGAACTCCCAACCTTTCGGTTAGCAGCTGAACATGTTAACAGTTTGCATTATGCAGGGATTCTAAGCAACAACAGCGGAAATCTTACATGTAAAAAATAAAATCTTGAATGGAAATGCTTTCAAATGTTACTAATGTTTTTATTCAGAAAATGGGATTATAAAATTTTGCTTTTTTTTTCCACTTTGCTGTACTTCAGAACTATTTTTTAAGGAGAATGCATTTATTTTTACAATGAAATATAATGACATATATGCTCCACCAATTGATTCCTTGTTACCACATGTAGCTGTCTTCATATGTTAAAATTGGGAGAAGTGTAGTTTAAGCAACATGGCCTGTTTGAACCTCTGTGGAGGCTTCTCCATTTGAGTAGTGCTTTTATCAGTAGGGCTAATATTCAGTGTTGCATTCTGGAATGAGGGTCCCAAACCCCCCAAGTGCCCCCTTTTCATTCTGTCTGCCTCTCCTCTCCCAACAGGGCTCACTAAACCCCTCTGTGATCCAGTACCTAAATGTTAATACCTGACACAGCAGGAATCTCTGGACACAGAAAGATTTTCTTTCTTTCTTTCTTTTTTTTTGTAGGGGAGAGACTAGTTGACTATTTTGAAAATATTCCCTACAATGTACATATAGTAATTTACAGTTTATAAGACACTCTTCTAAAAGTGGCAGAATCCCGCATATGGCCTTAACAACTTCAAGACATTAACAAATGTTCTATCCATTTTTTTCAGTAATTCTTAAAGGTTGCTAAATACTTGTTTTTGTAAGAAGAAGCCAAATTAAAAAGCTATTGATTAAAATAAGTAATTTTGCTATTTCAGAGAGCCTAAAATTCTCTCTAACGTTAATGTATCCAGTTGATCTCATCTTTCGTGTGAGAAATCAGTTTCCTCTTTATTAGCTCTTTCTCATAGGACTTTATATACCCAACTAAACAGAACCAAATCAGTTGCCGTTGAGTGGATTCCGGGTCATAATGACCTTTTGGACAGAGTAGAACTGTCCCATAGGGTTTCCAAGGAGCAGCTGGTAGATTTGAACTAGCTGAACTTTTGGTTAGCAGCCAGCTCTTAACCACTGTACCACCAGGGCACTGTGTGTGCTCATATACCCAAAAAAAAAAAAAAATTTTTTTTTTTTTTTTTATACCCAAAGACCACACAAATTTGGAAACAGTCAAATAAAAACTTCTTATAAATAACTGTTCTTTTAAGTTAGTATTTAAATTTATTTCCTTCCTCTCACTTCCAGAAATCTAGAATGTAGATCTATTGTTCTGAATTCTCCCTTGTCAGATATTAAGATTTTAAATGCTGGAGCCCTGGCGCAGTGGCTAAGAGCTCAGCTGCTAACTAAAAGGTTGGCAGTTCAAATCCACCAGCCGCTCCTTGGAAACACTATGGGGCAGTTCTACTCTGTCCTATAGGGTTGCTATGAGTTGGAATTGACTTGATGTCAATAGGTTTGGTTTTGGTTTTCTTTTTTAATTGCATTTGATGAGTATATTTACGCCTATTATTTTATGTTTAAATTTTCTGGAACTTTTTTTTTTTAATGCACTCTTTAATAAAGCGTATCATTGGTTTGTGTGTTGTTAGTCCATCTGCCTGCACACACAGTGGATTGGGTTAGACGTGAACACAAATCTTTTATAGTAAGCCATATGCACACATGCCTTTTACTTAAGAGAGAGAAATATCACTAACTTCCAGCGCTGTTTGCTGTGCAAAATTACCCTGAGAAGATAATTCAGACATGCATAAACATGAAGGACCCAACATTAGCTGGTAAACTCTTCATTCCCTTCCTCTCCCTCTTCTCAATATATGATTTGACTTAATATCCTTTTAATCTCTATGAATAAATATAAGAATCAGCAGGCTTATTTTAGTTTTCATATTTTCTCATTCACTCACCAGTTTTTTTGTGTAGTACCATATCAAAATTTTCAGACCTATTATATATTACATTCTTGTCCTTTTAGCCATTATTTTTGGTTCAAATAAATGTATGTTTAAAGCTCACCCTTAGTTTTTTTGGTCAGCTCCTCCACAGGTATTTTGGTTTCTGAAACTTGTTCTCTAACATATTCCTCAGAAAAACTGCCAGTGAGTTTTACATGTTCTTTTTGATTATTGTCTGTTGAATCTATGTTAAAAGCAATGTTGAAACTGGCTAGTAACCTCTTCTTTCCCATCTCTTCCTTTTTCTCCAGCATCTCATTTGAGGCAACCAGCAAACATATTTTACTTTTCCTAGTTTTCCACCCCAACCCCATCCCCACTTTAAAAATTCTATGCTATATCTACGTTGTCAGAGCCATTACGTTCTAAATTCTCTCCATTTTAACTACCACTTAGTTCAGGTAAGTGTATATTTAATATTCTCTTAATATTTATATTATCTTGTCAACGTCTCTATAGGTTGTCTGAAGCAAGTTCTGAACTATAGTCTTAGGAAGGTCTCAGAGGAACAGTGCTCCCCGAGTTCTACGTATTTGTGACAGTTTATGTGTCATCTTTATACTGGGGTGAGAGCAATTTCAGATGAATTCTAGAAGCAGAAGTGAAATGGCAGTAGATTAACGAATGTGTTGGAGATGAGCAATTGTTGTTAGGTGTGGTCAAGTTGGTTCCGACTCATAGTGACCCCACGTACAACAGAACGATGAGCAGTTAGAGACAGCTCTATGTATGGCTCTGAACAGAGGCTGTAAGACATGAGTTGAATGGCGTACTGAAGTTTGCAGTGGATGGTAGATGTAGTGGTTGTTGCTGTTACAGTTGTGATGGGCAGCTTGAGCATGTTCAAAGGCTGGTGACAGGAGCAAGTAGTGCGGAAGAGGTTGTGGCTTATTATTGATTACTAATATAGTTCATAGAGCTGGATTACTCAGAAGGCAGAAGGGGATAAGATGGACTCCAAAACAAAAGAAAAAAGATTAGCTATAGTGACAAGAAAGGACTCATGCTTTTGCAGCAGAGGGGACAAAGGAAAGAATCGATGTAACTGCAGGAAACTTTATAGGTTTTGTGGCTGGAACTTGAGAGAATTCCACAAACCACCTAATATTCTGAGTGCGTCTTTTCTCTCTGTTATTTACAATCATTTCCTTATGACTTAATCTTTGCAACCTTCTCTATGTTATGACATCTAATCAGCATTATACCGCTCTTACTGGTTTCTTGGCCTTTTCCTCTTCCAACCCACTCTCCTCCTTGCTGTGAAAGGACTCTTTTAAAAATACCAATCTGATCATGTTATAAAATGTGTTGTAATTATTTACCTGTCTGGCTTGCTTATAGATTATGAGCTTTTGCAAGTAAGTATTGTGCTTTTATCACTCTTCCCACTCTGCTATTCATACAATAGGTATTCCAAAAAAAAAAAAAAAAAAAATTAGTTGAATGAACAAATGCATGGCTAGCAAAGTCTCTGATTTTTATAGAGATTTTCAGATGATAGATTGCTAGATAAAAGTATAAAATCTTCTGCAGGGTTTAGAGGAGTCTCAAGATCTTAACGGCTTCTTTTCAAAATCACTTCACAACTTGTTCCAGCCTCCCTAACTTGCATGTCTCCTATTTCAAAGATTATTTCAGCAAAATTTGTTCATTCTTAGTTGTATCTGGTAATCACATATTCATTTTATATTTTTTTCCTCTAGGTTAAACTTATTTCAAGGGTGTCATGGAACTCCCAACTAGACTAACCTTGTCACTTATTTAATGAGAAGTTTTGTGCTCTCACTGATCCAGGAAGTGACTGCTTTCTGTCACCATGTGCAAATCATACTACAGTCCTGCCCTAATGTTATTATCTTTTGAACAAAAAAATCTACTTATCCCGTGCACTTGTTTTCTTTTTAATTTTTTTCTTCTCACTTTGATATTGTCTGACTTAGCGGAAAGATTCTAAGTGGCATTAATCCGTTTAACTTGCTATAAATAGCATTTAGGAGACAATGACTAAGTAGTTAGTAGAAACAATTTGGTGCCACTTAAGTACTTCACATAAGAAATTTCACCTGAGAAAAGTCTCTGTGCTAAATGATCTCAGGAAGACCATGAAAGACGAAAACCTGTGAAATATTTCAACTCTAAAAGTGTTCATGATGGACAAAAAAACCCAAAAAACAAAGTTAGGAGTTTGTTTGCAAAAGACAATATACACCTCTTTTAATCTTTATTTCACCCGGAGATAACAAAACGTCAAGTTAGCATTTCCTTAAACATTTTATCATCTTAAAGTCAGTAAAATTTTAATGTTTTTTCCAATAGTAAACATTTAGGACTGTATTACAGACAGGTTTGTACTAGATTGCAATCTGTGCATTTATCCCAGTCTATGCAAAGTGTTTCAAAATAGTGTACGTTATTTTTGTGTCATTAGGAAGCAGATGACAATACTAGTTAATTAGTCATGTAGCCATGGTATAGTAGTCCCCCTACATCCATGGGTGATACATTCCAAGATCTCCGTGGGTGCCTGAAACTGCT
Source organism: Loxodonta africana (assembly GCF_030014295.1). Classification (NCBI taxonomy): domain Eukaryota; kingdom Metazoa; phylum Chordata; class Mammalia; order Proboscidea; family Elephantidae; genus Loxodonta; species Loxodonta africana. Next base: position 110,208,841 of record NC_087343.1, on the reverse strand, counting down.
ATAGTACTGAATCCTATACATACTAGGTTTTGGCCTATATATACATGCCTATTTTTTTTATGATAAAGTTTAACTTATAAATTAGGTACAGTGAGAGATTAACAACAATAACTAATAATAAAATAGAACAATTACAACAACATACTGTAATAAAAGTTATGTGAATGTGGTCCCCAGGTGGGATTCAGTGGGAAGCCGAGAGATTTCATCACGCTGCTTATTTAACATTTTTGGACCGTGGTTGACTTCAGGTAACTGAAACCTGAGGAAAGCAAAACACAGATGAGAGGGGGCTACTGTATTTTCAATCAGCTCATATGCATTCCAAAGCTGGACACTTACCAAAGAATTGATGTCTTTGAATTATGGTGTTGGCAAAGAATATTATATATATACCATGGATGGCCAGAAGAATGAGCAAATCTGTCTGGTAGGAAGTACAGCCAGAATGCTCCTTAGAAGTGAGAATAGCAAGACTTTTGTCTTGCTTACTTTGGACATGTCATCAGGAAGGACTAATCAATGAGAAGGACAGCATTTTTGGTAGAGGATCAGTGAAAAAGAGGGAGATCCTGAATGGGATGAATTGACATAGTGGCTACAACGCTAGACTCAAACACAGCAACAATTGTGAGGATGGTACAAGATTGGGCAACATTTTGTTTTGTTATACATAAGGTTGCTATGAGTTGGAGCTAACTGTAAGGCACCTAACAACAAAAACAATACAAACCAAGGCAAAAGAGAGTTAAAAAAAATTGATTTAAGATGTAGTTTCTATTCTTCATTTACTGTAAACATTGCAACGAGTTAATTTCTCTTCCTTTTTATCTTTGGTATACTTATATTGTGGAAACAAGTTATATAAAGCAGTTATTGTCATATTCCTATTTTTAATAAGTAATTCTGCTTTGTCTAAGCAAGTTCAGGCTTGGGGATTGCCATTATTATTTAAGGAGAAACACTTTTTACTTACTTTAGCTTAGGAATAAGGAGAGGAATAAAGACAATTAGGTGTTAATGCCAGTAATTAATTTCTTGTAGAAAAAAAGAAGGAACCTATGGAAGTCACTTCTGGTCATACACTCCTTCCTTGCATAACTGTAAGTAATTTTGCTTATTAGGGGGTAGTAGGTAGGAATAAAAGGGAAAAGGCTATGCTCTTTAAATCCATATGGTCTAAATTGTTGATCCTATGCCATCAGGTATGTAGCCATGGTGACACAGTAGTTAAGAGCCCAGCATCTAACCAAGAGGTCAGCAGTTCAAATCTACCAGCTCCTCCTTGGAAACCCTATGGGGCAGTTCTACTCTATCCTATAGGATCTCTACAAGTCAAAATTGACTGAACAGCAGTGGGTTTAAAGTTTTCCCACATCGTAATGAAAATCCATCCAACTACAATCTAAAAATACAAGCTATATTTGATTGAGACTGTGCAGTCCTGGGTTATCCTCTGCTTGTATGAGCACGGCTTTTGACATTTCCCTTTCCAGAACATTCAAATACTAACTAACCGAAACTGGTGGTTCCAAACCATTTCACCAAAATGCTGCTTTCAATTTATCTTTTTCTTGGTTCGTGGTTTGTTATTTTGAAAGGTGTTTTTTTTTTTTTTGGTCCAACTAATAAACTGCATTTATTAAAGAAACCCTTATAAAGTTTTATTTGGCATAAATATGCTGTTCCCATTAACCTTTCTGAAATACTGTGACATTGAGATCATGTTCTCTGCTGAATTATCAGATTTTGAGGCGAAATCTGAAATACAATTCTAGACATGTTAACTTCGAGATGTCTACCAGACCTCTAAGGGGAGATATTGAGTAGGCAATATTGATATATGAGTCTGTAGGTCAGGGGAGCAGTCAGAGTGATACACAGGTTTAAAAATAATATTTCAAAGCCACAAGGCTAAATAAATTACCTTATGAATGAATATGGGCAGAGAGAAAGGAGGGCTTCTCAGGATTAAGTCCCGGTTGGTAATAATGTTTAGTGATTCAGAAGGTTAGAAGGAACAAGAAAAGGAGGCCAATAAAAAGTGAGCAGTGAGATAGGATTAGAACTCAAAACAGATTGAGAGCAGTGTTTCTCCTCCTGGTTAACGTTAAGGAGGTAGTAACAAGCCATCCCCTTCCTATTTCACAATGGTAAGAAAAAGGATAAAAAAATTCATATACTTTTAAAGATGTTAGAGAGCTGTGGATTCAAAGAAGCCTAAATGAATTAAATTCCAGAATGAGATGAGCTCTTCACAGAAGTCATAGTTGAACTGAACATAAGTAAATCTGAAGGATAGCCCAGACTCAGGTCAAATTTTGATTTGATCACAGTCTTCAAGTATTAATTCCACCTACATGTCAGATGAAAAGTCATGCCATATATGGGTGGTAAATAAAGATAATAAGTATCCAAGTCTCTATGGATCTATTAAATAAAATGTTTGACATATCATAAAAAATAAGAGGACATATTAAAAGAAGGAAAATACAACCTTAATTAAGAGCAAAAAAAATCAATAGAAGACCCACAGATGACTCAGATATTGAAATTAGCTGACAAGAATTTTAAAATAATTGTTGTTGTTGTTAGGTGCCATCGAGTCAGTTCCAACTCACAGCAACCCTATGTACAACAGAATGAAACACTGCCTCATCCTGTGCCATCCCCACAATCATTGTTTTGCTTGAGCCCATTGTTGCAGCCACTGTGTCAATCCATCTCAAGGGTCTTTCTCTTTTTCACTGGTCCTCCATTTTACCAAGCATGATGTCCTTCTCCAGGGACTGATCCCTCCTGATAACATGTCCAGAGTATGTGAGACATAATCTCCCCATCTTTGCTTCTAAGGAGCTTTCTTGCTGTACTTCCAAGACAGATCTATTCATTTTTTTGGCAGTCTATGGTATATTCAATATTCTTCACCAACACCACAATTCAAAGAGATCAATTCTCCTTCCGTCTTCCTTATTCATTGTCCAGGTTTCACATGCATGTGAGGCGATTGAAAACACCATGGCTTGAGTCAGGTGCACCTTAGTCTTCAAGGTGACATCTTTGCTTTTTGACACTTTAAAGAGGTCTTTTGCAGCTGATATGCCCAATGCAATGCATTGTTTGATTTCTTGACTGCTACTTCCATGGCTGTTGATTGTGGATCCAAGTAAAATGAAATCCTTGACAATTTCAATCTTTTCTCCATTTATCACGATATTGCTTATTGGCCCAGTTGTGAGGATTTTTGTTTCCTTATGTTGAGATGTAATCCATACTGAAAGCTGTGGTCTTTGATCTTCATCAGTAAGCGTTTCAAGTCCCCTTCACTTTCAGCAAGCAAGGTTGTGTCATCTGCATAATGCAGGTCATTAATAAGTCTTCCTCCAATATTGATGTTCCCTTCTTCTTCATATAGTTCAACTTCTTGAATTATTTGTTCCACATACAGATTGAATAAGTATGGTGAAAGGATACAACCCTAGTAATTATTAGAAACATGTTAACAAAATTAGAGGAAAAGTTAAAGTGAATGAAGAGAATGTTTTAAGCAAGAAACATAAATCTCTGAAAAAGAACCAAATAGACATTCTCGAACTAAAAATTCAGTATCTGAAATTAAGAACACATAGGTTGAGTTTCTCAGTAAATTGGACAGAGAAAAAGGAAAGTCTATTAAAAAAAAAAAAGGTCAATAGATATGAACACATAAATAAAACTGAAACACGGAGAGAAAAAATAATTAAAAATTAGAACCTTTGAGAATACCAAATGGTCTAACGTAATTAATTGGAATACTAGTGGCAAGTGCTTAGAAACAAGGATGGTGAGACTACATACTTTGGACATGTTATCAGAAGGAATCAGTCCCTTGAGAAGGACATCATGCTTGGTAGAGGGTCATCAAAAAAGAGGAAGACCCTCAATGAGATGGATTGACACAGTGGCTACAACAACAGGTTCAAACATAACAACAATTGTGAGAATGGCACAAGACCAAACAGTATTTCGTTCTGTTGTACACAGAGTCGTTATAAGCTGAAACTGACTTGATGGCACCTAACAACAATGACAACAGTGGCAAGGAGTGGTTTGATGGAACAGAAAAAAATATTTGGAGAGATGGTAGCTAAGAATCGTCCACAAATTGAATAAAGCTATGAACCCACAAACTCAAGAAGCTCAGAAAACCTCTGTTGTTGATTCTCCTTCCCAGTTTCGAAGTCAGATATTGCCCCCACGCCGTTTTTACGGTACATTGCTAAAAGAAATGAAAGATGGCTCAAATATATGGAGTGATATACTAAGTTCATGGATTGGAGGGCTCAATATTATTAAAATGCCAATGTTCCCTAAATGTTTTATAGATTAAATATAATCTTAATAAAAATCTAAGCAGTTTTATTCTTAAGAAAAATTGACAAATTCTAAAATTTATAGAAAATGGGAAGAAAGAGGAACTAAATTGTAAGACATTCTTTTAGATTTCAATTTTTTGAATGCTATATTAAGTATAACAGTGTGGTATTCACATAAAAGATAGACAAATACATCAATAGGATAGAAAAAAAGAGTCCAGGAATAGACCTATATACATATGGTCACTTGATTTTAGATAAAGAAGTCAATGTAATTTTAATGGGAAAGGTAAAGTCTTTCCACTAAATGATGCTATAGCAGCTGGTTATCTTTATAGAAAACAAAACAAAACAAAATTAAAAAAAAAACAAAACTTTAACTCTTACAACTTTCAAAAAATTAATTTAAGATGGATCATAGAACTAAATGTAACATATAAACAAAATTGTCATAGTTGTGCTTCTGAAAATATTTTGCAGGGGGAGGGAGTGGTTGGCAAACAAATGTAGAAGGCATGTGTTATTTGAGCAAAAATACAGTAATATTTATTTGTACTTTGTTTGTACCTGAAAGAATCCTGCTATAAATTCATTGTGGAGAACATTCTCCAGAGAAGCCTATGAATGCAGAACTCTTCTGCATACCCAGTCTTGGCATTCCTGATTGTAGCTTTCCTGATGTACCCTTGGTTATTGCTCAGCTAGGTGTTTTCTGGACAAATCTTTCTCGAAAAAGCTTTCTTTGAATTTGCCCATACTGAGTTTAGTGTTTTCTGACTTAAAAAAAAAAAAAAAAGAAGTATTTAAATTCTACACACACATCAATTTCATAAGCAGTAAAATTTTTATTTTAGACTTGCTAATACATTTGGTGCCTACAACTGGATTTGATGTAGCAAGTTACATATTATTTTAGAGAGCTTACTTAAATCAGGATATTATAGGGAGAGTTTTCGATAAGTTGATTCCAAGTTCACTTATGAAAAAAACATTATTCGACTATTCACTAGGCAGATGAATTTCAAGTTCTTTCTGTATTCAACTTTTCTAATTGTTGCATTGCCAGATAGTATTTGTTTAATATTGTTTAAAGGCAAATGTGCCTATTATAATTTTTTCTCCCTCGCTGACTTTTGTTTTCTTTGTAAATGTTAAAATAATATCTACTCACTTGCTCCTTATTACAATGAAACTCAGTTATTCCTGATGGCTTCCTTAGAGTCAAAATAATAATAATAATAAATTCACCCAAAAGACCTAATTAGACTCAAGATAACATGATTTAATTTTTTTCCAAGCTCAGAATTTAATCCCAGAGATCTGAATCAGGTAGAGTAGCTGAGAATTCTGACTGGAAAAGAGTAGTAGGGTGAGTGAAATAGTAGAATAGTGAAAGTCTAGTAGAGGTTTTCTAAAATCTTTTTATCACCTTTAAAGGATATGGACATTCTTGGGGTATCATTCTTAAGAAAGAATTTGGAAACAGTTGTTACCAGCACCTCAACACCTTTAATTAAATAAGGTTCTTGCCTCTCACCAGGCAAGAATAAACAGGTAAGGCACAGAGAATTTTCCACATGAGCAAAGCTTTATTAAAGAGGCTTGCAAGCGGAGATGAGGAGGGCCTAGGCAAGGCTTACTGCCATCTCCCAGAACAAAGGACTTGCATGGGTTTTTAAAAATTCTTGAGCAGGGAAAAGAGCCATGTTTATTCAAAGGCATAGGCAGGGTTTTCCGGCAAGTGGCCTGTTTTGGGCAGGAATAGGTTAATTAAGGTGCACGCATAGCAGCTTTTTAAGATGGCTTTAAGACAGAGCCTCTCTCGGAGGCTTCTGGGATCCATAGCAGGACTTATTATGGGGTGTTGCACCTGCACAGCACCTGTTCCCCAAGTTCGATTCCCTAGCTGCAGCTGCAGCTGCAGCTGCAGCCTGTCACTGCCCCTGGTGGAAGGTCGCACAGAAGTCACAGGTGGACATTTTGCTCATGTCCCTGGCTCCAATTTCATCAGGCTGCTTCTGAAAGACAACTTTAAGGAAGTTTCCAGGCTGTTTTCTGATACCCTGCCCCATTGTTCTGGGGAAGGGGTTTGTTTCTGAGCCCTGGCCCATTTCCTGTTACTTTGTTACTTTAATTTGTTTATGTGAATTGCAGATTTGGGGGCTCCTCTGTTCCTGGTCTTACTCCCCTCTGAGAGACTTCAAACTCATAAATCTTTATGGGAATGTGGATGGAGGTCTCTGCTTCTGTAACTTCTTCATGCTGGACTGGGGCGTTGTTCCTGCCTAACCGAGTAGAAGTCTCTTGCTACCTGATCTCAAGTTAGTGTGCACTATCGGGGCCCCTTCTTGGGCAATCAGTTGGTAGCCTTGCATGACCAGAAGCCTGGCCTGAAATTGTTGTAATCTGGCAGATAGGAACTTTACCAAAATCTTAAACAGGCAGGGGCTGAACGTGAGTAGTAAAGGGATTGCTACTAAGGGCTCCAGGAAGGGGAGAAACCAAGCTATTGATGGAAGGCATTGTTTTACCTGTTCCCACATAGTTTTTTTTTTTTTACACATAGTTAGGGCTAACTTAGCTCAGTTATCTCATAACCAATTTGCTTGAGCCAGCAATTCCTGAGCATGAAGTTCTACTTCTCTTGAGGTATTGATATAGAAGCAGCAAGAAGTATTTGCTGCTGTGCATACCTCTACTTCCTCAACCAGAATATGGTCCAGGGTTCCACGGTTATTGAGGACCATGTTGGCTAAAGAGTCTATTGTGGTTTTTAAAGCCAAAAGGCCTTGGCCCGACTTTTCAGCTACTCTTTCCAGAACAGTTGAGATATATTGGGCTGTCGCTGTGTTGTATACTATTCCCCCGGTCAAAGTTCTAGGCACTACGGTGGCTACCCCCGTGGCTAGGAGTACCACTGGTACCTGCCTTTTCTGGTACAAGACTCCACTGGTGCCCTGGGTAGGAGTGGCTAAAGATTAGACTTGAGGTGAGCAGGCCAGGGTTATAGATGGAGATTTTCCACAGCTTCATTGCCGGAGCATCTTATCGTGTCCTGTTACTGCTCTGCTGTTAAGGAACTGTTGGATGGCTTTTTTAGCTTCTCGGTTTGCACAGAGAAGGACACAGGTGATTTTTTTTTAGAGGACGGAGCTTCGTCTGCTACATAGACTAGAGACTTAGCCAGCGGATAGTACCCTGGTGCTGGCTGAGGGGGTTGTGAGGAGGTGACGATAAGTCCTTGCAAATAAGGGGAAAAGCAAAAAGGGAGGTTTGGCAGCCCAGGGCCAACTATCTCTAGAGTAGGGATGGGGCTAGTGGAGTCTAGCACAGAGGGGTCCAGTAATCGACTAAGGTTGAGATTAGTATTTAGGAGTTCGGCCTCGTCTCTTCCCTGAGGCCGTTGGTGGCATATCCAGCAATTAGTTAAATTATGTCCCCAGGTGATAATGTTACTGCAATTTCTTGAGTTACAGCTGCCTGCCGCAAATAGCCAATTCTTGAGACAGGGGTGAGGTGGATAGCAAGAGCTTTATTAGATATACCGGTGTATGGAGACAGAGGGGAATGATCTCCTAAAGTCGGCTGTCTCGCCAGACTACCGATCAGTTTGGGTTTTTAAGGCAAAAGGGGCCATAAGTTTTAGGGACTTGTGGAATGTGCACTCTCTTTTTTCTGTTTGGTTTTGGTGGTCGTATCTCAAACATGTTGATCTTTTCCTGCCATTATCCCATCAGCTCAGGGGGTAGTTGGTGCCATCCTTCGTCTTATTTGACAGGCTTAGATAAATATCACTTGTTTTCCACAGTCTTAGAGGAAACATTGGTTAACACTTAACCATTTGGGCAGCTAACATCAGGATCTTACTTGGAGGGAGGGATGGGCTAGGGGAGGGAAAGGAGAGGAGGAAGAAAGAAGAAGGAAAAAAGAAATTGGCTCAGGTACTGTTCAAGATATGGCTGAGCAGCCTGTTTCAATAATACTTGAGAGTTGAATAAGAATGTTAGACGGGGCCTGGGAAAGGACCACGGTTATACAACAAGTAAAGAGGAACAGATTACTTATTTTGCGTATTTGCTTTTAGGTGGGGTTACGCTTCTGAAGGGGGGCTTTAGGTTTTCTTGTGGTTCACAGAAGTATGCTTGCTCCTCTTTTGGTGCTTCTGATGAAGTTTCCTGTTACAAAGAGGTAGTCTTTTTGAAGAGAAGCGTCAAGGCTTCTATTGGTTCACAGGTGTAGGTGATGTCTCCTTGTCCATCAACTCTATCGGCTAGCTCCTGTGGGGTACAAAACGTAATTCTAGAATTATGAATCCATGGAGTGATTCCTTTAAGTCTGACTGCTGAAGGGGTGGTCAGCATGACCTGGAAGGGCCTCTTCCGTTTCTTGGACAGCTGATCTTCGGGTGATCCTTCTTTCCAGGTTTTAAGAAGGACAGTATCTCCTGGCTTAACAGGAGTAGAGGTTCCTTTTTCTGGTGTGGGGAGCACATTATTGCCATATTCTCTTAGGGCCTTCTGTACTTGTCCAAGATGGGTAACATATTTAAGAAGTTAATGTAGTTCAGGATCCAACAGTAGATCTGTTGTTAAAAAGGGCCTTCCATATAGCATTTCATACAGACTGAGTTTTAAATCTCCCCTAGTGGCAGTCCTAACTCTCATGAGGGCTATGGGTAATGACTTAATCCAAGTTTCCTGAGTTTCTTGGTACAGCTTTGCCAATGTCCTTTTTAGAGTCTGATTCACCTTTGCTGCTTTTCCTGAGGACTGAGGATGTCATGCTGTGTGTAACTTGTAATTTATGCCTAAGGCTGTGGAGACAGCTTGGGTCATTTTTGCTATGAATGCTAGGCCGTTGTCAGATTGTAAAGACCTTGGTAGTCAAAACTGGGGAATTATTTCTTTTAATAGGAATTTTACCACTTCTAAAGCCATTTCTGTTCTCGTGGGAAAGGCTTCTACTCATCCAGTGAAGGTATATACAAACACCAACAGGTATTTTAGTCCTTCCTTGGATGGCATAACAGTGAAATCTATTTGCCAGTTCTCCCCTGGGTACGTACTCCAATGTTGGACAGGTCTAGCCAGAGGTGGGGGTATAGGATGGCTTTGTGAGTTGTTCCTCAGACAGATCTCACAACTATTGGTAATTTGTTTAACTACTTTGTGTAGCCCTTTTCCTTCTATATATTCAGACAATAGTCCTAGGAGGGCCTCCCTGCCATAGTGTGTGGTATCATGAAAGACTTTTACTATTTTCCATAATAAATACTCATGCACTCCCTCATCATTCTTCATCCATCTTGTCTCATCATAAGAAAAACCCCTTCCTCTTCTTCCTTTTGGGTATATTTTGGCTCTAACTGATTTAATCTGTAAGGAATAAGGGTCATTAATTGTGATGTCTCTGCCATCCTTGCAGCAGCTTTAGCAGCCAAATCAGCCTTGTGATTCCCCATTGCTTCTAGGGAATTGTCTTCCTGGTGTCACTTGCAATGAATTACTGCTAACTTTTTAGGCTTATGTACTGTTTCTAGCAGTTCTAGGATTAACTATATTTTATAGCAGAATTTCAAGCTATTAACATTCCTCTTTCTTTTCCAATGGCAGCATGCACATGAAGAATGAGGTATGCAAATTTTGAATCTGCGTACACATTCAGAGTTTTTCCTTCACCTTACTGGAGCGCACGCACCAGGGTAGTTAGCTCAGCTTTTTGGGCTGATGTTCCTGGTGGTAAAGCTCTTGCGTCAATAACACCAGTCTGGCTGATAACTGCATAACCTGCTTTACGGATGCCTTGTTCAATAAAGCTGCTCCCATCCGTATACCACTCAACCTCTGGGTTTTCTAGGGGTTTTCTTGGAGGTCCGGATGACTACAGTAGACCGCATTAACTACTTCTATACAGTTATGAATAGGCTCAGATACTCTGAGGGGTGGTAAAAGGGTGTCAGGGTTTAAATTTTGGCACTCCTTCAACTCTGTGGCATCTAGGAGAAGGGCCTAGTATTGAGTACTCCTGCCTCCAGATAGCCAGTAATTTCCCTTGACTTCCAAGACTGCCTGTACCTGGTGGGGTATATATACTTCAGTGAGTTGTCCCAGAGTAAACTTAGAGGATTCTTTTACTAGGAGAGTAGTTGCAACTACTGCTTGCAGGCATGCTGGGCAGCCTCGGGCCACCGAGTCTGTTTGGAGAAATAGGTCACAGGTCAGATGACCAGCCCTATGCCCTGAGTAAGAGCTCCTAGCATCACCCCCTGTTTCTCATGAACATATAATTTGAACGACTTCCTTATATCAGGCAGTCCTAAGGCTCGGGCTTGCCCAAGATTACTTTTTAGGCTCTCAAATGCTTGCTGGCATTTGGCTGTCCATTCTAGGGGTGACCTCTGTTCTCCTTTTGGGGCCTCATATAACGGTTTTGCCATAAGGCCAAAATTGGGAATCCAAATTCTGCAAAATCCACCCATCCCCCAGAATCCCCAAAGATGTCTCCTGGTTTTAGGGAGGGGATACTCTGTGATCACCCTCTTCCTGTCAGGGCCCAGCCTTCGCTTTCCAGGTGTCAGGATAGATCCAAGATAATGCACCCGTGTTTGGAAAATTTGTGCCTTTTTCAGGAATACCTGATATCCCCTTTCCCAAGAAATTTAATAAAAGGATGGTATTTGTATATGAGGCCTCTTTGGTCCTGCTGGCCAATAATAAATCATCAACATACTGTAATAATGAGCCTTCTGGCAAAGATATTTCTCTTAATTCTTTTGCCAAGGCATTTCCAAATATATGAGGTGAATTTCAGAAACCCTGGGGTAACCGGGTCTAGGAGTATTGTGTATTTTCTTGCATGTCTGGGCCCCTCCATTCAAAGGCAAAGAGGAATTGGCATTCAGGATGTAAAGGTATGCAAGAGAAGGGATCCTTCAGATCTAACACTGTAAAATATTGGGTGTCTCCTGGGACTTGTGTTAGAAGGGTGTAAGGATTGCGGACCACGGGGTGCACAGGAACTACTGCTTCATTAAGCATCCTTAAGTCTTGTACAAACCTATAGGTGCCATCCGGTTTCTTTACTGGGAGTATTGGAGTATTTCAGGGTGATTGACAAGGTCTAATTAACCCATGCAGTAGGTAATGTTCTAACAAAGGTTTGATGCCAACTTGAGCTTCGGGCTTCAGTGGGTATTGTTTCCTCCAGGGATAAGGCACTCCTGGTTTTAGTTTAATGAGTACCAGTTCTATAGCTTTTGCCTTCCCTGGTGTGGTTGTATCCCGTACTGTTGGGGTCACCTGACTTAGAATGTCTGGTGGTTTCTGGTCTCTAGGTTGGGGTGCATCAACTAATAACATAAGTAACTCTGGGTTCTTACTTTTGACACTTATTAAATCTGTCTCTAAATATATTTTTGCCCCGACCTTACTCATTAGATCCTGTCCTAACAAAGTGAGTGGGCATTCTGCGATATAGAGGAAAGAGTGTGTTAGGGAGCATGGTCCTATCAGACAGAAGAGGGGACGAGTGAATTTCCTGACTCTGGGCTTCTGGGCTAGGCTACATAGTCCCGCCCAGAAAGTGGGGCTATCAAGCAATTCAAAGTAGAGAAGGTGGCTCCCATGTCCAAAACAAATTCAATCTCCTCACCTTCTATGTCGACTGTAACCCTGGGCTCTCCCATGGAGAGATATTGATGGTACAGTTGGGAGCTAGGCGAGCTCTAGGGCCCCATCAGTGTTCTGTCTCTTCAAGACCTTCTTCTGAGAATGTCATCGTTCTCTGAATGGGGGCTGTTGGTCCAGACCTTCGAGCGGGGTCAACCGGGCATCCTGCTTTAGAGCGCTCAGGATATTCTGCCTTCCAATGGCCTCACTTTTGACAATACCCACACTGGTCAGGGCCTATACTCACCGGCCACCGGGCTGGCCCAAATCCAGGCTTTCAGGGTCCTCTGGGGTTACCTCGAGGTGGGTGGCCTTGGAGAGCAATTGCTAACAAACAGGCTTTTCTCTTCATTTTTTCTTCAGATTCCTTCTTCACTTTCTCCTCGGCAGCCACGTCCCTATTATTGAATACCTGAAGAACCTCCTCCACCAGTTGGGAGAGTGAGGTCTGGAGCCCCACTTCCAATTTTTGTAACTTCCATCTTATGTCTGGTGAGGACTGGGAGATAAAATGCGTGGCCATTAAGTCTCTCCCTTCCCTACTTTTGGGGTCAATATTGGTATATTTCCTGAAAGATTCAGTAAGCCTGGTGAAGAATACAACTGGATTATCTTCTAACCCCTGAGTGACTTCTCTGACTTTGTCACAGTTAACAGGCTTAGTGATGTACTTTTGAATCCCCTCTAATACACAAGTAACTAGATGTTTGGCTTTTTCTGATCCCACATCTGTATTGTAATCCCGCCCTGGGTCTATCTTAGGGACTGCTTCCTCTCCTGGTTTAAAAATTTCATGAGTTGGTTGGGGTCGGTGGATACCATCAGCATACTCTGGCCTTTGTCAGAATTCTGTCTAGCCTTTTCATCAGAGGAACAACAATGAGTTAGAATAACCATAACATCTCCCTAAGTTAGACTAAAATTCAGGCTAAGTTTCATAAATTCGTATCTAAATTTTTCAGGATCTTCAGAGACACTCCCCAGTTTTTCTTTACACTGGCTTAAGTCTGAGACTGAAAATGGCACATGAACCGGGTTGTGCCTCTAGATCCATAAACCAAAACCAAACCCACTGCTGTTGAGTCGATTCTGACTCATAACGACTCAAATTTCTTAAAGATTTCTTCAATTCAAATATACCATAAGTAGGAATTAAAGTTACCAACCATACCCTGAGTTCTGGGCCAATGGGCCTTCTTCTGACTGTCATTTTACAGTGGGTAACAAATTTAACATTACCTTTCTAATATTTACTATGAATATCTAAAGATAATCCTAAAGTTCCCAAAGTGTACTCTCCACACATTTATCAGGAATCTAAACAAGAAATTGTCCACCTGAATTCACTGTCAGTTGGAAAGGGGTCATCTAAACTAGTATAGGTGGATATAGCACATAAAAACATATCTAGAAGGAACACACAAAGTTTGTCTCGAGAAAACATACAAAAATTTACATGTGACAACCAAATTTTCATTAGAGAATTCATGATTAGCAAGATAATACAGGATGAACTTCTCCTGTTGGAGGTCTCCAGTTAATTTGTCTAAAATATAGTAAGTGTTCTCCCTGAGGGCAAGCTGTCCCTCCTTGGTCTACCTATTAACAGTCATGGGTCACTTTCTCAGAAGCAGAAGTGGAATCTAAGACAAAATGGAGTCTGACCCATGAGATCAATCTCTTCTGAGAACCTGATTTAAGATACATAATTTTTTATATAGCAAGAGAGTGAGAGTTTGATTACAAACTTTAGATAGGTAACTCTCAGTGCAATCTCTGGAGTCAGTTTCTCAAAATAGAATGAATTCTTCAAAAACACACACACACACACACATAATGCCCAGAGCAAAAATGGTCTTGCTAGTTTATCTGGACAATTGTTTGACTCAAAGTGGCTTTAGGAATCAGTTTTTCTCAAAGCTCAAGGTTCAAAAGAACACCCAAAGATGATGGCTCTCAACCTCTATGGATACCAGAAATCTGGATTTCAGAGAATTATAACTCTTTTATGGTTCCCTCCTTTGGATCATGATCTTGTTATAGAATCTTTTGATAAAAAATGTTCAATAAATGGTAATTGGGCAGTATCTGGTTTTTAATATCTCAGGCACCATACAGCAAATCAGGAGATAAAATAGAAACACTAACAATATTAGGCCAATTGTCTGATATAACTAATGAAACCATGACCCTAAAGTCTTTAAACTAAGGAAACAATTTCATGAGGTGTTTGTTTATGCATAAACAGCATCAGTAACTGTTTTTCATGTGCTTCAGCAGAAACTACATTGTGCAAAACCCCAGGTTTCATATTAATATAAATACAGCAACATTTATCTATTAAGGCACAAAACTGTTCTGAGAGAACTAATAGGAAATCTAATGTTATTCGAATTTGTAAAATCATTGTTCAGATTTTAGACACTTTTCTTGTTGTGATACTTAAAACTTTGTTAAGTTTGTCAACAAGAACTCCTAATTCAAGAGTTACGACGTCTAAACCCACTAGTTAGATAATTTAGGTGAAAAGAGGGGAAAATGGTTTCTTATATCTAGATAGTAGGACCTTAAAACATTTCTTATTTCCAGAAAGAAAGATCTTTAAAACATCAGCAGTATTCCCACATAAAACCCATAGTATAGTTTTGTTTACTCAGTCTTATATAGTTAATTTCTGTTCCAAATGATTCTGGATGAACTGCAGTCTGTGAACCCATCAGCATCCACATAAAAGTTCTGGAAATCTTGACTGAGTTTAGCCACAGTCCCTTTCATAAGTCCAATATAGTCCATCTTTTTTGTTGAGATATTCTGGTCAAATGTTTTCAGAAAATTAGCAAAGTAAAAACTTATCTATAGATGACAAAACTTAACACAGCTATGATTAATTTATAAACATAATTCTTGATAAAGATCTGATAGAAATTAATTACAAACATAATGTAAAGGCCAAATAATACCAGTTAAAAAAAAACTTCAGACAAAAATTTTTCTAATAATAACCATTAACCATATTTTTAAAGAACTTCAGATGTAACACATAAGAATCTTGGGACATAGTACCATATAGTCAGGATATACTAAGAATATACCAAGATTATCAAGTCTCTAAATGCCTAAATAGTAATAAAGATAACTTCATAGGTAAATGATGTGAATTCTTCAATTAATCCATTTGCTTTGATGTTGCTAGATTCAAAATAAATAGTTTTGACCAAGTTAGCAATAAAAAATAATAAAATTGTGATATAATATTATGCATTTGCTGCCTAATATTAGGCAAAACCACAAGAGGAAATACTAACATATAAGTTTTAACACAGAGAGAATCAGGCACTTCTCTTGATTTTAACAATGTGTTCCATGTAATTTATATCATGTTAAATAAACCTCTTTAGCACTCTTTCTTTATAAAAAATTTTCACGGCTTTTAAACTTGTCAGAAGTTTATCTTAAGTTACCAAGAAACAATAGTTATTTAACCAAAGATCTTAAAATAAAAACCTTAGTTAGCTTTTTCTTTTTTCTTAAAACCATGTGGCTTGGTTTCCAACTCAGGAATCTTATTCTAATGACAGAACCATTAAATTTTAGTCAAACAGAAGTTTTTGAAAGGCAAAAGATAACTAATTTCTTTCTCTTTTAACCGTTAAACTTTAAGTCAGACAGACATTTTTGAAAGGTGAAAGATAACTAATTTCTTTCCCTTTTACTGTTCTGGAATTGTTACTTTTACTTTAAGATAAAACTATCTTTTTTCTTCAGTCCAATCAATAAATTTTCAGGAGTACCCATAAGCACGTTCTAATTTAACCTGAATTTCTTTTTACCAATTAATTCATATGTATCACACATAAATTGCATATTAAGACACAGAGGCGACTGAGATAATCTTGCAATCTCAACCTCCCAGACAGCCTCAATCACACATAAGATTCACAAGTAAGACGAACAGACAAACTGCTCAGGCCAGACGTGCCAGAAAGGGAAAGGGGGAACAAGGATGATCTTGTTGTTGTTAGGTGCCGTCGAATAGGTTCTGGCTCATAGCAACCCCATGTACAACAGAACAAAACACTGCCCGGTCCTGCGCCATCCTTATGATCCTTGTTATGCTTGAGCCCATTGTTGCAGCCACTGTGTCAATCCACCTCGTTGAGGGTCTTCCTCTTTTCTGCTGACCCTGTACTTTGCCAAGCATAATGTCCTTCTCCAGGGACTAATCCTTCCTGACAACATGTCCAAAGTATGTAAGACACAGTCTCGCCATCCTTGCTTCTAAGGAGCATTCTGTTTGTACTTCGTCCCAGACAAATTTGTTCATTTCTTTGGCAGTCCATGGTATACTCAATTTTCTTCGCCAACACCACAGTTCAAAGGCATCAATTCTTCTTCAGTCTTCCTTATTTGTTGTCCAGCTTTCACATGCATATGATGTGATTGAAAATACCATGGCTTGGGTCAGGTGCACCTTAGTCTTCAAGGTGACATCTTTGCTTCTCAACACTTTAAAGAGGTCCTTTGCAGCAGATTTTCCCAATGCAATGCGTCTTTTGGTTTCTTGACTGCTCCTTCCATGGTTGTTGATTGTGGATCCAAGTAAAATGAAATCCTTGACAACTTCAATCTTTTCTCCTTCTATCATGATGTTGCTCATTGGTCCAGTTGTGAGGATTTTTGTTTTCTTTATGCTGAGCTGCAATCCATACTGAAGGCTGTGGTCTTTGATTTTCATTAGTAAGTGCTTCAAGTCCTCTTTACTTTCAGCAAGGAAGATTGTGTCATCTGCATAATGCAGGCGGTTAATGAGTCTTCCTCCAATCCTGATGCGCCTTAGTGAAGTCTAACACATTGCTAGGAATATCTGAACCTCCTCTTTGATCTTCCAGATACCTCTCATCCCCAATACCAGATGGAGGGGCTTCAATCTCAATCAAAACAGATAGAGATGTCTACATCCATTCTCCAGAACCAGGGTGCACCATTTAGAGACAGACAATATCCAGACACACAAAAATGACAGCTGCCCCACAAACTCATACACCTGCCCAAATTCTAAAACAAGTGACTGGAAAAAGGCTGGCATTAGAGGAAAGGAAAGGAGGAAAGGGACTGGCTGCAGTCTCTGTCAAGAGTGCACTACCAGCTGACCAGAAATTCCCTACTCCCTGGGGTTAAAAAGAAGGCGTCCCTTGGTCCCTAGGGTCAGAAAACCCGTCACACTGGGGACCCTCTATAGACCTTTCAGTAGTAATTCTGTTGTGGAGCCCCCTAGTTCCTGAGGTTTAAGAAGGCATCCCTTGGTCCCTAGGGGACCCTTCACACTTCACTAGTGATTTTGGTCCCCACGGAACGAGACACCAATCTGTGGGGGACTCCCGGGTGGCCTGACCTGGGCAAGAGATACTTAATTCACCACTCAGATACCTATTGAGTCCTCATTGTTACGTTCCACATTTCAAAGGAAAAACAGACAGAATAGAAAGGAAAGTTTGCTTGGGAGGAAAACGAAACTAAGATCGGGTGGCAAGGTGTAAGGGGGAAAAGTCCTTTCCGAGCAGAGAAACATGAGAAGAAAATCAGTCTCGGCAGCTGTTTGTTGGTCCACCAGGGTCAGGCAATTCTTCTTTCCACACTGCCTCGGGTCTGAAAACGGGATGCAAAGGGTCCCCTTGGCTCCTGGCTGTCTTGCCAAATTGTTACCGTTGCCTCAACATCTTTAATTAAATAAGGTTCTTGCCTTTCACTGGTCAAGAATGAACAGGTAAGGCACGGAGAATTTTCCACATGAGCAAAGCTTTATTAAAGAGGCTTGCAAGCAGAGATGAGGAGGGCCTAGGCAAGGCTTACCCCCATCTCCCAAAACAAAGGACTTGCATGGGTTTTTAAAAATTCTTGAAAGGGAAAAAGAGCCATGATTATTCAGAGGCATAGGCAGGGTTTTCTGGCAAGTGGCCTGTTTTGGGTAGGAATAGGTTAATTAAGGTGCACGTGCAGCAGCTTTTGAAGATGGCTTTAAGACGGATCCTCTCCCTGAGGCTTCTGGGATCTGTAGCAGCACTGCACCTGCCCAGTCACCTGTTCCCCGAGTTCAATTCCCCAGCTGTGGCTGCAGCCCCTCACTGCACCTGGTGGAAGGTCACACAGCGGTCACAGATGGATGTTGTGCTCATGTCCCTGGGCCTGGTTTCATCAGGCTACTTCTGAAAGACAACTTTAAGGAAGTTTCCAGGCTGTTTTCTGATCCCCTCCCCCATTGTTCTGGGGAAGGGGTTTGTTTCTGAGCCCTGGCCCATTTCCTGTTACTTTGTTACTTTAATTTGTTTATGTGAATTGCAGATTTAGGGGCCCCTCTGTTCCCTGTCTTACAGTGGCTACTTGCTTTACGATGACAACAAAATATATACAGGTTGTTCTGTGAAAATATTTGAGTCACCTCAAAGGAACCTGGGAGCAAAGCATGAGCCTATTTTTTATGAAAGTAAGTTCAATAGAAAGAACACAGAATGCATATTATCATAAAAGAAAGGATTAGAGAATAGTGACTATAGCAAGAATCAAACAACAGTGTTTTAACCAATTGTTTTTAGATGGTTTGTAATCAAATCCAACTCATAGAGTCCTCAAGTGTGCACAGTAGAACAGTTCTATAGTGTTTTCAAGACTGTGGCCTTTTGGAAGCAATGCCTCTGGGTGGGTTCAAACCTCCAACCTTTTGGCTAGTAGTTGAGCACTTAACCATCTGCACCACCCAGGGACTCTTTTTAACCAATGAGAAATCCATTTTTCTTACAAAGCAGAAAGTATCTAGTAGATAGTTCTGAAGATGCGCAAAGAAATAAAGAGCCAGGTTCCTTACATTTTTCTATTCTACCATCCTCAGCATTTTGTGCTCCTTTTAATAGTCACAAGTTGGATGCTGCAGGGTTTATGTTCTCATTCCAAGCAGGAAGAAAGGGGGAAAGGTGAAGAGCCAAAAACAAACATGAAGGAAGACACATGCCAAAAGCCCTACCCATTGACTTTGCTTACCTGCTTAAACTTGCTGCTCAGAACTGTGTCATTTGGCCATTCCTTAGCTACAAAGGAGACTGGAAAGGTATTTTTTTTAAGTCTACACACTGGAGTTATGATAAAATTGAAGTTATTAATTTTTTAAAAAAGAGAATGTATAGTGAATAAGCAACCAGCAGTATTTGCCACAATTATACAACTTTTTGTTTCCTAGAAGTTGGTGAGAAATAAGCAAATTAGGTTATAAAAAACTATCTGCTTAAGACAAAGTGGTGGTGGGAAGTAGAAAGAACATTTGATTTCAAAATATATAATCACTGAAGAAACAAGGATCACAGATGATTTGTCACAAATTATGTGAAAGAAATATTTGAGTTTGTTCTTTGTTCTTGAGTGGTGTGTGTGTGCACGCACATTCCTTACGTCTTAGTTTTTCTAGGTTGCCATAACAAAATGCTATAAAGTCGGGGGAGAGAGGGGGAGTTTAAAGAATGGAAATTTATTAGCTCATGGTTCTGGAGTCTAGAAGTCCTCATTCAGGATGTCAGCCCTAGGGGAAGATCCTTCTTTGTCTCTTTTACCTTTTAGTTGCTGCTGCTAATTCTTGACATTCCTGGGCTTGTAGATGAATCTGTCTCCATTGTCACAGGGCACCTGTCTTCCCTCATGTGCATATATCCCATTGTTCTCTTTCTATAAAACACTACTTAGAACCCAGGCTACCTTAGTTTGATCACAACATAGCAAAAGAAAATCCCCTTTCCAAACAGGGTCTTATTTACAGGTAAATGGGTTAGGAACTCAATATAATTTTGGGGGTGGGGCACAATTCGATCCACAACACTTTATTACAGAAGAGATTTCAGGTAGCTGAAAACAAAGAGTTGAAAAGTTAAAAAGAAGGTGTTTGCATATAAAAGAAATGGCAGTTGGAGTAATTGGGAGGATTATTTGTTTAATTTATAGTTTTGTCTTATTAGAAAACAATTTAAGCTATTAACAAAACTTCAGTTGTGAACTTCTATAATAAAATACGAGCAGGAAAAGTAAGTAAGGCAAGATATGTGCCATGACATTATGTATCTTTTCTAGGTAGAAGCAAATGCAAAAGGTCATAGTCAATCAGATGATTCAGGGTCCCTAATATAAAACGAGACCTGGTGGTACAGTGGTCGAGAGCTTGGCCGCTAACAAAAAATTCAGCAGTTCAAATTCACCAGCCACTCCTTGGAAACCCTGTGGGGCAGTTCTACTCTGTCTTATTACAAGGCGCTATGAGTTGGAATCGACTCAATGGCAACGGGTTTGGTTTTTTTGTTTTGGTATAAAACTAACAACTTTCTCGAAAGATGCAAAAATATTCCTGATACTTATACTAAGGGAAAAAAAAAGTTCTTCCATTTTATTAATAAAGAAATGGTAATATTAACACCAAGAACACTTATTGAGTACTTAACTGCTAACAATTGTTCTAACAATGTGAAGCTTATTTAATCTTAACAACGGCCCTATGATATAGATACCATTCTTTTCCTCATTTATATAAATAAGAAAACTAACCCACAGATCAAGGTCACAAAATTAGTAATTATGTAATATAAAAACAACTGCCTCAGCAACAGTCTTATAGGGTGGTCCACCTCTGTAAAAATGGTGTGGCAGAGGCATCTGACCTCCTCTAACTTCACGAGGGAGAGAGAAAATCATCAGCAACAACAGACCAAGGCTGATTCCTATGAGGTGGAGGTCAGACATGCCTCCTGTCTCCAAGATTTTTCCTAATCTTGACACCAGCTGTCCCTCTGACAGCACTCTCTACCTTTCTGCTGGGTTCAATAATTTGTAGCCATGGCCAATACTCATGATTATGGGGTTTATTAGGAAAGAAGCGGGTTACAATTCAGTATCAAAAATGACTCAGCGTACAGTTCTTCCATCAGGACAGCCTCTTCTCAGCCTTGCCCACAGGCAGGCCTCTCTCTCTGGCCCTCAGTCCCTCAGACCCTCTATCCTGCTCAGACAAGTGTTACGAATCTCTTTAGCTCCACCAATAAGTGCTCGGGGGCACCCCACTCTCATCAAGTCTCGGCCTGAAGACACTCAGCTCTTCCGCTCCTTGAATCAGCAAGCTTAGCTCTGTCAACAAGTGCCAAGAGACACCGCACTCCGGCAGAAAATCTCCTACCCAAAGGCACTCAGCTCTCTTTCTCTATAGGTCAGCACATCTACTACAGCTGTCTCACACCATGAGCTGGGAAGCCCACTGTGCTGTCTCATGGTCTTCTATTGGCTCTGCTGCTGCCAATTCTTTGTCACACTTGCTGCTGCTTCTCAACATCTTGTGTCATCTATGGTGTTACATCTCTCTGTCTCCTGAGCCTAGGAGGTTCTCAGCACACGAATCCTGGTTCTGAAGGACGTGCTCCACTCCTAGCTCTTCTTCTTCGTGACATTGGGGCCCACTGTTCTCTACTCACTTCTCTTTCATTTTACCTCTTGTAAAATAAGAGTTGTGACTAAAGTAAAGGCGAGACTTGAATAAGGGTGGTAAGGGTTGTGACTGGGGTAAGGGTGATGACACCATCTAGTAAGGCAATACCTCAAGATACATTCCATCCTAATTCTACCTCATTAACATAATGGACAACTCACTCCCAAATGGGACAATAACTATAGGCATAGAGGCTAGGATTTACAATGCATCACAAAATGAAGGATAATTACATCAGATCACAAAATGGAGGACAACCATACAATACTGGGAATCACGGCCTAGCTATGTAGACACATAACTAATCATCTCAAGTACCATACACCTTATTTGTTTTAACAAGTGGTCCAATTTCCTTGGTGGGCCACAAGCACATTTCTTGCACAGTCCCACCCACTAATTGTGTGGGAGTCACAAAGACTATGGCTAGAAGGGCTGTATTAAGTAATTCAATACACCACAGGCCACACCCTGGCTCTTCTAGCCATTGGCCCTTTCATACATGAAGAATTAACTTCCCTTTCCCAACCATTTAACCAGTACAAAACAATTATTAAGAATTAGTCCTTACAACAGGGCAAAAAGTCCTCAGGGTGAGTTACTCAGATACTAGCCATTCAGGTCTGCTGTAGGTATCCAAGGGGTCCTAGTGGTACAAATAGTTAAGTGCTTGACTGCTCACCCAAAGGTCAACAGTTCAAACCTACCATCCGCTCTGCTGGAAAAGATGTGGCAGTCTGTTTCCGTAAATACTTAAAGCCTTGGAAACCCTATGACGAAGTTCTATTAGGGTAGCTATGAGTCAAAGTTGACTCGACTGCAATGGAGAGTAGGGGAAGCAGGTATTCATCTGATCTGGTCAGGTACTCCAAAACTCATCTCATCTTCACCTTTTCTGGCCTCTGATAATTTTTTTTTTTTATAATTTCCGTATTTTTTTTTAAAAAATTTATTGTGCTTTAAGTGGAAGTTTACAAATCAAGTCAGTCTCTCATACAAAAATTTATATACACCTTGCTATATACTCCTAGTTGCTCTCACCTTAATGAGACAGCATATCCCTTCCCTCCACTCTCTCTTTTTGTGTCCATTCAGCCAGGTTCTGACCCCCTCTGCCCTCTCATCTCCCTCCAGACAGGAGATGTCTATATAGTCTCATGCATCTACTTGATCCAAGAAGCTCACTCTTCACCAGTATCATTTTCTGTCTCATAGTCCAGTCCAAGAGTCTGAAGAGTTGGCTTTGGGAATGGTTTCTATCTTTGGCTAACAGGAGGTCTGGGGACCATGACTTTCGGGGCTCTTCTAGTCTCAGTCAGACCATTAAGTCTGGGCTTTTCATGAGAATTTGGCATCTGCAACCCACTGTTCTCCTGCTCCCTCAGGGGTTCTGTGTTGTGTTCATTGTCAGGGCAGTCATCACTTGTAGCCGGGCACCATCTAGTTCTTCTGGTCTCAGGCTAATGTAGTCTCCGGTTTATGTGGCCCTTTCTGTCTGTTGGGCTCATAACTACCTTGTGTCTTTGGTGTTCTTCATTCTCCTTTTCTCCACGTGGGTTGAAACCAATTGATGCATCTTAGATGGCCGCTTGCTAGCGTTTAAGACCCCAGATGCCACTCTCCAAAGTGGGACACAGAATATTTTGTTAATAGATTTTATTATGCCAATTGACTTTTGACTTAGATGTCCCCTGAAACCATGGTCCCCAAACCTCTACCCCTGCTATGCTGGCCTTCAAAGTGTTCAGTTTATTCAGGAAACTTCTTTGCTTTTGGTTTAGTCCGGTTGTGCTGACCTCTCCTGTATTGTGTGTTGTCTTTCCCTTCACCTAAAATAGTTCTTATCTACTATATAATTAGTGAAAAACCCTCTTCCTCCCTCCTTCCCTCCCACTCTCGTAACCATCAAAGAATATTTTCTTCTCTGTTTAAACTATTTCTCAAGTTCTTATAATAGTGGTCTCATACAATATTTGTCCTTTTCAACCAATGAATTTCACTCAGCATAATGCCTTCCGGATTCCTCCATGTTATGAAATGCTTCACGGATTCATCATTGTCCTATATTGATGTGAGCTGTTCCATTGTGTGAATATATCATAGTTTATTTCTCATTTCATCCACTGATGGGCATCTTGGTTGCTTCCATCTTTTTGCTATTGTAAACAGTGCTGCAATGAACATGGATGTGCATATATTTGTTTGTGTAAAGGCTCTTATTTCTCTAGGATTTATTCCAAGGCATGGGACTGCTGGATCGTATGGTAGTTCTATTTCTAGTTTTTTAAGAAAGCACCAAATCAATTTCCAAAGTGGTTGTACCATTTTACATTCCCACCAGCAGTGTATAAGTGTTCTAGTCTCTCTACAACCTCTCCAACATTTATTACTGTGTGCTTTTTAGATTAATGCCAGTATTGTTGGTGTGAGATGGAATCTCATTGTAGTTTTGATTTGTATTTCTCTAACAGCTAATGATGGTGAGCATTTCCTCGTGTTTCTGTTAGCTACCTGAATGTCTTCTTTAGTAAAGTGTCTGTTCATATCCTTTGCCCATTTTTTAACTGGGTTATTTGTCTTTTTGTGGTTGAGTTTTTGCAGTATCATATAGATTTTAGAGATCATACGCTTATCGGAAATGTCATAGCTAAAAACTTTTTCCCAGTCTGTAGGTAAGCTTTTTGCTCTTTTGGTGAAGTCTTTGGATGAGCATAATCCACTGCCATCGAGTCGATTCCGACTCATAGCTACCCTATAGGACAGAGTAGAACTGCCCCATAGAGTTTCCAAGGAGCACCTGGTGGATTTGAACTGCCAACCTGTTGGTTAGCAGCTGTAGCACTTAACCACTATGCCACCAGGGTTTCCTGGATGGGCATAAGTGTTTGATTTTTAGGAGCTCCCAGTTATCAACCCTCTCTTCTGCACTGTTAATAATATTTTGTATACTGTTTATGCCGTGTATTAGGGCTCCTAATGTTGTCCTTATTTTTTCTTCTATGATCTTTATCATTTTAGATTTTATATTTAGGTCTTGATCCATTTTCAGTTAGTTTTTCTGCATGGTGAGAGGTATGGGTCTTGTTTCATTTTTTTTGCAGATGAATATCCAGTTATGCCAGCACCATTTGTTAAACAGACTATCTTTTCCCCATTTAACTGACTTTGGGGCTTTGCCAAATATCAGCTGCTTATATGTGGTTGGATTTATCTCTGGATTCTCAATTCTGTTCCATTGGTCTATGTATCTGTTGTTGTACCAGGACCAGGCTGTTTTGATTACTATGACGGTATAATAGGTTCTAAAATGAGGTAGAGTGAAGCCTCCCACTTTATTCTTCTTTTTCAGCAATGCCTTACTTAGCTGGGGCCTCTTTTCCTTCCATATGAAGTTGGTGATTTTTTTCTCCATCTCACTAAAAAATGTCATTGGAATTTGGATCAGAATTGCACCGTATCTGTAGATGGCTTTTGGTAGAATAGACATTTTTTACAATGTTAAGTTTTCCTATACATAAGCAAGGTGTGTTTTTCCACTTATGTAGGTCTTTTTTGGTTTCTTTCAGTAGTGTCTTGTAGTTTTCTTTGTATAGGTCTTTTATATCTCTGGTAAGATTTATTCCTAAGTATTTTATCTTCTTGGGGACTACTGTAAATGGTATTGATTTGGTGCTTTCCTCTTCAATGTTCTTTTTGTTGGTGCAGAGGAATCCAACTGATTTTTGTATGTTTATCTTGTATCCTGATCTTCTGCTGAACTCTTCTGTTAGTTTCAGTAGTTTTCTGGAGGATTCTTTAGGGTTTTCTGTGTATAAGATCATGTCTGCAAATAGAGATACTTTTACTTCTTCCTTACCAATCTGGATGCACTTTATTTCTTTATCTAGCCTAATTGCTCTGGCTAGAACCTCCAGCAGAATGTTGAATAAGAGCGGTGATAAAGGGCATCTTTGTCTGGTTCCCCATCTCAAGGGGAATGCTTTCAGACTGTATCCATTTAGGATGATGTTGGCTGTTAGCTTTGTATAAATGCCCTTTATTATATTGAGGAATTTTCCTACTATTGCTATTTTGCTGAGAGTTTTTATCATGAATGGGTATTGAAATTTGTCAAATGCATTTTCTGCATCAATTGATAAGATCACGTGGTTCTTGTGTTTTGTTTTATTTATGTGATGAATTACATTGTTTTTCTAACATTCAGCCATCCCTGCATACCTGGTATGAATCCCACTTGGTCATGGGAATTTTTTTTTTTTGATATGTTGTTGAATTCTATTGCCTAGAATTTTGTTGAGGATTTTTGGATCTAAGTTCATGACGGATACAGGTCTGTAATTTTCTTTTTTTGTGGTGTCTTTAGCTGGTTTTGATATCATCGATATGCAGGCTTCGTAGAATGAGTTTGGTAGTATTCCCTCCTTTTCTATCCTCTGAAATACCTTTAGTAGTTGTGGTGTTAACTCTTCTCTGAAAGTTTGGTAGAACTCTGCAGTGAAGCCCTTCAGGCCAGAGCTTTTTTTTTTTTGGGGGGGGAGTTTTCTAATTACCTTTTCAATCTCTTACTTTGTTATGGGTTTATTTAGTTGTTTTACCTCTGTTTGTGTTAGTTTATGTAGGTAGCATGTTTCTAGAAATTCATCCATTTCTTCTAGGTTTTCAAATTTGTTAGAGTACAATTTTTCATAGTAATCTGGTATGATTCTTTTAATTTCAGTTGGGTCTGTTGTAATATCGGTCATCTCATTTCTTATTTAGGTTATTTGCTCCTTCACCTGTTTTTCTTTTGTCAGTTTGGCCAAAGGTTTATCAATTTTGTCAAAGAACCAGCTTTTGGTCTTGTTAACACTTTCAATTGTTTTTCTGTTCCCTATCTCATTTAATTCAGCTCTAATTTTTATTATTTGCTTTCTTCTGGTGCCTGAGGGTTTCTTTTGTTGCTCTCTATTTGTTGAAGTTGTAGGGATAATTCTTTGATTTTGGCCCCAGATGTGTGTAGGTGAGGACCCTGTTTAGTAGGCAAAGCAGTGTCAAACATCAAACACCCACCTCTCCACCGCACAGCTGAAACAGTTGTAGTCTGCCAACAAGGGCCTTTTCCCCTGAAATAGGCCCACACAGGTCCATGCAGGGGGGAAAGGTATTCAAATTCCATGGACCATTTATGCCCGGACAGGAGCCACTTCTGTCCTGAGCTCCCAGGTTAGTAGCACTGGCAAATTAACTTTTCTCCCTGTTGTGAATTTATTCCTGCTCCAAGGCCAGGAGAATGGCTCAGGACACTCAGGAGGACCTCTCTCAGTCTCAGGGAAATCAACAGCCACTGAAGCAAGTTTGGGGGTGGGGGGCACGGTAAAATATACTCAAGTACTTAGCTTTTGCCGAGGGTGCCTTTCTTCTCTGGTTCCGTAGGTGTGAGTAGGCTGTGCAGCTGGCTGTTTCTCCCTAAGGAAACTGCAGCTGAATGCTACCACCAGCCCACTGTAGCCTGAGGGTTCCAGGTGACTCAGATCTGGCAACTCCTCTCCGCTTCTGAACCATCTCTCTCTCTCCCTGCTGCTTAGTCCGTTTTCCGACTTTGCCTTAGATGTTCAGGGCTCCTAGCTTTTCATAATCATTTCACATGTTTTTTTGGGTTTTTGTTGTAAGAGGGTTCACCAGAAGCATCTAGCTGTTCTGCCTTCTTGGCCTCCCCCCCCCCCATAAAATTTAACTGAGAGAAGTTTATTCCCTTACTCTGAGCCTCTCCTGAGGTATCAGCATAGCAAAATCTTTAAAGGACTTTAGGTTTGACCACTGTACTCCAGTCCAGCAGTGTCTCCCCCATAGTCCATTCTTTCACAGTTAGTGCTTCTACAATTATACCTTTTACAATCACAATTAACCCTGTGAATAATCAACACTCACGACTGAATCATATAAACCTATCAGCATCTTATCCCACCTTCTCAAGCCCAGATCTATCAGAAAAAAAGGAAACTATTCAGTGAGGACTCTTCCTTGTCCCCTTCATTTTCAGTGTAAACACACCTGTGAAATTATGTAAGGTAGCCACTTCATGGATTTATCGCTCCCATTTTACATAGCCAATTTCTAAATTGCTCGTTTTTTTTTTTTTTTTTTTTTTTAATCAAGCCAGTACTCTGAGAAGACAAACATGTTCCTTGATCTGAAGAATCCATTGTTCTGGTTGGAAGTTTAAGCATCTACAACCATAAGCAAAGTTCAGTCTAGAGAAACCCGTCAAATTGCAGCAATGTACACCAGCTCCCACCACAAGTCTGTCAGTTTGTCATTCTATGGTGGCTTGCGTGTTGCTATGATGCTGGAAGCTATGCCATCTGTATTTCAAAAGCCAGCATGGTCACTCATGGTGGACAGGTTTCAGTGGAATTTCCGGAGTAAGACTAGGAAGAAGGACCTGGTAGTCTACTTCTGGAAAAATTGGCCAGTGAAAACTTTATGAATAGCAGCAGAACATTGTCTGATACACTAGTAGAATATAAGCCCCTCAGGTTGAAAGGCAATCAAAATGCAACAGGGGAAGAGCAGCTTCTTCAAAGTAGAGTTGAACTTAATTGTGTGGATGGAGTCAAGCTTTCAGGACCTTCATTTTCTGATGTGGCATGACTCAAAATGAGAACAAACTGATCCAAACATCCATCAATAATCAGAACATGGAATATACAAAGTATGAATTTAGGAAAATTGGAAGTTGTCAAAAATGAAATAGAATGCATAAGATCAACATCATAGGCATTAGTGAGTTGAAATGGATTGGTGTTGGCCATTTTGAGTCAGGCAATCATATGGTTTACCATGCCTACAGCAATGAATTGAAGATGAATGGTGTCACATTTATTGCCAAAAAAAGATTTCAAGAATATATCCTGAAGTACAATGCTGTTAGTGATAGGATAATACCCATATGCCTACAAGAAGACCTGTTAATATGACTATTAATCAAGCTTACACACCAACCACTAATGCCAATGATGAAGAAATTGAAGACTTTTACCAACTTCTGCAGTCTGGAATTGATTAAACATGCAATCATGAGTCATTGGTAATTATTGGGGATTGGAATATGAAAGCTGGGAAAAAAGAAGGATCTCTGGTTGGAAAACATGGCCTTGGTAATAAAAACAACGCTGGAGATTGCATGATAAATTTTGCAAGATCAACAACTTATTCATTGCAAATACCTTTTCTCAACAACAGTGGTAAATATATACATGGACTTCACTGAATGTAAAACACAGGAATCAAATCAACTACATCTGTGGACAGAGATGATGGCAAAACTCAATATCATCAGTCAAAACAAGGCCAGGGGCCGACTGTGGAACAGACCATCAATTGGTCATATGCAAGTTCAAGTTGAAGCTAAAGAAAATTAAAACAAATTCAAGAGAGCAAAAGTATGACCTTGAGTACATCTCACCTGACTTTAGAGGCCATCTCAAGAGCAGATTTGACCAATTGAAACTAATAACCAAAGACCAAATGAGTTGTGAGATTACATCAAGAACATCACATGTGAAGAAAGCAAAAGGTCATTAAAAAGACAGGAAAGAAAGAAAAGATCAAAATGCAGGTCAGAAGAGACTCTGAAAGTTGCTCTTGATTGTAGCGTAACTAAAGCTAATGGAAGAAATGATGAAGTAAAAGAGCTGAACAGAAGATTTCAAAGGGCAGTTCAAGAAGACAAAGTAAAGTAGTATAATGAAATGTGCAAAGACCTGGAGTTAGAAAACCGAAAGGGAAAAACATGCTTGGCATTTCTCAAGGTGAACGAAATGAAGAAAAAATTCAGGCCTCAAGTTGCAATATTGAAGGAGTTCATGGGGAAAATATTAAACAACAGGAAGCAGCAAAAGAAGATGAAAGGAATACACAGTTACAGTACCAAAGTGAATTGGTTGACATTCAATCATTTCAGGAGGTAGCATATGATCAAGAACCAATAGTATTGAAGAAAGAAGTCCAAGCTGCACTGAAGGGCAATGGTGATAAATCAAAGCTCCAGGAATTGATGGAATACCAACTGAGATGTTTCAACAAATGAATGCAGTGCTGGAGGTGCTCACTTGTTTATGTCAAGAAATGTGGATGACATCTATGAGGCCAAACAACTGGAAGAGATCCATATTTGTACACATTGCAAAGAAAGGTGATCCAACCAAATGTGGATGTTACTGAACAATATTATTCATATCACATGCATGGAAGATTTTGCTGAAGATAAAGCAAAAATGGTTGCAGCAGTACACTGACAGGGAACTTCCCGAAATTCAAACTGGATTCAGAAGAGGATTGGAATGAGGAATATCATTGCTGATGTCAGATGGATCTTGGCTCAAAGCAGAGCATACCATAAAGGTGTTTTATTGACTATGGAAAAGGCATTTGACTGTGTGGATCATAACAAATTATGGATAACATTGCAAAGAATGGGAATTCCAGAACACTTAATTGTGCTCATGAGGAACTTGTACATAGACTGAGAGGCAGTTGTCTGAACAGAACAAGGGGGTACTGTGTGGTTTAAAATCAGGAAAAGCGTGCATTAGGATTTTATCCTTTCACAATACTTATTCAATCTGTATGCTGAGCAAATAAACTAAGAAGCTGGACTATATGAAGAAGAATGTGGGATCTGGATTGGAGGAAGACTCATTAACAACCTGGGATATGCAGATGGCACAACCCTGCTTGCTGAAAGTAAGAAGACAGGAAGCATTTACTGATGAAGACCAAAAACTACAGCCTTCAGTATGGATTACACCTTAACACAAAGGAAAAAAAAAAAAAAATCCTCACAACTGGACAAATAAGCAACACTGGGATAAATAGGGAAAAGACTGAAATTGTCGAGGATACTGACTGAATCCAGTATTAATGCCCATGGATGCAGCAGTCCTGAAATCAAAAGATATATTGCATTGTGCAAACCTTCTGCAAAAGACTGCTTTAAAGTTTTGGAAAGCAAAGATGTCACTTTGAGGAGTAAGGTGCACCTGACCCAAGCCATGGTATTTTCAATCGCCTCATATACATGTAAAAGCTGGACATTGAATAAGGAAGACTGAAGAAAAATTGATGCTTTTGAATTATGGTACTGATAATGAATGAATATTGATTATATCATAAACTGCCAGAAAAATGAACAAGCTTGTCTTGGAAGAAGTACAGCCAGAGTGCTCCTTTGAAGCAAGGTTGGTGAGATTTCATCCCTTGAAATTTGGACATGTTATTAGGAGGGACCAGTCCCTGGAAAAGGACATCATGCTTGGTAAGGTAGTAAAAACTCCAAGCCAAGCCCACTGCTGTTGAGTCAATTCCAACTCATAGCAACACCATAGGATTTCCAAAGCTGCAAATTTTTATGGAAGCAGACTGGCATATCTTTCCCCAGTGGAGCCTTTGGTGGTTTCAAATGGCTGACCTTTTGGTTAGCAGTCCAGCGCTTTAACTGCTGCACCAGCAGGGCACCTTGGTAAGGTAGAGGGTCAGCAAAAAGAGGAAGATCCTTGATGAGATGGATTGACACAGTGGCTGTAAAAATGGGGTCAAACATAGCACCAATTATGAGGATGGTGCAGGACTGGGCAGTGTTTCGTTCTGTTGTACATAAGAGTCTCTATGAGTTGGAACTGACTCAGCAGCACCTAACAACAAACAGCAACACCAGCTCACTGTGTGAAACATCTTTGTCTTCATTTGGTTGAGTTCTAGTCAGCGCATCACAAGCCCCTGTGGATATAGGTCAATGGGCCCCAGCCATAGGCTTGGGAGTTTACGCACCTCCTTGCACATTGGACCAGCCAGCTCCTTCTCCCTCTCTCTCATCCCTAGCCTCCGTGGGCTAGATCAACAGGATCTTGGAACTTGTCCAAACTCAATGGAATATGTCTCTTCATTGCTGCACCTCCCCCATATCCAGGTGGTCACCACCAGGCTGTCTACTGGTTGGCTCCCTTTAACTTCCAGTCCTGGAAGGGGGTCTTCTGATGGGTAGTGACTTTTCCTGCCTCAGTGCATCTAAAGGAAAATCACTTGCTTGAAATTCAAAAGCCAAAGTCTTTTTTTTTCTTCAGGTCCTTCCTTCAAATGCAAATTTCCTGCTTTCCCAGCAGCTGTGAATGGGTCTGCATGTCTTCTCAAATGCAAATTTCCTGATTCTGAAGGTTCTGGGTGGGGTTCAGGTTTTTTCCTTAAGCCCCTGTCTTAGTCGTCTAGCACTGCTGTAACAGAAATACCACAAGTGGATGGCTTTAACAAAGAGAAACTTATTTTCTCACAGTCTAGTGGGCTAGAAGTCCAAATTCAGGGCATCAGCTCCAGGAGAAGGCTTTTCCTCTCTGTCAGCCTTCTCATCAATCTTCCCCTGGACTAGGAGCTTCTCTGTGCAGGGACCCCAGGTCCAAAGACACGCTCTGCTCCTGGCACTGCTGTCTTGGTGGTATGAGGTCCCCCTGTCTCTCTGCTGACTTCTCTCTTTTATATCTCAAAAGATTGCCTCAAGACACAATCCAATCTTGTAGATTGAGTCCTGCCTCTCTAACACAACTGCCACCCATTCTCCCTCATTAACATCATAGAGGCAGGATTTACAACATATAGGAAAATTACACAATCATGGCCCAGCCAAATTGACATACATGTTTTTTGGGGGACATAATTCAATCCATGACAGCCCCCAATACTCTATACACAGGTCTACTGTATTCAAGCCAACAGCCCGTGTTTCTTTCAGGCAAATCCTAGTTCCCCTTTTAGCATATCCAATCAAGTATTGGCTGAAGGCAGGGTTACATGCTCTCTATACTCTTTAATACCCACAATTCATTTCCATCGTGTATTCAGGTGTGTTTTACAACACTTGGCAGGGGAAACATTCAATATCCATAGTACATTCAAATAAACACAAAACACTTTTTAAAATATTCCAATTTCATTTTCTCTTCCCCATAGCTTGACTATCTTCCCATTCATATGCATATGGCCTTAGGCCTCTGGCCGGGTGGAACCAGAAGACCCTGGCCCCCTAAAAATCATTTTGCTTAATGTGCCAGGCTTCTGCTTCAAGCCACTTCAGATGTGGCTTTTGTCCCCTCAGCTGCAGCAAAGCATCTTACTTCCCTTTCAGCCATTACAGATAACAACAATAAAAGTAACTAAAACTTTCACTTTCCGTGCTCTTTCATTCTTTCTTTTACAAAGTCCCATGATTCCATGAGTCTGGAGCCATTGCAACAAAATCCCATTCCTGACACCAATAGTAAAAGTGGCGTGGCAGTGAGGCGGAGCTAACATGGCACTATAGACAGAAGCAGATTCCGTCCCTCCACAGCAAAGACCCAAAAAACAGAGACAAACACTATTCCTGGAACCCTAAGTGTCAAATGAAGGGATAAAGAACTCAACCAAGCACTTAATGGAATAAGAAACTGATAGAGAATAGAGAACAAGAAGAGATAGAAGATGGATGTCCCCTATCAGGTAACGTGACACAGATGCACCATCTTGGGCCCCTCAGCGACCACGAATGGTGAAAAGAGAGTACGGGAAGGCAGCTTCATAGAGCTTCCAGCAGGAGATAGAGCACCTGGTAACCAGTGATACATGCTTTCCCACCCCTACCCTTCTTCCCCTGCTCAGCCTCTGCCCCTTTCTGGCAAGTCTCGGGTACCCAGCTGGGGAAATGCTGGCTCCTTGCCACTAGGATTTGCCCCACTCACACTAGCCAGCTCCTTCAGTGCCATTTTTTTTGGTGCTGTGGTAGCTTTTTCTGGCTTCTTTTGGTTTCTTTTCTCTCTCTCACCTTCTTCCTTTCCTTTCTCTTGAACATCTGGCTCTGTGTGCTGTCTTTGCTCCTTCTTGACAGGCTGTGCAGTGCTGCTTGGCTGAGCCACTTCACTTCCGTAGTTTGAGCTGTCATGCTGGTGGACTCCCCTGGGGCATTTTTTTTTCTTTTATGTTTTCCTTTGTTTCTGTATCTATTCCCTATCATACTTTCTTTCTTTTCTCCTGAACTCCTGACACTGTGTGCCATCTCTATATGGGCTGGACAGCACTGCTTGGCTGAGAAGCCACTTCAACAATACGCACCGCCAAGTCAGAGGGCTCCCTTGGGACTTTTTTTTTCTTTTCCCAGTTTCTCGTCTCTCTCTACCTCCTTTCCTTTCCTTTCCTCTGAATACCTGGCTCTGTATGCCATCTCCACTCCTTCTTGAAAGACTGTGCAGCACAGCTCAGTCAGGGAGCCCCTTCTCTGGTTGGCACCACCACACCAGTGGGCTCCCTTGGGACATTTTTTTCCTCTTCTTTTCTTAGCTTCTTGTCTCTCTCTATCTTCCGCCCTTATCCTTCCCCTGAACACCTGGTACCATGTGACATTGTCACTCCTTGATGGGCTGTGCAGTGCTGCTCAGCTGGGGACCTGCTTCTGCTGGGCTCCTTTGGGACATTTTTTTTTTTTTGTCTCTCACCACCTTCCTTCCCTTCATGTCTCCCAACCACCTGACTGTGTGTGCCTTTCTCTCTGTCTCTTTTTTAAAATCTGGTTTCTTATCTTGCTCTTCCTTCCTTCTTTCCTTTCTCCCACCCACCCAGCTTTGTGTGCCGTATCTGTCCCTTCTTGATGGGCTGTGCCACAGAACCCAGCTAGAAAGCCACTGGCACATGGCTTCCCCAGGTCTGTGCTACTCCAATGGTAGGCTCCCTGAGCACTTTTTTTTTTTGGCTTCTGTTTCTCTCTCCTCTTTCTCTTCTTTCCCACAACCACTGTCATGAGTTTAATTGTGTATCCCCAAAATATCTGTCAACTTGGCTAGGCCATGATTCCCAGTATTGTGTGCTTGCCCAACATTTTGTCATCTGATGTGGTTTTCCTATATGTTGTTAATCTACAAATGACAACAACGTCAGAACAATAAAAGAGGGAATAAACGGTGTAGGTATAGAACTTTCAAATGGAGAGGAAGTCAAGGCAATATCAAGTAGTATAAAACTGGTTCAAACGTAGGAAAAGGGTAAATTTTGAGGTAATCACAAAGAAAGTTAACAAACCTCCTTATCAAAATAAAGAAGAAAAACATAAAGTCCTTCTTGCCAATCTTCCCCTGGACTAGGAGCTTCTCTGCACAGGAACCCCAGGTCCAAAGGATATGCTCTTCTTCTGGTGCTTCTTTCTTGGTGGTATGAGGTCCCCCATCTCTGCTGGCTTCCCTTTCCTTTTTATCTCTTGAGAGATAAAAGGTGGTGCAGGTCACACCCCAGGGAAGCTCCCTGTACATTGAATCAGGGCTGTGACCTGGGAAGGGTATTACAATCCCACCCTAATCCTCTTTAATATAAAATTACTACCAAAAAATGGAGGATAACCACACAATACTGGGAATCATAGCCTAACCAAGTTGACACATATTTTCTGGGGGCACAATTCAATCCATGACAATGCCCATCAACAGATGAATGGATAAACAAACTATGGTACATACACACAATGGGATACTACACAACAATAAAGGACAATAATGAATCTGCAAAGCCTCTCACAATATGGATGAATCTAGAGGGCACTATGCGGAGTGAAATAAGTCAATCACAAAAGGATAAATATTGTATGAGACCACTACTAGAAGAACTCATGAAAAGGTTTACACACAAAAAGAAACAATCTTTGACAGTTACCAGAGAGGGAAGGGGTGAGAATGGAAAAACACTAGATAGACTATAGATAAGTGGTAACTTTGGTGAAAGGTAGGACAGTACACAATACTGGGGAAGCCAGCACGACTTGTCTAAGGCAAGGTCATGGAAGTTCCATAAAACCAACAACTAAACCCATTGATGTTGAGTTGATTCCGACTCATAGCAACCCTAGAAGACAGACTAGAACTGCCCCACTGGGCTGGGGGCTCTGGGGACCATGGTCTCGGGGAACATATAGCTCAACTGGCATAACATAGTTTATAAAGAAAATGTTCTATGTTCTACTTTGGTAAGTAGTGTCTGGGATCTTAAAACTTTGTGAGCGGCCATCTGGGATACTACACTGGTCTCACCCCACCTGGAGCAAGAGAGAATGAAGAAAACCAAAGACATAAGAGAGAGATTAGTCCAAAGGACTAATGGATTACAACTACTACAGCCCCCACCAGACTGAGTCCAGCAGAACTTGATGGTGCCTGTCTACCAACACTGAGTGCTCTGGCAGAGATCACAATACAGCATCCTGGACAGAGCTGGAAAAAATGCAGAACATAATTTTAATTCACACACACACACACACACACACACACACACACACACACAAGACCAGGCTTACCGGTATGACAGAGACTGGAAAAACCCCAAGAGTACGGCCCCCAGACACCCTTTTCGCTCAGTAATGAAGTCACTCCTGAGGTTCACACTCCTTCACTCTGTATTTCCATGTTCCTTCAGCCAGCTTCTGTCCCCCTCTGCCTCCTCATCTCCCCTCCAGACAGGAGCTGCCCACGTAGTCTCATGTGTCTACTTGATCAAAGAAGCTCACTCCTCACCAGTATCATTTTCTATCTTACATTCCAGTCCAATCCCTGTCTGAAGAGTTGGCTTTGGGAATGGTTCCAGTCTTGGGCTAACAGAAGGTCTGGGGACCATGACCTCCGGGGTCCTTCTAGTCTCAGTCAGACTGTTAAGTCTGGTCTTTTTACAAGAATTTGGGGTCTGCATCCCACTGCTCTCCTGTTCCCTCAGCGGTTTTCTGTTGTGTTCCCTGTCAGGGCAGTCATCGGATATAGCCAGGCACCATCTAGTTCTTCTAGTCTCAGGCTGATGTAGTCTGTGATCAGATGTAGCCAGGCACCATCTAGTTCTTCTAGTCTCAGGCTGATGTAGTCTGTGATTTATGTGGCCCTTTCTATCTCTTGGGCTCATAATTACCTTGTGTCTTTGGTGTTCCTCATTCTCCTTTGCTCCAGGTGGGCCTTTTAGCATTTCTTATAGTACATATGTGCTAGTGATAAAATTTCTCAGCTTCTGTTTATCTGAAAGTGCCTTCATTTTTCAAAGCTTATTTTCACTGGATATAGGATTCCAGGGAGCAGAGTTTTTTTGTTTTTTGTTTTTCTGTCGGTACTTTGGAGATATTTATTTTCTTCTTGCTTGTGTTGTTTCCGAAAAGGGTTTAGAGATCATTTTTTGCATCATTTCCTTTATATAATCTGTCTTTTTTCTTCTGGCTGCTTTAATGGTTTTCTCCCTATTTCTGGTTTTCAGAAATTTGAATATGATGCGCCTACTGTGATTTTTATTTTGCTTAGCTCTTTTTGGCTTCATTGAATTTCTTGGGACTGTAGGTTGATATTTTTCACATCTGCAGATTCTCTTGGATTTTTCTATTTATACAATCACATAGTCTGCAACAATGACTTTAATTTCTCTCTTTCCAATCCTTTTATATTTTATCTTTTTCCTTTTAGTGGAATCAGTGATGGTTTGGCTTCCATATTCCCTTTTTGGATTTTAAGTCATGACTTACACAAATTTCCTACTAAATATGTTTGCTACAGGTCTCTGATAGACCAGAGAAACCATCAGTTCATGGAATTTCCTTTCTATATCTAATTTTTTAAAGAAATTTCTTTTACCGTAATTAGGCTTTGAAATATCATGAACAATTTATACCATACATCGTGATGAATATTTGATTTTCTCCTTTAATCTATCAGTATGAACCATACTGACAGCTTTTTTTTTTTTTTTTTTTTTTTGATTTCTGGATAAACTCTGTTAATTGTTGTTAGTTGCTGTCAAGTTGGATCTGACCCATGGCGACCTTATGTATAATAGAACAAAATATTGCCTGGTCCTGCCCCATCTCCATGGTCTTTGATATGTTTAAGATCATTACTGAGGGTATTGTGTCAATTCATTTCACTGAGAGTTTTCCTCATTTTGGTGACCCTCTTCTTTACCAAACATGATGTCCTTTGCAAGTAATTGGTCTTTCCTGATGATGTGTCCAAAGTAAGTGTTCAAAGGAGTGTTCTAGCTGTATTTCTTCTAGGACTGATTTATTCATTATTCTGTCAGTCCATGGTATATTCAATATTCTTTGTCAACACCACAATTCAAATGCATCAATTCTTCTTCTGTCTTCTTTTTTCACTGTTCAGCTTTCACATGCACATGAAGCTATTGAAACAGATTATAGCTTTGGTTAGGTGTACCTTAGTCATCAGAATGACATTTTTGCTTTTCAGAACTTTAAAGAGGTCTTTTGCACCAGATTTGCCCAATGCAATATGCAGCTTGATTTCTTGACTGCTGTTTCCATGGTCATTGATTTGTTGATCCAAGTAGAATTAAATCCTTGATGACTTCAAGTTTTCTTCATTTATTATGATGTTGCTTACTGGTCCAGTTGTGAGGATTTTTGTTTTCTTTACATTCTGGTGTCTTTTACCTTCATCAGTAAGTGCTTCAGGGTCATCTCTTTTCTTCTGCATATCGCAGGTGGTTAATGAATCTTCCTCCAATTCTGATGTTGTGTTCTTCTTCATATAGTCTAGCATCTCAGATTATTTGTTCAGCAGACAGATGGAATAAGTAAGGTGAAAGAATACAACACTGCCATACATATTTTTGAATCCAGAACCATATAATATCCCCTCTTCTCTGACTGCCTCTTGATCCTGTACAGATTCCATATAAGCACAATTAAGTGTCTGGAATTCCCATTCTTCAGAATGTTATCTATCATTTATTATGATCTATACAGTTGAATACCTTTCTTTGGAATATACAGAAATATGGAACTCTTCAAGTAGGCTGGCCAGGTAGCTGTCTTCTAAATTTCTTAACATAGAGGATGGAGTGCTTCCAGCATTACATTCATATGTTGAGACATTTCAGTTGGCATTCTGTCAGTTCCAGGATCCTTGATTTTCACCAGTGCCTTCAGCAAAGCTTGAACCTCTTCCTTTAGTACTAATGGTTCTTGATCATATGCTACCTCCTGAAATTGTTGAACATGGACCAATTCTTTCTGATACGGCAACTCTGTGCATTTCTTTTATCTTCTGTTGATGCTTCCTATGTCAATTTTCTGCCCGTGGAATCCTTCAGTAATGCAACTAGAGGCTTGGTTATAATATTTTTAATATACCTGGGAGTGGTGTACTCATATTTTATTTTATTTGAGCTTATGGCATTTATGTTCTTAAGTGAGATTGGCTTATAATTTTCATGTTGTGCTCTGATCTTTTCTGATTTTAGTATAAAGGATATATTAGTCTTATAAAATGAATCTCTCACCACAAAGTTTATGAAGAGAATAAATCCTCTGACACAAATATCTTTTGCTTCTTAATTCAAAATAGTTCTGAAGTTTACTCTCCTCCCATCGAACTTTTCTATGTATTGTTTATCCTTCCTTCTTTCCTTCCTGATCCAACTCTTATAGTATTTATCTACAAGACACTTTTTTACCTATTTCCTCCTGCGTATGCCTAGTTATGCCTTTAGGAGTGGTTTTTATCACTCCAGAAAAATGATATGCTCTTTGAGGACAGGGATTGTATTTTATTCATCTGACCATTCTCTGCCATGTATATCTTGTTCTCTCTATAGCTGTAAATGAAATATAAACTTGTTTTTACAAGTTTATCCCACAGTATGTCAAATATTTTTCTTTCACTCTGCATTCAAGATTCTATAGTTTTGTTTCAGTAATACTAGCATTATCATTCTATTAATGTATATCTTAACATTTTTTTGCTCCTAAAAGCATTGGAAGTAACTGGGAGCTTTTTTTTTTTCCCCCAAGAAGAAAGAAATTATAGGACAACCGAAGAAAACAGGATTTACTTGTTCCAGGAACTGAGACCGAAGCATGCATGGTAATGTATTAGTGAATTCATTTTTCTTTTTCCTTGTCTCTAAGACAAATAGGAAAACATATTGTAATACTTAATTTCCATGAGCTGATAAAAGGAAGCATATCAGTTCATAGTTTTTTAATTGTGAATTTTTATATAAAATTTATTGCATAACATAATATGCATTATCTTTAATAGCAAGTGTAACAGCA
The DNA here is from genome assembly GCF_030014295.1 of Loxodonta africana. Classification (NCBI taxonomy): domain Eukaryota; kingdom Metazoa; phylum Chordata; class Mammalia; order Proboscidea; family Elephantidae; genus Loxodonta; species Loxodonta africana. The sequence continues at coordinate 110,169,229 of NC_087343.1, read as the reverse complement.
AGCTATACAAATATTTTTCATATTCTATTGGAGCTCTGATAATGCAGTGTTAAGAGCTCAGCTGCTAACCAAAAGGCTGGCAGCTTGAATCCACCAGCTGCTTCTTCGTAACCCTGTGAGGAAGTTCTATTCTGTCCTATAGGGTTGCTGTGAATCAGAATCGACTCAGTGGCAACACGTTTGGTTTTTTTTTGGTATTGTGGTAGGGGAAATAATGGCCTCGTAAGGATGTCCATGTCCTAATTTCCAGAAGCTATGAATATGTTACCTTACATGGCAAATGGGAATTATGGTTAAGATTGAATTAAGATTGCTAATCAGCTGACTTAAAAATAGGAAGATTATCTTGGATTATCCAGGTGAGTCTAATGTAATCACAAGGGTTCTTAAAATGTGGAAGAGGGAAACAGAAAAGTCAGTGTTAGACTGATGTAGTGGTTAAGTGCTATGGCTGCCAACCGAAAGGTAGGCAGTTCAAATCCACTAGGTGCTACTTGGAAACCATATGGGGCAGTTCTACTCTGTCCTATAGGGTTGCTATGAAACAGAACTAACTCCACGGTAATGGATTTAGATATAAGAAAGACTTAACCAGCCATTGCTGGCTTTGAAGATAAAGGGGATCCATGAGCCAAGGAATGCCACATCTTGATTTTGTCCCACTGAAACACATTTTGGACTTCTCATCTCTGAGCTGTAAGATAATAATTTTTTGATAACTTGTTATAGCAGCAATAGGAAACTGATACACTATCATATCAACCCTCAAAAACTTATGGGGATGGTACCGTCACAGAAAATATTCATCAAATATTCTATTTCCTTGCTTACATTTTCCATTTACCTTACTTGAAGTTAGGTGAGGCCATGTAACTAATCCTGGATAATGAAATATGAGCAAAAGTGAAATGGATCACTTTCAGGTTCTCTTTTCCTGGTACTGTGTTTGTACAGTTCAGACAGTACAACTACAAGATGGTAGATTCTTGGTCAACCTGGTGTATATGTTATATAAATGAGTCAAAAATGGCCTCTGTGTATCGGGCCCAAGTTTTGTTATAGCAAGGTGAGGACTCATAGCCCTAAAAGTCTGTTGGTATCAAAATTAAAATTGTACCCACCCAATTGTTTTGAAAATAGTCCAAATAAGAAGATTTTAAACTACATAGAGCCTGTCTGATTTATATATCCCATGAAACTGCACCCAACATCTGCTAGCCCTGTTGGTGTTGTTAGGTGTCATTCAGTCGGCCCCTGACAATGGTAACCCCATGTGTTACAGAGTAGAACTACTACATAGGATTTTCTTGACTGTAATCTTTACAGAAGCACTTCACCGGGCCTTTCATCTGTGGAGCTGCTTGCACCACCCAGGCTCCTCTGCTTGCCCTTGGTAAGATAAAATCCTATTAAGTTATAGCCATAGAATCTGTTATGGATTGAATTGTGTCCCCCAAAAGTATCTGTCAACTTGGTTAGGTCAAGATACCCTTGTATTGTTGCCTACCATTTTATCTTCTGATGTGATTCCCCCATATGTCATAAATCCTATCACTATGATGTAATAAAATAGATTACTGGCGATTATACTGATGAGGTCTACAAGATTAGGTAGTGCCTTAAGCCAATATCGTTTGAGATATAAAAGAAAGAAGAAAGCAGAGAGACATGGGGACCTCATACCACCAAGAAAGAAGTTGCCAGGAGTGGAGTGCATCCTTTGGACCTGAAGTTCCTATGCTGAGATGCTCCCAGGCCAGTGGAGGACTGCTGTATCACAAGGACCTTCCTCTAGAGCTGACAGGGAGAGAAAGCCTTTCCTCTGGAGCTGGTGCCCTAAATTTGGACTTGTAGCCTACTTGACTGTGACAGAATAAACTTCTCCTTGTTAAAGTCATCCACTTGTGGTATTTCTGTTATAGCAGCACTAGATGACTAAGACAGAACCTAATGTACTACCGCCATTGGAGCTCTCTGACCCAAAGACTCGTCGCCTTGCTGCAGGAGGACATTGTGCAAGATTCATGTAAGCTTTCCTCTCTTCCTTCTCCTCTTCCCCAGAGTTTTTCATTCCTTCTTTTACTTCTGGTGGCTTTCTGAGCTATTCGCCTCTGGAAGAACTCCTGCTGTGGGCCACTGCCACCTGCTTAAACTTGTCAATGCAACAGCCCCAATAAATAGCTTGTGCCATGGTTTTTTGTAGTCATATCTTTTCTCCTAGGTCAGCACTGAATTCCCTCAAACTCACTAGAGCATAGCATACAAAAGACCCCAAACTCTCGTTAAACATGTAGTGGGAGCTAGAAATAAATTTCATTATGTTAAACCACCATGTTTTGAGGGGTAATTCATTACTGTAGTGAGATACAGCTTATCCTGGATAATACAGATAATGCAATTATAGCTCAGTAAAGTTATCTCTATTAGGAACTACCCATTGCCATTCAGTTGATTCTGATTCATAGCAACCCCATAGGACAGAGTAGAACTGCCCCACAAGGCTTCCAAGGAGCGCCTGGTGGATTCAAACTGCCGACCTTTGGGTTAGCAGCCATAGCTCTTAACCACTATGCCACCAGAGTTTCCATCAGGAACTAAGTTACTCTAATTTGTACAATTCTGGCCTGAAGATAGGGCTTACAGAATTTAGAGAACGTCGTAGCTAATATTCCACTTAGATTGTTACATTCCATGCACACTTTGGTTTACAGCTATGCAATTCTAATTGGTAATCTCTGGTTAGTGCCTGAAGTAAAGACTGCATACTTCATTGAAAAGAGCCATATATTCTTTACAGACGATGGTAATTAACAGAATCATATGCAGTTATATAAATTAAAGATGATGTATTTCATTTTTGCCTGGAAATAATTCCACATCCTCATGGAAGTGCCTGGAGCATAGTCTACAGCAATGCCTGGTGAGGGGCCAATATTTTTCTCAAAGAGTCTCTCAAATGCCTGAACAAATACTGCTTTGACACTTCAGAGTTACTTGCCAAAGAACTAAGTTACGATTTTACTTCAGCCTAGAGGTTTCTAAAGGCAAGCTATTGTCATCTGACCGAGTCGATTACAGATGAACTTAAGTGTGAATCCTATACAAAGTCTGATTTTGTCTAACATTATTTGGCTCATTGAATGTTAATTGCCAAAAATACCTTCAAGTAGCTGAGTGAATTCACTAGTTTATTGATGTTATTAAATATCATCCATTTAGGTTATGGTGCATAATAACCCCAAAATTAACAAATCATGATTTAACAATGATATAGTTAGATGTCAAGCCATATTTTTTTCTTAAATTTATTTGGTGACAGCACTCAGCTAACTGAAAGATCAGCAGTTCAAACCCACTAGCCGCTCTGTGGAAGAGAGAGGTAGCAGTCTGCTTCTGTAAACTTCTACTTTGTCCTACAGGGTCACTATGAGTTGGAATAGGCTTGACAACAGTGGGTTTGGTTTGGTTTTCAGGTGCTTCATAAAATGTTATCCTGGTTTAGAATAATTTCATCAGTGAACACATTATAATGCAGTGATTAAGACTATGCACTTTATCTCAGAGAGACCAGGCAGGGACATCTGCTTCTGTGTCCATAAAATTTGGACACTGCTATCCCATTCTCCATCCCTAAAAACATAGGAAATAAAACCCACTAAAAGAATAGCAATTTTATCAACTAACTTCTGAAATTTAACATGGTCTATTTTGACTGTACTTATCAGAGACAGGTTTACACTAAATTGATCAAGGAATTAAAAAAATGACAATTTTCCATAGAATTATCTCTCTCTCTTTCTTCCTTTCTTGTCTTTATTGCAAACCTGAAGCACCTTCCTTCCATCATTGCATCATAATGAACACAAGGGAACAGGAAAGTCTTATTGGTAATACTTTCGGTAAGAGCAAGATGTATTTAAAATGAAGCAATAGCACTTTTGCTAATCTCTCAACAAAATTATACTGTCTAATACTGTAAGAGTAGAGATTTCTCCTTAGGTAGTATGGATTAAGTGCATAATCATTATGCTACTTTGATTTTAATAGTGTATTTTGAATTTGCTACTTCAAAGCTACAAAATAGTTTTAAACCATGGCTGTATGCAGGGGCGGATCACCCAGTAAGCAAGGTAAGCACAAGCTTACTTGTGCTTACTTACTAATCTGGGTTTCACTACATCAGTAAGCACAAATAAGCTTATGCTTAACTTGCTTACTGAGTGATCCATCCCTGTCTGGGAGTGCAAATTTGAAAAAAGGCTTCGATTCTGTAGGAAGGAGCTGTGGGATTGGGAGAGACAGAAGCCAGTCATACCTAGAAACAGAATCTTTGATGTGGTGAAAAATGTGAAATTGTTCACTACAGATGATCTGCCTATTGGATAATCCACCCCTGGCTATATGTAACCATGTCTTGTCAAAGAAAAGTTCACTGCTTGAGCAAATTACTTCATATTTCACAGATAAAATGGGGGTCATATTTATTTAGACACCTACTTTGAGTCCAGTTTTGTTGACTAAGACTTGGGAGGGTTACATATGAAGGCTAATTTGGATACTTTCAAAGTCTTGGATATTCAGGGCAGCATCAGGCTTATAAATGAAAGCAACATCAGAGAAACATGAGTTTTGATCTCCCAGAACTGCCATGCAATAATCCTAACCTACAGAGATAAACCTGTTGATTCTGTTGAGTCAATTCTGACTCATAGCAACCTAAAAGATAGAGTAGAATTACCCCATAGGGTTTCCAAGGAGTGGCTGGTGGACTTGAACTGCTCATCTTTTTGGTTGGCAGCCGGGCTCTTAACCACTATGCCACCAGGACTCCAACCAATTTAAAAGACAGGAATTGCAAAGTCCAGGAAATACATGTGGCTGACAGAACTGAGTCACTTAACAAGAGGTCACTTATTAGTTTTACCGCTTTGGAATAGTTTCTCATCTTCTCTGGGATGTAGTTTCCTCAATATGTAAAATGTAGATAATAATAACTACTGCTCTTTTAAGGTTTAATAATGATAATGTCTTAGTTACCTAGTGCTCCTATAATAGAAATAACAAAAGTGGTTGGCTTTAAGAAACAGAAATCTATTTTCTCACAATTTAGGCAGCTAGACGTTCAAATTCAGGATGCATGCTCTAGGCTAAGGCTTTCTCTGTCTAGTCTGGGGGAAGGTCCTTGTTCCTTAGTTCCTTGGTGATCTTCATGTGTGGCATCTGTCTTCCCAATGTCCCCCTTCTCTAGGCTTAATCTGCTCTTTTTACATCTCAAAGGTGACTGCTTTAAAACTCACCCTACACTGATATGGCCTCTGGCCTCTTAACAAAGAAAACTGAAAACCCATTCCCAGATGTGATTATAACCCCAGATATACCAAAACCCATTGCTGTCCAGTCGATTCCAACTCATTCCCGTTTCCGGTGCCATCGAGTCTAGACTGACTCATTGCGACCCTGCAGGACAGAGTAACTCTGCCTTATATAGTTTCCAAGGTGCGGCTGGCAGATTCAAACTGCCGACCTTTTGGTTAGCATCCAGGCTATTAACCGGTTTGCCACCAGGGCTCTGAACCACAGATACAGGGGTTAGGTATTACAACACATATTTTGGGGGGACACAAATCAATCCATAATAGGACATATAGCAGACACTTAAAAAATGTTAGTTCCTGCTTCTGTTCTGTCCCCAAGTTCTGTGTCAGTGTTTTCCAAACCTTTTTTGACTGAAAGGAAATAGAATGTTATTCAAAGTTAGACATGCATTTTATATCTCAATCCCTCAGCCCAGTACCTAGAACATACATAATTGAAACAAGTTTCACAAAACAGGGCTTAGTATATTATGCCATGCACTGTGATATTTTCTTGTGGATTCCAGTTTTCTTTTTAATGAAGTAGCAGTGTTTGAAAACATTGCTGTAGGCTACCTTAAATGAGTCTGGTATCCACAGTTAGAAGGAATAAAACCACCTTGTTTCAAGAGAAGGAGATAATCTTTCAATTTCCTTATTTTCTTCTCTGGGTTTAAGACCACGTTTGGCTATGACTATCATGTAGGACTAAATCATTTCTACTCAAGAGGCAGAGGCACTGAACCTGGAAATAGCTTTTTGGTTAGTCCATAGGCTAAGTGTTAAATGAAGACAGCAATACTTAAAAACTCTCTCCAGAACTTGATATTAATATTTGGTGAAGTTCTCTAACTTAGTGAAAGGACCCTTATAAATGACTACTAGTACTAGTATACTGAAAATAATATAATACAGCAGTGTGGTATCCAGTGACATCTGAGATCTCCATAAAGCTTACTAAAGGTAGTCCAGTAATATTACTTTGAGATTATTTATTAATAATTAGATTGGGGACTTCCCTACCACGCTCCAGTTTTGTAAAGCATAACAGCAATGTGTGTGTAACCCTGAGTACACAGCAAAAAGAAACAGGTGTTGCTTTCCTTATTGGAATAAACACTTAACTTAGGCAATGATAAACATTCTGAGAGCTTGATATATAGTTATAGAAACTTCTTTGCTTAAAGCATATTCCTTTGGGATATATTAGTATATCTGTAGAAGAGGAGGAGAGAGACTTTGAAAACCCAAGCCAGCTCATGTAACTCCTCTTCTCAAACCTTCCCGTTTCACTCACAATAAAAAACAAAATCTATATGATCTCTGCAGAAGAAAGATGTGGCAGTCTGCTTCTGTGAAAATATACAGGCTTGGAAACCCTATGGGGCAGTTCTACTCTGTCTTTCAAGGTCATTATGAGTCAAAATTGACTCCACAGGAATGGGTTCGGTTTTGGGCTTTAAAGTATTTACCATCTCCTTCCAGTCATTTCTGCCCCACTTCATCTCTGCCCAGGAGTAGATTACCCAATGGGCAAGGTAAGGACTGTGCTTATCTTGTTTACCAGATCATCTGCAGTGAACAATTTCACAATTTTTCACCCCATCAAAGATTCAGCTTCTAGGTATGGCTGATATCTGCCTCTCTCTCTCAACCCCACAGCACCTTCCTACAGAATTGAAGCCTCTTTTAAAATTTACAGTCCCTGACAGGGTTTTTATTTGACAGGGACAGATTATATAGTCAGCAAGGTAAGCACAAGCTTACTTGTGCTTACTTTCTAATCTGTAGTGAATAATTCCAAATGTGGTGAAAACATGTGAAATTGTTCACTACAGATCAGAAAGTAAGAACAAATAAGCCTGTGCTTACCTTGCTTACTGGGTTATCTGCCCCTGCCTCTGCCCCTTTACTTTTGCCCTCTACTACTACTGCTTTCGACCAACTCATTCCATACCAGCCAAACTATATCTCCAATACACAAGGCTCTCTCTCGCACATAATTCAGGTCTTTCTCAAATATCACCTTTTCAATGAGACTTCCTTGACTGCTTTATTTAAAACGCATCACACACCCCAAAACAAACACTCTCTACTCCTGTCCCTGCCTTACTTTTCTCCATAGTACTTATCACTGTGCCGTATGCTACATATTTATCACTTACAGTCTATCTCTCCCTATTAAGGAGTCCTTGAGTGGAACAAACAGATAAGCACTCAAGCTTACTAGCTGGAAGATGGCCTTGGAAGACACTGTTTCTGAAAGGTCACGGCCTTGGAAACCCAATGGAGCAGTCATACTCAGCACATAAGGGATCGGCATCAGTTGAGATTGTCTAGAGAGTAACCAAATGATAACAATCTCTATTAGAATCTAAATACTATGAAGGTAGGATATTTGTCAGTTTCTCTTACTTTGGTACCTCTGGATGACAATGTTTGGGATCAAGGAAATACTTAATTGATGAATGAATTAATTGTAACCACTATCACCTAATTGGTGTAGTGGTTAAGAGCTACTACTGCTAACCAAAAGGGTGGCAGTTCAAATTCACCAGGCCCTCCTTGGAAGCCCTAGGGAGCAGTTCTACTCTGTCTTATAGGGTCACTATGAGTTGGAATCAACCCGACTGCAGTGGGTTTGGTTTCTTGGTTTTATCACTTAATTGTGGTCAGTTCTTCAAAGTGTTCTTGCTACTTACTCCAGGTAGAAATTATTTACATAATTATGAGCATTGTTGATCTTAGATATGCACAATTCATCAGGGAGAATGCCGTATAAGTTTTTAAACTTTCTTAATTTCTACTCCCTCAGTTTTGGGGAAGCAAAACCAAAATGGCAGTTGTGCTGTGCTGTTAATGACGGTGGTGGGGGGCGGGGAGAATACATTTCTAGGAACGATGACAGGTAAAAGTCTTATGAGGATGCTCAAGGAATCCAAAGGATTGTTCCTTTGGCTGCTTGATTCCTGAAGTCAGCCTGGTTTAGTAAGCAGCAAAAGAAAAAAACTGCGTGATATTTTCTTGAACGATCTCCTGATGCAACTGTGCTTAGCGCTTTCGTGTCAGCACCCATGGGGAGCTTTCGGCCACCAGACTCCGACAACCTGTTTGCTCCCAGTCCCTGAGCGGGGTAGTGGGGGCGGGGGTTGAACGATTGGATAGGGTCCCTGGGCAGTTGGGCTAGGGCGCCGGCCAAGGGCGGGCTCGGGGCTTTGCTCTCTCAGCTGGCCACTGCCGGACCACACGCCCACGCTGTGCATTCCGGTTGGCCCCAGCGGCGACAGGTAATGCGCGGCGGAGCGCCAACTGTACCTGTGCTGGGCGCTCAGGGCGGCCGCGCGCCGGGCGCTAAGGCGCTCAGGGCGGCGGTGCGCTCACAGAGGCGGGTCCCGGCGGCGGCGGCAAGAACCTTAGAAGGGAGGCGGCAGGGGTCGGATTGGTTCCGCATGGGGGCGCTGTCACCTGTACATGGGAGGAGCTAAAGCCGGTTCTGGTTTTCTGCTGCTCCGAGGCACTGGAGCCGAGAGAACCCATCCTGACCATGAGGGACGCCAAAGGCATCGAGAACCCGGCTTTCGTCCCCTCCAGCCCCGACACCCCGCGCCGTTTGTCTGCATCGCCCTCTCAGATCGAGGTCTCTGCCTTGCCCTCCGACACGCAGAAAGAGGATTCGCAGCTGCGGGAGCCTCAGGGGCCCCAGAAGCCACCGGAGCCACAAGAGCCACATACTCCTCCATCTCTTCCAGGAACTCCACCTGCCTCCCAAAAGCGACCCAGGCCACTTTCGCTGTCGGAGTTTGAGGAGGGGCCCTGCGGATGGGGGAACTTCCACCCCGAATGCCTCCAGCGGTGCAACACGCCCCGGGGCTACCTGCTTCACTACTGCCTTCTGGCCCTTACGCAAGGTAAAGTCCAGCGCTCGCTGGAGAGGGCGTTGGGCAAGCGGAGAGCTGGTGAGGGGTAACCGGCAGAGGGCAGGTGCGGGGAAGTCCACCGGAGTCCGCAGGCGCTGCAGGCGGGCCAGGGCTTGGAACGTGCAAACGCTCACAGCACTTCAGCCAACCAAGTTCACTTTTCCGCATTTGAGCGTTTGGGCTTCTCTTTTACTGCAAGATCTAAGTCTTGCTATACGAGCTTTTTCTGCTTTTTTTTTGTTGTTGTTGTTGTTCGACCTCAGGTTAGCAGATTCGATTCCTCCAGACAACGTGAAAAGTAGGACTCAGCCTTTGGCGACCGTATCCCCTGGGGAAATCCGTTCCGTATCACAAAGCTTACGTTTTTCTGAATTCCATACTAAAGGGATTTTGAAATCGTTTCTGGCACTAAAGAGTTGATACTTTTACAAAAGAGAGTTGGGCAATTCTTCAGAGGATAACTGTATTTTACATATATAGTATAGATTAGAAATAAGCATTAATGTTTTGTGGATAGTTTGAGGGGTATGTGAGCACAAGTGGAACCCACTGAGTAAATTAAGAAAGGCTTCAGGCGTTGTCAAAGTTTCAGGCTTTATTAGCCATTCAGTCACAAAGGAGTTCCACAGTAATCTGTTTTGTTCACGAAGCTCTTTTACATTCTCTTGGGAGGGACAGATTAAGCGCAGGTTTATACCCTGAGGAGGTTGTAATCTAAGTAATGTTTGGAAGAGGAGTGATATTCTGGTAGAGGGAGAATGACCCCTGTGGAAGAAAGCATAACCTGAAAAACCTGTTGCCATCAAGTCCATTCTGACTCTGATAGTGACCCTATAGGACAGAGTAGAACTGCCCCGTAGGGTTTCCAAGGTTGTAAATCTATATGGAAGCAGACTGCCACATCTTTCTCCTGCAGAGCAGCTGGTGGGTTTGAACTGTCCACCTTTCAGTTAGCAGCAGAGGGCTTAGCCACTGTGCCACCAGGACTACTTGGAAGAAAGCATAGAGAAGGCAAAAGC